>NC_056735.1:407555393-407670393 GCF_019279795.1 Protopterus annectens | reverse complement strand
GGGGGGGGTTATACTGATTGTGACTATTTGGATTGGACTAATCTGGTCAGTGGGAGATACTGACCCACTGGAGCATAGTCATGCTTGTACACGCAGACACACACACACACACACACACACACACACACACACACACACACACACACACACACACACACATATGCATTCATATATGTACATACACACATGCACACTTGTACATGCCAAGGGTCCCTATTATTTAAACAAAGTTTCAAAACTTTGAAGTGCCTTCATTGACAGCTTAAAGGACAACTACGGGCAAATGATGAAGAAAACATATATTTTTTATCTTGCGATGATTTACTACACCTCCCAAAGCTGCCTGCAGCAAAATAAGTACTCATTCCTAATTTTATTTTGTTTTTACTCTTGTCTGCCCTCATGGGGGCAGACATGGTGATTCCTTTGGAAAGCTAAATCTGTCCTGTAATGCAGACTGTGAGGACAAATAGCCCTACCATTTGTTGTCAGACTAGACTTCCATTCACTTACAATGGAACTCCTGAAAAAAGCTGCCAAATTTGAGCGTCTGCAGCTCATGTGTCATTGACTGGTATGCGCTGAGTTTTACAAATGTTGTTCCTACTGATGTACTACACATTCACTGAAAGAATCTTGCAAAAGTGTCAACAAATTACTGAGATAAAAAAGACTTTTCACAAGGAGCAGTTTTGCAAGTTTCAGTTCCTGGCCAGGTTACTCCTCCCATCTCCCCTCCTTCAGTGGGCTACAGTCTCACATTTCCAGCTTTGCTAGATTCAACTATTTAGTCAGCTTTGCATGACAATAGAAATAATAAAATAGCCTGGTGTGCCACTAAAACTGTTCCCTTGTATATCTCTTCACTTCTGAATAGCAATTCCCAAGAATAAAAGCAAACTCATCAGTCCAGAGTTTAGGCTAGTCTATCCATTTTTTAAAATGTGCACAGTAAAATATTCAACTTGTAATGCATTTTGGCTGCTGACATGGTTATCTTTACATAGTTATTCTCTTATAGTATAACCTGAACTTATGGTATTTAATGATAAATTTTACAATTCTCAGTTTCTTAATGACATCCCAAGCCTCTGATGTGACCTAGTACTTTCTTACTATTACTTTATGTAGTTTGTCTTGGTTGTATACTTGTAGTGTGTTTCTCATCCTCTCAGCAACAGACTCCTGGAGAAGCATATACTTGTATAGAAAGAGTACCAGCAGCTGTAGCAGTGATACCACACTCAAAAACAATGCACTCAAACATAGTACTGACAAACACAAGGGAATGTATATGTCTGAATCAAGCAGTGATGAAATTGCTAGGGACTTCACTCAGCAAAATTTTACTCTTAATGTCTCCATTTCATAATGCATAACATTCGCACCACACTTACAAAGGCACACCTCCACCTTCCACAAACACAGCAACCCACACCCACACAACTGCTACGGTTTCTCCCTTCAGTTATTGCAAGCCAAGAATAACACTTTTTAATAAGGATACCTACTAGACAAGTCTGCATAGTGCACTTGGTCTACCTGCATCATCGCAGCTCGCCCCCCAGCAACTGCAACATTGCCAGATAAAACCACTGCTATGGTCCGGTTTCTCCCTACCATTATTGCAAGCCAAGAATAACACTTTTTAATAAGGATACCTACCAGACAAGTCTGCATAGCACACTTGGTCTACCTGCATCATCGCAGCTCGCCCCCCCAGCAACTGCAACATTGCCAGATAAAACCACTGCTACGGTCCGGTTTCTCCCTACAGTTATTGCAAACCAAGAATAAAGTACAGTTGTGTACACTTACCATAAATGTAGATGTTTGAGTATGTTCACTGTTAAAGTCATTACTGTAGGGTTCTTCCTGCTGGCAGCAGCCCTAGATCGGCCAGAGTCCCAAAGTCGGGTCCGACGTCGGCTGAAGTCGCTCCTGCCCTGAAGTCAGTGTGCCAGGGGTATAAAGACCTCAGCCAATGCCATTTTCCCCAGTTTTTCTTGCCCCAGATGTCAGGTGCCCAAAAATAAAGGCCAAAAGCTTAATCAAAAAGAATAAGCAAACAAACCAGAACATTCCCAAATATCACCAGCAAAAATACCTCAGAGAAAAAAGAAATGTCAAGGAGACACAGACAGCACTCAAAGAACAACAAAAGAGGGGACAGGAGGGAAGACTGTAACAGTGAACATACTCGAACATCTACATTTATGGTAAGAGTACACAACTGTACTATGTTCTTCATAGTTCACTGTTACAGTCATTACTGTAAGGTTGAATCCCAAAGCTAAGAAAAGGTGGATGGAGAAGGAACAGAAGGGGCGGCCACAAAACCCTGCAGGACTGCAGAGGCAAAACCTGCCCTAGATTTAGAATAGAGAGGGAGATTGTAGTGCTTAGAAAACGTATGCACAGAACTCCAAGTTGCAGCTTCTAAGATCTCCTTGGTAGGAACTCCACTGAGAAAAGCTGCTGAAGTGGCAGTAGCTCTGGTAGAATGTGTTCTGACATTAACAGGCTTACCATGATGAGAGTAACAGAACTTGATAAAGTGGGCAATCCACTTAGAAATAGTCTGCTTAGTGATTGCTCTCCCCTGTGAGGTAGAAGCATAACCCACAAACAATTGGTCTGATTTCCTGAAAATCTTGGTCCTGTCCAGGTAAAAACGAAGCTGCCCGAGTATATCTAAAGAATGCAAAATACTTTCCTCTTCACTTTGAGGATTAGGATAAAAGGTGGGCAAATGAATAGTCTGATTCAAGGCTACTTTCGAAACCACCTTAGGCATAAAGGTAGGATTAGTCCTCAGGGACACCCTGTCCTGATGAAAAATAATAAAGGGTTCTACAGCCATGAGAGCTTGCAATTCCGAAACTCTTCTGACAGAGGTAATGGCTAAAAGAAAAGCAGTTTTCCATGATAAAAACTTTAAATCTGTGGAAGCTGCAGGTTCAAATGGAGATAAAGTTAACTTTTCCAAAACAAAGCTGAGATCCCAAGTGGGAACTGGTGCTTTTAAAGGAGGCCTTATATTCTTCGCCCCTCTCATATATTGCTTAAGTAACGGATGAGAAAAGATTGGGGGATCCGTATTGTAATGTGCAGAAATAGCAGAAGCATGAATTTTGATAGATGAAAAAGATAGGCCCTTATGTAACATCTCTGTTAGGTATTGTAAAATCAGAGGAATGTTTGGAACTGCAGAATCAAAACCCTGGGCCTGAGTCTAGCAGCAAAACTTTTCCATTTACCTGCATAAGATTTCCTGGTGCTGGGCCGTCTAGCTTCAAGAATTACATCCAGTACCTGTTTGGTAAGGGTAGAACTGTTTAAAGACCCTGGATCCGCCAGGCTGCTAGATTCAGAGTTTTGACATGGCTGTGCAGGATCTGGCCATCTCGTTGAGACAGTAGATGTGGAAGTTGTGGCAAAATCCAGGGTGGACCCGGAGCCAGGTCCATCAGGGTGGAATACCAGAATTGCCAGGCCAGTTGGGAGCCAGTAAAATCATTTGCGGTCTGTCCTTTGATTTTCAGAAGTACCCGAGGAAGAAGAGGCAAAGGAGGAAAAGCATATACTGAGAGGTGCTTCCAACTGAATGAAAGAGCATCCACTTTCCATGCTAGCTTGTGGTAGGTCCTCGTGCAGAACGTTTGAAGTTGATGGTTTTGGGGAGATGCAAAAAGATCTATTTCCGGGCACCCCCACGCCTCAGTTATCATCCTGAATATCCGAACATCCAACATCCATTCGTGTGGATCCAAAAGAGTTCTGCTTAGACTGTCCGCCAGAGTGTTGTCCTTTCCTGGCAGGAATTGAGTTAGTAAGTGCACCTTGTTGGCTAGTGCTGTGTTCCACAGAGCCATAGCCAAACTGCACAGGGGGTAAGAATGAGAGCCTCCCTGCTTGTTTATGTACCACATCACCATAGTGTTTTCCGTCTTTATCAGTAATTGCCCTGGTAGAATAAGATCTTTGAAGGCTGTCAGGGCATTCTGTACAGCTAGCATCTCCTTCAAATTTATGTGCAGATGCATTTGGTCCTCTGTCCAGGCACCCTGAAGACATTTCCCTTGCATGTGGGCTCCCCATGCATGATCCGAAGCATCCGTCGTTATGACTTGATTGGCTGGAATGGGACAGAAAGGCCTCCCCTTGTTTTGGAGACAGGCCTCGGCCCACCAGAGAAACTCCTGCCAGAGACGAGGCAAAATTGCGATCACTGTTTCCAGACTATGGCAATGCTGAGACCATACACTCTTGAGGTACCATTGTATCTTCCACATATGCAGCCTTGCATATGGTATTAACAGAATGCAGGATGCCATGTAACCCAGAGCCTGCAGAACTTTTCTTGCAGACAACTGACTCATTAAAGCCAGATTTTTGAAATAAGAAGCCAGTTGCACTTTTTTGTCTGGTGTCAAATAAGCCATCTGGGTTGTAGTGCTCAGGAAAGTAATTTGCTGCGTGGGCACCAGGTTTGATTTCTTTAGGTTCACCGTGAACCCTAGGCACAAGAGAAGATGCTGCACAAATGTTAGATGCTGAAGTAAAGTCTCCTTGTCGTCCGCTTGAATGAGACAATCATCCAGATAAGGGTATATTTGAATTCCCTTGTCTGCAAAACGCCATTACTGGTGCCAGGCACTTTGTAAAGACCCTGGGTGCAGTAGATAAACCAAAGGGCAGCACAGAGAACTGGTAATGCCTCGAGCCCGCTTTGAATCTCAGGTACCTTCTGCACTCTTGCCGTATGGGAATATGCAGGTAAGCCTCCTTCAAGTCCAAAGTCACCATCCAAGCGTTCTTGCTCAGCATAGGCAGCTGCTGCTGCAGAGTGAGCATCTTGAATTTTGGAATTTCTAGGAAGGTGTTCAATACAGAAAGGTCCAGGATTGGTCTCCATGCATTTTCCTTCCTGGGAACCAGGAAAAGTCTTGAATAAAACCCTTGCCCCATTTATGAATCTGGTACCAAACCTATGGCCCTCATATCCATGAGGGACCGAACTTGCCGTTGTGCCTCTGCCCATTGATGCTTTGGCAGATCTGGCCATCCGTTCGATCTTGGCAAGGTATGGAAATGAAACCTGTAACTCCTTGAAACTATGTCCAGAACCCATTTGACTTGGGTTATGCGGATCCAATTGTGATAAAAAAAAGAGAGTTTTCCTCCCAAAGGCGCATCCAGGAGGGATGCCGCTGGAGCTAGTAAGGGAGAGTCATAATGACTGTTTCCTGTAAAGTTGTGACCTATCTTCCCTTCCCTTGGGAGAGGGGGCACTCCACTGCTTATTTCTGAAAGGGGGCTGTGCCTGACCCCTACCTCTGGAATGGCTGTATCTGCCCCTCTGAGGTCTGTCCGAGCTCGGAAAGGACCAAGGTTTAGCTGGCCAATTCCTGCTAAATCTAGGGGGTTGTACCTGAAGAAAATCTTTAACCGTCTGCATAGATTTGGCTTTGTCTTCCATTTTCTTCTATACTTCCTCAGCTTTGGCCCCAAACAAAGCATTGTGTTGCAAAGGGGCATCTAAAAGCTTTGCTTTAACCTGCTCAGGCAAACTTTGCTCCTTTAACCAAGTGTGCCTTCTAATAACTGCGCCATTTGCTGCAGCCCTGCAAGAAGCCCCCAAAGAATCAAAACCACAGGGCAGGGTATGTTTACCCACCTGCTCAGTAGCATGCAATAAATCCTGTAATTCCTTATTGTCTGCACCACCAGAAACAGCAGACATCTTTTGCTTTAACACAGACAAAAGGTATTGCTGATATTTTAACATAAGAAATTGACAATTGAAAGCTCTAATAGACAATGTAGCAGAAGTATAAACTTTTTTGCCCCATCTTTCCAAGGCTCTGGACTCTCGGTCAGAATAGGATTCTTAGCAGAGGCCGCTTTAACACCCTTAGGGCCCTGAGAAATAGTTTCTGGATCAGCTGAAGGATTCTTAAAAAGATATTTGTGTGAATCTGGAACCCTATAATACCTATCCAATTTGACAGGAGCAGGAGGAAAAGAATCAGGAGAGAGAGATGCCTCTGTAAAAACATCATCCACAATGTCCAATACAGGGGGAATAGCCAGGGGTCTATGCTGTGGAAGCGGAAGAAAATCCCTAAGCCTTTTCTTAGATTCAGAATATTCCTGCCCTTCCCAGTGAAAATGCTCTCTCATGTCATGCAAGGTTTCCCCAAATGAATAATCTTCAGGAGGAGAGGCCGAAGGAAGGGATTCTTCAGCATCAGAATCCTCATAAGGAGGGAAGGAATAATCCTGCTCAGAAGAAGAAGCAGAAGAAATCGAAACTTGATCTGAGGAATCATAATTTGGCTCTAGCCTAGGTCTCTTGTCAGGAGGGGGATGAGAACCCCTGATCATACGTAACAGGTCTTCAGTCATTCTAAGCATCTGTCTTTGAGGTCTAGGGCCCTGAACAGAAGGTGCCTGTGCATGCTGCTTTGTCTTTGCCGGAGCCTTAGTCTTTGCCTTTGTCCTTGACTGCAAAACTGGAGTCATCTGTACATGAAGCTGTGTAGGCCTAAAAACTCCCTCAGAAGCCGGTGCCTGCACAGCGGCTCTGGACCCATCTGAGGGAGCAATATCCGGAGGTCCAATCCCTGAAAAGTCTGAAGGCCCCATCAGCTCCTCACGGGAGTCGGTACAGGCAACCAGTTCAAACGTGGCGGACGACAGGGGCTGCGAAAGCGCCTCACTGATGACAGCCGAACCGGAAACTGGCTCTGGTTGAATAAAATCGTCCACTTTGGACCTCGGAGGCCTGTCTTTATCCTTGTGCCTCTTATACACTGCAGTAGCCGGATAATAATCCGATGACATATTGTAATTAAATCTTTTTCCAAAATAATGGAAGGCAAAATCATACCTATGCCTAATAGTGCGTTGATTAAACTTAGCACAAAACCTACAATTAGCTACGTCGTGGTCAGGACCTAAGCAAGGTATACAGTAAGAGTGAAAATCCTTATGAGGTATTTGCTTCCCACAAGAAATACAGTTGTTAACTTTTTCTGACATCGGACTGGAGCAAGAAAAATGTTTCCCCAATGGGGTACTTGGCTCAAAAGAAGTCTTCAATTCAAAAGCCACCAAAAACAAACAGGAGTCGGCCGACCTGCACTTGCGAACTGCTTTGCAAGAAAGACTGGGGAAAATGGCGTCGGCTGAGGTCTTTATACCCCTGGTGCACTGACGTCAGGGCAGGAGTGACTTCAGCCGACGTCGGACCCGACTTTGGGACTCAGGCCGATCTAGGACTGCTGCCAGCAGGAAGAACCCTACAGTAATGACTGTAACAGTGAACCACGAAGAACATCACTTTTTAATAAGGATACCTACCAGACAATTCTGCATAGGTGACTGGATATTTACAGTTCTTGTTATTAGCAGATGTGGTCCTTAACAGTTATGTTTTAACCATTGTGACTGGTTATTTACATTTCCGTTTACAGCACCATTTGTTACTTTTACTAGTTATTTTTTAAACATTGTTTTGGCCGGCATGCACACCTGCAAGCTCCCCCCCCCCACCAGGCAACTATAGCTTTGTCTATTGCCACTGGGTGGCATAACTTAACAATATACTTGCTGTATCTTGTCCCAAATAGATCTGCCTCCACACTGAATACTTGTAAAGTAAGGCAAGTACCATTTACTTGGTGCATTTTGTCCCTAGATAGATTTACCTTCCTTTGTATTACTTGCACACAAGGCCTTAAAGTAGTGTTTCTGCAACTAACTGCTTACACTGCTAATTTTCTGGTTATACCTTCCCCATTTTGTATCTCCCTCCTCTAACTCCCTCCTCCCCATGCACATTAACTAGTCTATATTAGTGGGTCTCCTGGAGGTAGCCCTTTAGAAAGTTATCTTTTGGCCTGCTTGTGGTGAAGACCTTTTTCAGTGTGACTGCATCAATATAAGTGAATTTAACTAGTACAATACAGCCAAACAGACACATTTGGTGTAAACAGAAACAAGTGGAACGATACATTTGGTGTACAAAGAAAAGAAACAAGTAAGCCCATTGATATAATTGGAGTTGTGTTAGCCCGCTGTGCTTGGGCTCACTCCGCTCCCTGCTTCCTATTCTCACCCCCCACTAGTGCTACATTTCAACTGAACTGCCCATCATGCTAACCACCAATCACTGAATCTGCCCCACCCTGTACCCATTTCCTTCTCTTCCACTATTCCACATCCTGTAAAGCACAGTCTTCCATCTAACTACCTTACAATCACAAACAAAACCTCTCATCATCCACCACACCCACCCCATCCCAAGCAGATCTCTCACTCATGACCAAACCCAACCAAACCATGCCCAAACTACCCAAACCCACATACATACATACACCTCTTACTATTGCTCCTAGGTGTATCCACTGCTAAGTTCTATCACCAACCACCAAAAACAACTTAATTTTATCCATATAACAAGAAAAGCTACTTCCACTGACATTATTACAACACACCCTCTTACTCAACTAGTCCCACATCACTACCAAACCTTCTTTATTCACCACTATGCACACAGATCACAGCCATCACACTACCAGTCTCAAACAACTATAAAGAACTTTAAGACCCTAAGCAAACTACTCAATCTCTATTTTTACCTCAGAACCTAACTCATTAGCTGCGGTGATATACACCCAAACCCAGGCCCTGAAAATCTAGGAGCCCCAACCCTCAACCTGAATGATACCCTACTCCACCGAGACAAATCCACGCTCCTCATTTTAAATTTAAATGTTAGGTATATTAAAAGTTCACGACCTTCATGCACTACTCTCCTTTTATCAACCTGAGATAGTCATACTAACAGAGATTTGGCTTAAACCAGGCAACCACAACAATGAAATCACTCCACCAGGTTACAATATAATTTGTAGTGATAGAATAGGTAAAAAAGGTGTGGTGTATAAATCTCACATCATCCTTGAGAAAGTAGACATAACAAACCTAGACCTCATAAAGTTGAACTCACTCTAACAAAACTAAAACTTAATGATAATAAACGCATCAACATCATAGGGTGCTACATCCCTCCAGGCAACAATATCCCCATTACAGAAAAGCTCCTAGAATGGATATCTAACTCCCTCCCCCAGGAAAGCATAGTATTAGGAGACCTTAATACTGACTGGCAAAACTGTTCCAGTCATAAGCCACTCTCCCATATTAACCTACATGGCCTAACCCAACTCATCACTTCTCCGCACAAGAACAGACAAGAGAACCAAACATCAATCCACTCTAGATTGGATACTCATATCCCACCCATCACTGATATCCCTAGCAGGATGTCTACCAGACACCTCGTGTATGTGCCTGTAGAGTGCATTTGTGTAGGATTCAGCAGTCATAACTGTATTGTCCATCTCCATGGGTGTCATAAAGTTCGCCACTTCTGTCTTAAGAAGCATGAAGTTGGCATTGGAGAAATTTTTTACTGTGGTTTCCTTAATGAGGAGTGAGGGCGGGATGTGGATATCTAGGGTGATTAGCTTATGGTTGGATCTGACCAACGAGGAGTTGACTTCAGGATGGAGCCTTGGAGTACTCCTAGGGAGACTGGTAGGGGGGGGAGAGTTAGTTTTTCCACATAACAGCTTAGTTTTTGAACCAGGAGATGGCAGGGGTGGTAAGGTTTAGAGGTGCTAGTGAAAGAAGGAGTTTATTGTGGTTAACCATATTGAATGCTTTGGACAAGTCAAGGAAGGTGGCAGATACAAGTAGTCCATTGTTTCTGTGAGTATTGACAATGTTGGTGAATTCTCTTAGTGCGGTGGAGGTGCTATGGAAGGGTCTAAAGCCATGTTGTTGTGTTGCTTTTAGATTATTTTCTAGGAGATATTTCATTAGTTGCTTGTGTATTACCCTCTCTAAAATTTTAGATAAAGGGGGTAGTATGGCTATAGGGCAGTAGTTGCTGAGTTCCAGGGGGGTTCCCCCTTTATGTAGAGGGATGATATGTGATATTTTCCATAGCTTGGGTACTATACACTCGGAGATGGACCTGTTAATTAGGATGGAGACAGGATATGATATGGCTTCTGCAGCCAGGTGGAGGTATTCAGCGGGTAATTTACGTGCAGCTAGAGATGTTGGTTTGAACTTGCAAAGTAGTTTTCAGTGGATTTGGTTGGTTCTGGGTGGAAGCTGAACTTGAGGCAATTGTTAGTTGGGGGTGTGGGGTGGATTTGCAGGGACGGGGATGTTGTCATAGGGTTGGTTGTTTGTAAAGGTCTGGATGGTTGTATTTATTAAATTGTGTGGAGATGTCTTCTTGGTTATCATCTATTTTTGAGGTTGGGGTAGTTGTTTTACCTGGTTGTAGAACAGAGTTAATTGCTGCCCAGAATTTTTGTGGGTTGTTCCTGTGCTTATCCTGTAACTTTTGGTAGCAAGATGTTTTGTCTGTTTTGGTGAGTTTTTTGGCTTTGTTATGTAGTTCAACATTTATTTGTTTGTTCAATTGGGGTTTACTGTTTAGGTAGTTGGTCCAGGCCTTGTTTCTTTTTTGAGGAGGGATTTGTTTTAATTATTGTTGTTCTGGAGGCATGATGATTAAGGGTGTTTAAGAAGGTAGTATTGAAATATAGTACAGCTTCATCAAGAGGTAGGTTTTAATGCACATTTTAGGTCGTTTATAAAGTTGAAGCAGTTAAAGTGTTTTTTGTTTCTAATTAGGCATGTAGATATTTGGGTCAGTTGTGGTGATTTTGATCTGAGTAAGAATGTGACTTGGTAACTACTTGGTGTCTGGTAGACACCCTGCTAGGGATATCAGTGATGGGTGGGATAAGAGTATCCAATCTAGAGTGGACTGATGTTTGGTTCTATTGTCTGTTCTTGTGGGGGGAAGTGATGAGTTGGGTTAGGCCATGTAGGTTAATATGGGAGAGTGGCTTATGAATGGAACAGTTTTGCCAGTCAGTATTAAGGTCTCCTAATACTATGCTTTCCTGGGGGAGGGAGTTAGATATCCATTCTAGGAGTTTTTCTGTAATTGGGATATTGTTGCCTGGAGGGATGTAGCACCCTATGATGTATTATCATTAAGTTTTAGTTTTGTTAGTGTGTGTTCAACTTTGAGGTCTAGGGTTGTTATGTCTACTTTCTCAAGGATGATGTGAGATTTATACACTACAGCAACACCACCTATTCTATGAATTATATTGTAACCTGGTGGAGTGATTTCATTGTTGTGGTTGCCTGGTTTAAGCCAAGACTCTGTTAGCATGACTATCTCAGGTTGATAAAAGGAGAGTAGAGCATGAAGGTCGTGGACTTTTAGTATACCTAACATTTAAATTTAAAATGAGGAGTGTGGATTTGTCTCGGTGGAGTAGGGTATCATTAGGGTTGGGGCTCCTAGATTTTCTGGGCCTGGGTTTGGGTGTATATCACCGCAGCTAATAGGTTCTGAGGTAAAAATAGAGTTTGAGTAGTTTGTTTAGGGTCTTAAAGTTCTTTATAGTTGTTTGAGACTGGTAGTGTGATGGCTGTGATCTGTGTGCATAGTGGTGAATAAAGAAGGTTTGGTAGTGATGTGGGACTAGTTGAGTAAAAGGGTGTGTTGTAATAATGTCAGTGGAAGTAGTTTTTCTTGGTATATGGATAAAATTAAGTTGTTTTTGGTGGTTGGTGATAGAAGTTAGCAGTGGGAGTGTGGGTACACCTAGGAGCAATAGTAAGAGGTGTATGTATGTGGGTTTGAGTAGTTTGGGCATGGTTTGGTCATGAGTGAGAGATCTGCTTGGGATGGGGTGGGTGTGGTGGATGATGAGGTGTTTGTGATTGTAAGGTAGTTATATGGAAGACTGTGCTTTTCAGGATGTGGAATAGTGGAAGAGAAGGAAATGGGTACAGGGGTGGGGCAGATTCAGTGATTAGTGGTTAGCATGATGGGCGTGGCTAAGTTCAGTTGAAATGTAGCACTAGTGGGCGGGTGGGAATAGGAAGCAGAGGGGGAGCTGAGTGAGCCCCGAAGCCAGAGGCTAACACTAACTCTAATTATATCAATGGGCTTACTTGTTTCTTTTCTTTGTACACCAAATGTATCATTCCACTTGTTTCTGTTTACATCAAATGTGTCTGTTTGGCTGTATTGTACTAGTTTAATTTACTTATACTGATGCAGTCACACTGAAAAGGAGCTTCCTCACCACAAGCAGGCCAAAAGATAACTTTCAAAGGCGCCACTCAAGGAGACCCACTAATATAGACTAGTTAATGTGCATGGGGAGGAGATACAAAATGGGGAAGGTATAACCAGAAAGAAGACTGCAAAGTAATCAGCATAAGTGGAAGCCTTGGAGCTGTAATGTAAGTGTGTAAGCAGTTAGTTGCAGAAACACTACTTTAAGGCCTTGGTGTGCAAGTAATACAAAGGAAGGTAAATCTATCTGGGGGACAAAATACACCAAGTAAATGGTACTTGCCTTACTTTACAAGTATTCAGTGTGGAGGCAGATCTATTTGGGACAAGATACAGCAAGTATATTGTTAAGTTATGACATCCAGTGGCAATAGACAAAGCTATAGTTGCCTGGGGCCTTGCAGGTGTGCATGCCGGCCAAAACAATGTTTAAAAATAATTAGTAAAAGTAACAAATGTGCTGTAAAAGGAAATGTAAATAGCCAGTCACAATGTTTAAAACATAACTGTTAAGGACCACATCTGCTAATAACAAGAACTGTAAATATCCAGCCACCTATGCAGACTTGTCTGGTAGGTATCCTTATTAAAAAGGGTTATTCTTGGCTTGCAATAACTGTAGGGAGAAACCAGACCGTAGCAGTGGTTTTATCTGGCAATGTTGCAGTTGCTGGGGCAAACTTGTCTGGTAGGTGTCTTTATTAAAAAGTGTTATTCTTGGCTTGCAATAGCAGTAGGGAGAAACCGGACCGTAGCAGTGGTTTTATCTGGCAATGTTGCAGTTGCTGGGGAGCTGCGATGATGCAGGTAGACCAAGTGTGCTATGCAGACTTGTCTGGTAGGTATCCTTATTAAAAAGTGTTATTCTTGGCTTGCAATAGCAGTAGGGAGAAACCGGACCATAGCAGTGGTTTTATCTGGCAATGTTGCAGTTGCAAGCTGCGATGACTTGTCTGGTAGGTATCTATTAAAAGAAACGGACCGTAGCAGTGGTTTTATCTGGCAATGTTGCAGTTGCTGGGGGACTGAGCTGCGATGATGCAGGTAGACCAAGTGTGCTATGCAGACTTGTCTGGAAAAAGTGTTATTCTTGGCTGTAAGCAGTAGGGAGAAAACGGACCATAGCATTGGTTTTATCTGCAAAATGTTGCAGTGCTGGGGGGGGGAAAGCTGCGATGATGCTATGCAGACTTGTCTGGTAGGTATCTATTAAAAGTGTTATTCTTGGCTTGCAATAACTGGGAGAAACCGGACCGTAGCAGTGGTTTTATCTGGCAATGTTGTTGCTGGGGGCGGCTGCGATGATGCAGGTAGACCAAGTGTGCTATGCAAACTTGTCTGGTAGGGAGAAACTGGACTGTAGCAGTGGTTTTATCTGGCAATGTTGCAGTTGCTGGGGAACCCGAGCTGCGATGATGCAGGCAGACCAAGTGTGCTATGCAGACTTGTCTGGTAGGTATCCTTATTAAAAGTGTTATTCTTGGCGCAATAATGGTAGGGAGAAACCGGACCATAGCAGTGGTTTTATCTGGCAATGTTGCAATTGCTGGGGGCCGAGCTGCAATGATGCAGGTAGACCAAGTGCGCTATGCAGACTTGTCTAGTAGGTATCCTTATTAAATAGTGTTGTTCTTGGCACTGAAAGGAGAAACCGTAGCAGTTGTGTGGGTGTGGGTTGCTGTGTTTGTGGAAGGTGGAGATGTGCCTTTAAGTGGGGTGCGAATGTTATGCATTATGAAATGGAGAAATTAAGAGTAAAACTTTGCTCAGTGAAGTCCCTAGCAATTTCATCACTGCTTGATTCAGACATATACATTCCCTGTGTTTGTCAGTACTATGTTAGAGTGCATTGTTTTTGAGTGTGGTATCACTGCTACAGCTGCTGGTACTCTTTCTATACAAGTATATGCTTCTCCAGGAGTCTGTTGCTGAGAGGATGAGAAACACATTACAAATATACAACTAAGACAAACTACATAAAGTAATAGTAAGAAAGTACTAGGTCACATCAGAGGCTTGGGAGGTCATTGTTAAGAAACTGAGAATTATTGTAAAATTTACCATTAAATACCATAAGTTCAGGTTATACTATAAGAGAATAACTATGTAAAGATAACCATGTCAGCAGCCAAAATGCATTACAAGTTGAATATTTTACTGTGCACATTTTAAAAAATGGATAGACTAGCCTAAACTCTGGACTGATGAGTTTGCTTTTTTTTTTATTCTTGGGAATTGCTATTCAGAAGTGAAGAGACATACAAGGGAACAGTTTTAGTGGCACACCAGGCTATTTTATTATTTCTATTGTCATGCAAAGCTGACTAAATAGTTGAATCTAGCAAAGCTGGAAATGTGAGACTGTAGCCCACTGAAGGAGGGAGATGGGAGGAGTAACCTGGCCAGGAACTGAAACTTGCAAAACTGCTCCTTGTGAAAAGCCTTTTTTATCTCAGTAATTTGTTGACACTTTTGCAAGTTTCTTTCAGTGAATGTGTAGTACATCAGTAGGAACAACATTTGTAAAACTCAGCGCATACCAGTCAATGACACATGAGCTGCAGACTCTCAAACTTGGCAGTTTTTTTCAGGAGTTCCATTGTAAGTGAATGGAAGTCTAGTCTGACAACAAATGGTAGGGCTATTTGTCCTCACAGTCTGCATTATAGGACAGATTTAGCTTTCCAAAGGAATCACCATGTCTGCCCCCATGAGGGCAGACAAGAGTAAAAACAAAATAAAATTAGGAATGAGTACTTATTTTGCTGAAGTCAGCTTTGGGAGGTGTAGTAAATCATGGCAAGATAAAAAATATATGTTTTCTTCATCATTTGCCTGTAGTGGTCCTTTAATGCCGAAAAGGCCATATCCCAAAGACACGGAACAGCGATATTTTTCTTAGGGAAAAAAATCACCAGGCTGTTTTTGGGACTTTGCCATTTCTTACACTGTGGTGCAATCTCGGAGTTGGTATATTTAAGTAGGGGTGATGGGGGGTTTATTTTTGTGGTTTTTTTTTTTTTTTTTTTGCTGAACAGCAATTTTTTTCCCTAGGAAAATTAATCACTGTTCTATGTGTTTGGAATTTGGCCTTTTCAACATTAAGCTGTCGATGAAGGCACGTTCGAAGTTTTAAAACTTCGTTTAAATAATATCGATGCCATGCAAATGTGCATATGCACACATGTGAACATGCACATTTGATGGCACAGTGGTGCAGCTGTTAGCATTGTCGCCTCACAGCAATCAGTTCTCTGCTTTGATTATCAGCTGGGGTACCCTCTGTGTGGAGTCTGCATGTCCTCCCTGCATTTGTGTTGGTTTCCTCTCAGTTTACAAAGACATGTGTCTGGAGCATTTCTCCCTGGACGTCTCCTGAAAATTGGCTCATTCCAAGTCGGGCTTTCCTGGTAAACACATGTTAAATAAAATAATACACAAGTTTACACAACACAAAACATACACACAGACACACACAGCACATTATGGACACTATAGAGGATATTTCACTTATGCTATATATTTAATATGTGAGAGGAAAACTGAAACACCAAGTAAAAACCTATGTGAACTCAGTAGGAATGTGCACTTTACACAGAAGGCTTTCCAGATAGGAGTGAAACCTAGAGAATCTAAGCACTCTGTGGTAGTAGTGAGACCATTGCACTACTGTGTTATCCAGGCTAATTTTAGCTCTTCTATAATAGAGTGCAAAGCTTAAACTGCCAATAATCTGTGTTGGCATATATGGTTAGGTCACCAGATAAGAGGTATTCCTAGCTATTCTGCTGCCTGTTACCATTCTTGGATTCTCGGATCTGGTGCCCACCCCTTAATGTTAAGATAGGGAGCAAAAAAAAAAAGTCCATCCTGATCTGGTGCTCCTAATCTAAGGAGCAAGCTAGGTCCACTCTTCCCCATTTAAGATACTCAACTCAGAATTAAGGAGCAAAACAATATGCTCTGTACTTTTAAAGTGTATAAAACTGCTTGCTAGATTTGTAACAAGCAGCTGCTACAGTTTGCTACACATATAGAGCACTAAATTTTTGAATGCTGGTATGCACTTCAGAGTGATTGACATTTGTTGATTGTGCCCTGTAACACTTTTCACCCAGGGTAGCTTTCCCCTTTGCCCTATCCTAGCTATACCTCCACTGCAGACTATCTATTGATGGAGTGCCTCTCTATTTCAATTTGTGGATCTCAGTTATCTTCCAGCAGACACGTATTAGCTTATGGGACAGGACAATGTAGGCAATTTTGTGACAATTGAAGGAATGTTAGTCACTAAAAGTGGAATCTGCACAGGAAAAATGCTCACATTTCTTTCACTTTGAGTCATAAGCACTGTCTCTGACACTTTAGGGAATGAGATTTCTTCTCTCTTACATCTTTATGTTGGAGTACTAAAGCTCAGTCATGTTTGTCCTACAGGAGACCGGAGATAATACCATGGCTGCTCCATGTGCTGAGTGTCTGAACAAGGTAGTGTATAATGATTCAAAAGGAAGACTTAAAATACTGTAGTCCATCAGACTCTTGTTATGTGTAATCTGAGCAAGATTTTTAGACCAGAGTCTCATTAGTGAAAGCCTATGTGATAAGTAGCGTCCTAGCAACAGTTCATTAAAAATACTTCAAGAAATTATAATCAGTAAAAAAAGTATAAATAAGAACTGGTACAATGTTTGAACAGGTCTCAGCAATCAATTTCTGCTTCTTTTCTTGTCCCCTGTGGCTAGGGTATAGCTGTGCTAGGCAGTGAGGTACTTAATTAAGAAAAGAAAAATAGCTACCTTAGGCAAAGGTTCTAACTGACATTTTTTTGACATTTTTGTGACTTTTTTGCAAGTATATGCATCCTACATCATTTGATATTAAATGAATAAAAATGACTTAGCAAAGGGCTAACATTCCAAACATTACATCACAACATTTGGAAGCACAAGTTGAGAGAAATTAATTAAGGCTGCAGTACCTAAGAAATACAAACATTAAACAGATGCATTGATGGCTGTATCAATGAATACCACAGTATGAGTTCTATCAGAAAAGATTCCTTACTTTTGAACTTTTGTAAATATTAGTCATTGCAAATATGGATTCAGGAAGTCAAATTATAGTTCAGCATTGGAATATAAGTTTAATTTTTGTTCAATAATATGGGAAAATGCAAGCAAGAGAGAAGTTGAAAGAAGCAAATAATATTCCATTTAACAGATCCATCCATAGCCGAACTATTTTTTTTTTTATTTGACCACAGCACTACAATAGCACAATTCCCATAAATATGTCTCATTGATTAGTTTAATACTGAAAACATACTATGAGTATAGACTAAAACAGGGAACAGTGTTACCTATCTACATGAAGATAATGTGTCAACCTTACCCTATATATAAGATGGGAAAAGGGGGTTCATACCAATACATTTCAAAATGTTGCTTGCAGCCTTACAAACAACCACTTACAAAACTTATTCCCTTTCTTTTTTGAAGAACATTCACTTTAGGAAACTAATTTGCTTTGAGTTGAATAGATTAACCAAGCTCAGAGAGTGTATTTTAGTGTTAAGCAATTTCCATTTTACAGTTATGAATTCAGCGTACTTAGAAAAATGATCAGCCTGACGAGTAGACTGTGTTTGATTATATGGGATTATGACTGCTGCCTAGGGATCATGACAGGCAAAAAGTAGAACAAGCCATGTTTAATAACTTGTTAGTGTGAAACAGTCATCAGGATGTCTGTTGACTGGCTCCCTCTGTTCTCATTTTTGGACTTTTTATGTCTGCAGCAAATGGGCAATGTTGGTATTTGACAGAAAGACCAAGTCACACAATGGGCTATAGAATATCATGGCACAGCTTAACATAGTTTGCACTGCTTACTTGCTTCCTTAAACAGAGACAGACTATTAAGATTGATTTCCATCTTGTTATTTTGTCAAGTTTCATTTATATTTACACTTTCTTTTAGGTTTCATCTGCCACACCAGTCACACACTTGATACAGCAAATACATTTCATTTTTTTTTTGGAGGGGGGGGGACTAAGATATGCTATATTTTAAATACAGATTAATGGTACTTTTTAACTCCAAATGAAAGTTGATTCTATTTTTGCTTGTCTGGAAAATACTGACAATGAATCTTAAATGCTTACCTGTTTCAAAAAGCATTCTACTATCTACACTGAAAACTGGTCAGATTACCATTGCATACTGCTCCAGGTACTATCTGAGAAGAAAATTAGATCAGGCTTAATATGAGACTGAAAGGTACTTTTTTTTTTTTATTTTTTTGCTGCTGGAGCCTAAGGTCAACCTCTCTGAATTTATTTTTTCCAATACATTGTCTGATTCTCCAGTTTTCATAGTCAGTTTGTAAGCACGTTTGATAGCACTTCTAGCACTCTATGTTCCTCATAGTGCAGTGCTCATCAGCAACCTGGAAAAAAGGAATAGTGCTAATCTGCCTACTCCCTACCTCAATTGCAGCTGATTGGCTCACCAGACTTGATCACTTTCAAGCACATGAATAAACAGATGTATTGAATACTGAACAGCCAGAGAAGTCCAAAGATTAAATGATGGATTTCTGAGCTCAGTATACAGCTCTTGCAATGCAGGTATTAAAGAAGATACATATTCTCTTTTCTTTACTTAAGTAAAACTTGCTTTTTGGATTTTGGAGATTTCCTTCATGCTGGATAAGTGGGTTATTGTCCCCTTCGTGAGGAGTTTGAACTATCACTGTTGGTGACTCTGCTTCCCAGCACCAGTAAGTAAAACATTTTAAGCCTTTTGGAGAGATCACCTATGTGCAAATTAGCTCAGAATAACAAGCCAGCCATATTGTAATGTACATCACTAGCTACCGCCCATTAATTAGCTTAGTATTAAGTAACTCTTAGAAAATTCCAAAGACTTGAAGTGCAGATGGCGAACTTCTCAGTCAGTGTTCCTGCACCAGAAATAATTAGTAGGGTCAGATGATGCCTTAAATTTAATATTCAGATTTACTGCAAGACTCAATCCTTGTTTTCTCATATCCTGTTCCATGGCAGAATGCTACCAGTGTCAGGTAGGTGGTATGAAATGCATTTAATAAAATTTATTGTGCATTTACTTGGCAACCACTCTCTCTCTCTCTCACACACTCCAACTGTCCCTGATTTCATCTCATATTTTTAGTGTACTTCTCATAAAATGTGTGTGTGTGTGTGTGTGTGTGGGGGGGGGGGGGTTCTGGCAAATCATTGAAGATTGCCATCAATAATAGTGACAGACATTTAAGTTCTAAGTTCATATTCTTCAGAAAATACATGTTGATGCAAACACCGTTATTCATGTAGCAATCTTCAAGCATATAAGAACTGTATTTAAAATCTGTTTCTGATTTTGGTATTTTATTTACTCATTTATTTATTTAGTTAGTTAGTTAATAAGTTAGTTAGTTAATTTATTGCTTTGTATCTTATCCTTGTGATAAGAGGTTGAGAGTTTTTTTAATTACAATCAGAGGAGCTGTCCAAAGGAAAGTGGTTGCAACTGCTGTTTCACGCCAAGAGGCTGTTTGTAGATCAAATAACTTACTCTCTTGTCATTTGTTAGGTTTAAGTATCATGGCTTTCCATTGCGTGAAGTAAGTTTGAAAATACTTAACTATGGACTCAGAAATTGCTTGCTGATGTCAAAACAGTTATTTTACCAACTTTCTAAGTATATAAGAGCCATATTGACATATTAAAAATATGTCCCTGATTTTGGATCTTTGTACTCATTATATTTTATTATTTATTTATTTTGTTATTTAGTTCTTTTTTGCTTTGTTGCAGAGTCTCACACTAAAAGATTGAAAGACTTTTCTTTATAATCAAATGAGCTGCACAAACAAACTAACTACAACTGCAGTGTGAGTTGGGAACTGTGGATGAAAGCAACTTACTCTCTTGTCATTTGTTTAGTTTAAGCAGCTTGAATTTGCAGGACTAGTGTGCATTTGTGTAAAATAAGTTGGAAAAATAATTTAATGTGTACATTGCATGAAGTAAACCTGACATAAAATAGTTTTCTGCTGTCCCTGATTTTGCAGAAAGCCTCTGATTTTGTCTAATATGTTTGTCTGTCTTTCATAAAAGTTGCGGTTGCTGGCAAATTGTTGGGGTTGTACTCATTAAATAATGACAAACATATCAGTTACAGATGTTATATCCATCAGAAATGCATGATAATGCAAAAACTGTTATTCTAGTTACTTTCTAAGTATAGAAGAGTGTTTTTAATCTGTCATTGATTTTGGAATGTTGTCCTTCATTTTTGGCTTTGTCCCTAATTCTTGTGCTAAGAGGCAGAGGTATTATTTTTATCACTCTCATATGTGGTGAATACACCAAGAAGCTATAACTGCTGTTTGGGATATAGGCTGTTTATAGATGAAAGTAACTTACCTTCTTGTTTGCACAGTTAAAACATTACAACTTTGCAGGACTAGTGTACATTTGTGTAAAGTAAGTTGTAATGCCTTACAGTAACTACTTTGTGTCTGTGTAAAATGAGCTTGAAATACATTATTATGTCCACAATAATTATGTATTTATTTTACCACAGTCAGATATCTGAGGTGCTAATGGTCAACAATGGGGTACATAGGGTGGGTGTGCAAACTGTCTGTGGATGAGAATGACTGACCCTGAGGGCTCAGTGTCTGTTATTCTAAAAGCGTATTAATTCTGGTTTAAGCACTTGGGCTTTCAGGCCAGTTATTTTACATTAAGAGGGTTCGTGGTCTGCACTCTTGTGGGAGGAGAGGCTGGACTCTGCCCTTCTGAGCTGGGAATTTCTGGTTAAAGGCTTACAGTGCATGCATATCTGAACTGCTTCTTACTGAAGTTGGTGCGCCTTGTTTGCTGTGGCATAGACTGGATTCGGGCCTGCTGGATCTAGCTTTGTTTGTGTAACTTGAGCACTAATCCAGACATTCTCTAAAGTATTCAATTGTATTTATTACTGCTTGGTAGTAACTTGATTAAAGTGTAGCTATCATTCTAAGTCTTTTGGATTAAGCACTTGGGCTTCAGACCAGTTGTTTTACATTAGGAAGGTTTGTGGCATGCACTGTGGTGGCAGGACAGGTAGCTTTCATCCTTCTAAGTTGGGAACTGCTGATTGAGAGCCCAGTGTCTGTTATTCTTAAAGTGTATTAGTTCTGGTTTAAGCACTTGGGCTTCAGGCCAGTTATTTTACATTAAGAAGGTTCGTGGTCTGCACTCTTGTGGGAGAAGAGGCTGGACTCTGCCCTTCTGAGCTGGGAATTTCTGGTTAAAGGTTTATAGTGCCTGAATATTTGAACTGTATCTTACTGAAATTGGTACACCTTGTTTGCTGTAGCATAGACTAGATCCAGGCCTGCTGAATCTAGCTTTGTTTATATGCATGTTGTTTGTTTGCTTGTTATTTCCCTGGAACGCTAATTCCACCTAATGCGCGGCTTCTCAGCGCTTCTGTGGATCACTAGTGATATCTGCATTGCTTACTGTACTTATTTCCTTGTTTCACTTGAAAGTAAGTTACTGTTTGTCATTTTTGCATTTAAGTTACCTGTAACACATTGCACTTAAGTTATTTGGCACTTGCTCGCTAAAGCAATTATATAGGTCAGCACTAAAAATTAAAAGCACTACACCCTCACTCCCCACTGGCCCTTGTTTTCAATTATTAAGGAATTCCCAATATTATTCTAGAATGTCCAAAGGTCAGTTGTCAATCTCCTCTCCGGTCCAGCTGGTGAATCTGGGAATCTTGAGGCAATGTTACAACTGCCTCATGTACACAGACAACCCTCTCCTCCTCCCAACAAATTCCAACACATGTGAGAGATGCAACCATATAGCCAAACTGGAGGCTAAGCTCTCTCAACTCAGTACTGGCATAACCAGTCAGGAGGAGAAGGAAACCACACTCACTACAATTCCAGTCTCACATAGACCTACCACGACAGCAAACCAAACACATAATCACACAAAACATACTCGGAGGCTCTAAATAAAGATCTGCCTAAGCAGCAGAGACCTCCAAAGCAGACACCCAAGCAACCACTACCCCAAAACAAAACACGTGCAACACATATCTCACAAAGCCAGTGTGCCGAACAGTCACAGCCCTTAAGACTAAACAACACACCTGATACACTTGTAATAGGTGACTCTATCATCAGGCACACTGACGTCCCGCTCACCAGGCTGAATAAGGAGAGGGTCACGGTGAGCAGCCTGTCGGGTGCTAGGATCCACCACATAACACAAGCACTCAGGTCACTCCAAGGCAAGTACAAATATGACTCAGTCATTGTCCATGCTGGTGTGAATGACCTGAGACATACCTCCCTGGACTACATGAAAAGAGACATAAAGGAGCTCTCTGAGCATGTAGCCCAGGCCGGTATGACCCTGACCTTGAGTAGCATCTTACCCTCACCAAGAATGATGCCACAATATGAAGACAAGATGATCAATTTCAACAATTGGCTTAAGTACTGGTGTCATTCAAAGGGGATCCAATGACTGTCAGCTTGGGATGATATGCTCGACAAGCCACGATGCTTCGCTAGGGATGGCTTGCACCTGTCACCCCTGGGCTTTCGGATATTGGCAAAGGCTCTTGCTACCCCCATAGTGCCTTTTTTAGGCAAGGCTCAAAAGACAAACCCACCTCCATAGGTATCACAAGGGATAAACTAAGAGTAATGCTACTCAACGCCAGAAGTCTAACCCTCAAGATGCATGCACTCGAAACTCTCCTTAGCATGGAGAACATCGATATCTGTGCAGTAACAGAAACCTGGTTCAGGGCTCCCAAGAGCACCCCAGCACTACCAGGTTATACCTCATACCATGCTTTTCTGCCCCAAAACTTGGACCGAACCACAAAAGGAGGGGGAGTATCGATATTCATCAAAGATACCCACACCTCCAGGTTGGTGGCAAAGCACGAAGCATCAGAGACTATCCATGTGCAATTAACAGTGGGTAAAACTGCCTTCCAGTTTATAGCCTGCTACAGACCACCGTCCCAAACCCAGGAACCCCACTCGGCCTTTCTGAGAACACTGGAAAATATGAAGGTCTCTCCAAACACCATTATATTGGGTGACTTCAACTATCCAAACATAGACTGGGAGCATTACTCTAGCTCCAACACCCTAGCCCAAAGGTTCCTAGAATTTATAAACTCAAATGCTATGGAACAACTTGTTGCCACTCCCACAAGAGGGGAAAACATACTGGACCTGATCATCACCAACATGGGGACTCTATGCTCCAGACCAGAAGTGTATCCCTCACTGGTAAGATCAGACCATAAACTAATCTCACTGGATATTCACATCCCGACCCCACCCCCTGCCAGAAAACCACAGTGAAAAACTTCTCTAAAGCAAATTTCACACTCCTCAAAACCGAGGTGGAATCCTTCAAAGCCCCGGCCTGTGGAAAATACGCCCAGACCGCAGAATCCTTTATAAACGCATTCTATGAACACCTTCAGGAATGCATGGATCATGCGATCCCAAATAAAACCAAGACCCAATCCTCCAAAGGCAGGCGTCCTGTCTGGTGGACCCCAGCCATAAACAAACTATACAATAGAAGGAGGAAGCTAATAAATGATAGAGCAAAATCCCAAAAGGGAAGGCATCACTGATCAGTATTAGCAAAAAACTACGGGCACTCATAAAATTGTCTAAGGCCAGCTTCGAGAGAAAAATTGCACAGGACACTAAGGATAATCACAAGGCTTTCTTTAGTTATGTTAGGAACCTGGGTGGTAATTCCCAGATATGCTCAGAATTAGTCCAAAATGACAAAAAATACACTGAACCCACAGACATTGCCAACATCCTAGCTGACAGGTTCAGCACAAACTCCCCCCCCCACCAAATGGGCAAATATCTATCCCAGCAGAGTGCTGCCCCCCTGACATCTCAGATGCTCAGGTAAGAGCCGCCCTCTCCAAAGCAAAAAACACAGCATCAATGGGATCAGACGGTGTCCTGGGCTGCGTCCTACATGAACTACAAGAAGAGCTAAACCCAAACATAAAACTACTGTTCAGTCTCAGCCTTACTACAGGATATGTGCCCAAAGAGTGGCGTACAGCAACAGTGGTCCCTCTCCATAAAGGTGGTGCCTCAACAGATCCAGGAAACTATCGCCCCATAAGCCTGACTAGCTTGGTCTGCAAAGCTATGGAAAGGATCATCATGGACCTCATAAATAAAGATATTGGGGACCTACAGACACTGGATCCTACCCAGTTTGGCTTTGTTAAGGGCAGATCCTGCCTCTTAAACCTGGTTGATTTCTTTGAAACAGTCACCAAGGCCATTGACGAGGGAAGGTGGTTCACACAGCCTACCTGGACCTCGCAAAAGCCTTCGATACAATACCCCACTCGGGCATTATAGATAAGCTCACCAGCTTAAATATAAACCCCTATGTCACTAGATGGATTGCAAACTGGCTCAAGGACAGAACCCACATGGTTAGAATTGCTGGAGCCATGTCAGACTCCAAACCAGTTACAAGTGGTGTCCCACAAGGCTCAGTCCTGGGACCTCTCTTGTTCGGTATATATTTCTCGGAGGTACAGGCCAACACGGAAGGACTGTGGCTGACCAAGTTCGCAGATGACTGCAAACTGGGTGCCATAATTGACTCTCCAGCCGACACAAGCATCCTCCAAAAGGGCCTCATAGAAACAGACAACTGGTGCCAGAGCCATGGCCTCAAGCTAAATGCCAAAAAGTGTATAGTCATCCCTTTGGCAAAAACAAAGTGCCCACAAATTACCACATAGGTGGTAATCCATTAAGTACAGAAGAAGTAATTAGGGACCTGGGGACCCAAGTTGATAGCAATCTCTCATTTGACAACCACGTGGCCAAAGTGGTTAGAAAAACATTTTATATAGCCCACCTAATCATGAAGGGATTCACATCTAGATCAGGGGAGGTCATCGTGCCTCTTTACTCATCCCTCATCAGGCCCATAATTGAGTACAATGCCCCTTTTGGGATGTACCTTACCAGACACCTGCAGCAACTGGAAAGACCTCAAAAGTACCTCACCAAGAGGATAAAAGGGCTCAAACAGATGCCATATGCTGCCCGGTTAAAGAAACTCCAGCTCTACTCAGTGGCATACCGCCTGTTCAGAGGCGATCTGTGCCTGACGTATAAAGCCATGTCCAACCCAGAATTAATGGAGATGCTGCACCTCAGAATATCCAAATCCCATTGAGCTACGCGCTCGAGAGACTTGAACCTCAGCACTGAAATAAATAGGACATGCTGGAGGGACAGATTCATAACCCAGAGGCTCCCTTCACTCTGGAATAAAATCCCAGTCCAGGTTAGGCAGAGTCCCTCATTGACTCTCTTCAAGAGGAATCTTGATGAGTGGATGGGAGATCGTATGTTTACCCCGGGTATCACTTCTGTGTCACTGTTAGACAGAGGCACAGTATACTAACCTCGAAAAAGGGCATAGCAAAATAAATTTAAAATGGGTGGCGAAAGCCAAACACATTCTGGCTAGGCTTATAAATGCCTTAGGGCAGATAGCCTAGTATGAACCTATGAACCTATGAACCTATGATCATGCTCAACAGGTCTTAGTCTGTCTTTGCAGGACTAGTGTGCATTTGTGTAAAGCAAATTGTAATACCTTACCATTGTTTCATTTCTGTCTGAAAAAATTTTTATTAGTCAAATTTTAAATGGACACACACAAATGTTATTTTATTAATCAATAAATGTCAATATGTAGGTAATAATGCATTTAAAACAATCAGGAAGGTAAATACAAAAGAACATGTGCATTTATATGAGGTCCAAGATCCAACAATAAAATGATTGGAGGAGAATGGTTTGAAAAAAAAAACATGGCCCAAAGTATACTTAATCTGCCACTGTTTCTGACCACTACAACTTGTGACAAGTTCAACAGTATAGTAGAGAAATGCTTGCTACATTCACAGATAGAAACAAAATAATCCCAGAGAAGTAAATCATGACATGTGTATGCTGAGTGATGGATGGGAGCCAGAGGTAATAGATGAATGATTCATTTGGCAGAAAGTGGGAACACAGCAACAGAAAGAGTTTGATTCATAAGTGCACTGTACGGGTATCACAATTCAACATTACATAAGCAAATAGAAACTGAAAGTTAAAAAATGGTTGGATTATATTGGTGAGGAGTTTTGGGGAAGAAGTGCACTACAGAAAAATGAACAAACTGTGGCTTTGTATGTTCTCCCTACATCCATGTGGATTTCCTTAAAGGAAAATACCACTCTAAAACTAAACAGATATATTTTTTCACTCTAACTTTGTTTTCTGAGCTATTTTAACACCCCAAAATCACTCTGACTTTGTATAGAATTTTACCATGTTTTCTGAAAAATGGCTGCCAGTGAGGCTTGACATATCAATGTGATCTTTTTTTCTTCAAGTCTTTCTCTTCCCATAATCCATTTCAAGTCTGCTTTATAAAAGTCATGCTAGATATATACTTTCTGTAACAGGACTGCTTCTTTTATTTCTTGAATGGTTCTCATTTGTGGGTGGGTCTCAGGGCTTGTTTTACAGTGTACTAAGGAATTATACAGCTACAACCAAAAAGTACATAAGTTTTGTTCAAAGTATCCTTTGTAGTCCAAGATGAATTGACAAGCCCTACCCCACACATTGGTAAATGTGTTACTACTTTACAAGAAGTACAAGAACAAATATTTTCTGACTGTTTTTAAATGTCAAACACTTCTTTGATACTAAATTTAAGTAATCTTAAATGTAAATTAATATAAACAATAAACATTTGAGGTTTAAAGCTTATCATTTCAATACTGTGATGCTGCTTAACTTATGTAAATGTGTCAAAAGAGATGACAACTGCTTTTGAACCATTGACTGGTCTAATTTCTGTTTTGCTCTGAAAGGCATGGCTACATTGAAAGCAGCTGTAAATCAGTTCTCTAACTCTCTACAATAAAGATGGTGGAAAACAGTTTCACATTTCTCTGTCTTTTTTTTTTTCAGTAACTGCTGCCTGCCGTCAGCAGAACCAGTTACCCATATAAGATTGTCAACAGTACTTGACTACATGTTTCTCTGTGTCTGTGGGATGTCATGCTGGAGCAGACAAATTCCTCTGCAAATTGTGAGAGATGTTAAGCTTAAAAACGTGGGAAATTTTCCCTTCCTTTGATTCCAAGGCATGGAAGTGAAAGTTATATAAAATACAAGCAGGGTTCTCTTACCTACAATATACTGGAACCATATTGTAGGGAGAAAAGCAACGTAATAGTTGAGTTAAACAGTAGGAGAAGGTAAACTTTTCCCTTCAGTACAATCAGGAAGGTGAATCAAAGAACACATGCATTTACAACAACCACAAACCAAAAATGTTTGCAGGGGGCTTATGGTTTGAAAACAGCTCAAGGTTTAAGGTACAGTTAATCTGCCACTAGCCTGAGGCATTTTCATTGAATGTGGGTTTCAATGCAGTTTCAATGAGTGTGAGTTTCAAGGGCAAAGATGTTTACTGTTGCTCATGCAAAGTATGTTTTCACTTTGAAACTGTACTGTTCTGTGTATCAAATGGCTATCAGTGTTTGTGCTGTAAAATTTTAAATAAAAGTTTTAAATTAAATCCAAATATCTGTAAACATTGTAAAAGTAAAGAAGAAAACAGTGTGAGCACTGACAGATTTGAGCAATGTTTATGATAACTAAGGTGAAATAGCCAAGTAATGGGACACTGAATGGCTGCCGGGGGGTGGGCTGATCCATTACTCTGACTAGAGCCCATATGACCATAATCTGGCTCTGACTTCAGGCATAATCTTCTGCAACAAAGCATGCACTAAATATTTCAAAATAGCTATATGGACCTTAACTAACCCCAGTGAGATGTTTATTAGACTAACCCCTTACCAAAATAAATGAAAAATATCATTAAGCTTGGATCCCTGTTGGTCAAATTATTTCCACCAAACTGAGCACAAGGCAGAGATTGAGGCATCTGACTTTAGTTAAGAAAACTCTTCTAAACAGAAACATACTACCTGTTGTAAAACAAGGTAATAATAAAACAAGTCTTGATCATCTTTTTGAAAGTATCTCATCATACAGCTCTCTGCTTCCCAGAATCTAGGTAGTTTATCTGTAGCATAATACCTTTGTTAGGTAATTGACTGGGGAATCTTTGGTATAGAGCTAGCACATCTTCCCTATGTCCATACAGGGTTTGCTAGATGCTCCAGTGTGATACCGCATCCCATATATGTGTCATAAGTGAATTGGCAATCCTTGTGGATCAGTATGTGCAAACATCTTGTGATAGAGTGGTACCCCTTCAGGGATACTGTTCTCTGCCTTGTAAACACTGACAGCAAAGATAGGCTTTGGCTTCCCATGACCCTGAGCTTAGGGTTGCCACCTTTTCAAATGCCCAAAGTGGGACAATTGTGGCAAAAACATCAGATTTTGCAGGCCAAAACATACCCACGGCCAGTACAAAGGACATAATTTCACTTTTCTGCCAAAATAAAAGCTTATTCTTGTAGCATTTTAGTTGCTTATTCTGTTTCTTATAACAGTTAGGTGTTTCAGATACAGAATAACTGTTTTATGCAACTATTACATAAAATATGGGAAATAGTTTTACCCTAAAATCTCAGTACATTTGCCATTTTTACAATTTTTTTGCAGGACACAACTGCCCAAAGAGGGACTGTCCCTCACAAAGTGGGACAGTTGGTAATCCTACCTGAGCTACATTAAATGAATAATCAGAGAATGAATAAATGAATGAATAAACAAACATGGACAATATATTAAAAACTGGGAACATTTTAATTCATTGCTCATGTGGTAATAACCTAGCTAGATCTTAATCTCATTGTATGAAGTTTCTACTTATTTGCTATTGCAGTGATAGGCTTAGATTCACTACAGGAGCTGGATGATGTCGTTGAAGGATGGAAAGTCATAAAATGGCCCTAAATATAGTTTTTGAAAGTCTACAAATCATCAGAAAAGGACATGCCTTTCAGTCAAGACTGCACAAACTCAGTGAAAGTAAGTATTTGTCATATGGGAGGCTTGCCCCCCTGCAAACGACTTTCTTGTGTATTTGCATTAGTACTGTTGTAATCTTTTTGTGATTTTGTATATCCAGGCTGCTATTTAAGAGATTCTGTTACTTGCTTTCTTGATCTTATATACCAGATATTGACTAGAAATGTGAGATCATCTCAAATTGTGCTAAGCTGCTGAAATATACAGTAGCATAAGCTTAATACCATGGAGCATGCCTTTACTGTCATAAATTTGATACTTGGAATGCTATTTCTGTTGAACTAGGAACACCCTCTTTCTTCCTGACTTAAAAATGTTTAAACTATGAATTATTCCTCTTTAATATTAAAAATGTTTTTACCTAAAATGTGTGTATAGTAAATTCATGTTAATCAGCCAGGCCTCTCACTCATCTGAAAGCTAAATCGGTGTTAATGAGCAAAAAAAAAAAAAAAAAATATATATATATATATATATATATATAAAATAATATCTACTTTTTCATGTATATCACATTGTTAATGTTTGTATTTTGAGCTTCCTAGATAATCTGCATGTATCAGATAGTGCATATACATGTATAATTACATTACCAATTTTACAGTGCTACTTTATATACTGCATACCTTCATGAAATTATACTGCATATAGCTTGTATAGCATGTGCCCAAAGCTAACCTATGTAGTATGTCTTCTTTTTTTATATACCTGTAATTAGACCTCTTACCCGTTAATAACTCTAATTTACTTGACCTGTGTTAAATACAATGCCTTGCTCCTGAGTCACCTCTGAAATATCCTGTTAGAGCAGCACAATCATCCAATTAATAATGAATAAATAAAAATAAAAAAATGTTTAATAAAGTTGTGATGCACCTTGAAGAAATGTGTCAAATAAGAATATGAGAAACATATAAAGATACCACCAGTGGAGAAACAGTCTTATACTACCACATTCTGTCTGTTTATGAAATGATGTGGAAGAAGGGTTTAAATTTTGGGAGCATAAAAAGAAGAGGAAGATGAGGGATGTGAAAGTGAGAAATAGCATTTTTACTTAAATGCAGAGATTTACCAACATACAGATACTGCTGAACATATTTTCTGACTTGTCCAAAGGCTTATTTATGGGTTTGAGAGACAGTATGCCAGTGGATGAATATTCCCTTTTTATTTCACATTTCTGTATCTGATTTTTTTGTGGAGAGCTTATAGAATGGAATGGGTGGATGTGAATTCAGAAGCACTAGATTCAGTATTGATTACATTCATCAGACATATCAGAATACTGCATTTGGAGTTGGCATTGTAGAATGCACACTGTAATTCAGAAGCTGTTGTGCAGGTACATAATCACCACTTATTAAATACGTTAAGATTTGAGATATTTTCTTATGTTCAAAAGGTAATATTTTCATGAGAAATTATGGTGTAATTTCAAACTTTTGTGAGTTATTCTGTATATGTGTATGCTTATAACTAAATATTGTGGGGATTGCTTTCAGTGGAAATTATAGTCGAAGATAGATGTTGTCAAAAAAGTACTTACATGCAATGAATCTATTTAATTTCAAAGATACCATGTTGCTATTTGCAGCTGAGGCTGGCAATGAGTCTCATTGGTTTAGTGTCACAAAGTTCCAAAATTATTGGTGGCATGGGTAAAGAAACTGTAAATATAAAGTAGAAACATTGTAGCATCTGAGCTGAGCAATAGCCTGAAATTTGTTGGACAGGACAATATATCAGTTTGGTAGTTAAAGAAATGAATGAAGATGAAATGTTCACCACTTGGCACAAAAAATGAAGCTGCTAGGGAGAAAGAGAATAGTGTGCTGATCAGAGGGTACAGGCAAGGCTCTGAGAAATATGGAGAATGGTCTGAGAGGGGACATGTCAACAGGACTTTTGATGGTGACTGTATCTGAAAGACCAAGATAAAAGTTTGATCCTCGGCAAAATATATCAGAATGTGCCAATTATTTTCCCCACACCCCAGGTAAGTATTTTATCTTAGAGAGACAGATCACATAGGACATCAGTTGATGCTCTTGTTGTCTAAGATTTGAGTCATATTGGTGCTGGAAAATCTATGATATAAGTTTTGAAATACCAACACTGTAATTTTGTATAAAACATCTGAAAAAAGAATGTTCAGCTTCTATGCAAAGATTTTCAGCTTCTAACATAACATTCATTTCTCAGATAAAAATTAAGATTCATTTCAATTGTGGTGGAGTAAACAAACAAGACACCACTTCTTGGTGGAAACACTAATTAATTTAATGGAAACTTGAATGAAATCATAGAAAGCCGGAATTTTTATGTGAAAGTGAAAAGAGGAAAGGTTTATGCATGTTCTTAGTAGTGGTAAATTACTTCTACAACATGTCTTTGCTATTGAGAATGAGGGATAAGGAATGTTCAAATATTATGAAGAGCTGAGAAAATAGACAGTATGGATATTTAAGTATTATTTTTTTTAACAAGGAGTTATGAAAATTGTGGACAACTAGATAATTTTTGTCTTAGTTAATGCACAAGATGTGGGAAAGACGTGACTTTTGGGGTGGTCTTACTATACTACAGAATTATGAGAAAAGATAGAATGGGGAGACATGAACATTTTTAATGACCAAAATACAAGAGTTTTGGATGATGGAGAAGTAGAGATGAAGACCAAAGGAAAGCAATTTATTATTTATGATATTTCAAGAAAAGGGGGTAATGTCCTCTCCCCAAGGAAATAGAAACTGAAACAGTTCAAATATCTATTACATTCATGAATTACAGGAGGAAGAATGGGATGGTGGAGCAAACAGTGAGGTAGAAATGGAATTGGTGGAAAAAATGGATTAACTGGGGACACGTTGATGAAGGAAAGAAATATGAAATGTCAATAGAAAAAATAGAAAAGAAAAAAGTGGATAGTTTGATAATTTTTAATAGAGGACAGGCAGGAAAAAACTTTACATCAGTACAGATTCGTTCTTTCATGACCCATATCACATCCAATATTGGGTTGGCTGTTATTAGTTTATTAAAAATCTGAACATTTTTTTTGGCATTTAGAGACAATAATTCCCTAACCTCCATATTCTTATTTTTTAATTTTCTCAGCAAATTTTAGGAAGCTTAAGGTCACTTGTGATTACAACTGTTTTTTTTTTTAAACTGTATAACTAAGTCATCTAGAAAGTTTTGCAAGTGATTCTTGCCTCTGATGGGGATAAGTAAAAAAGTACCAGGTCAATACATTGTCTTATGTTCATTTCAATGACCCTTGCTGATGGACCATTTACTGCATATAAGTGCTTTTTTCACATAAACAGATGTAATACAATCCAGTTTACCAGTCCCAAAATTAAGAAAACTAGTGCACTTTAACAGTACAAGTGGAGGTTTGGACAGACTACAAGTTTCTGTAATCAAGAAGACATCAAAGTAGCCCTCTGTGATAACTCCATTAAGGTCTACTAGATTATAGTTTAAACTACTTACATTGCACATATCAAATTTCAGTGTGCTATTTTGCCTTGCTGGCAATATTCTCCTTCCTAAAGTATTTTTCATTTCCTTTTGTTAGTAAATGAACAAGTTTGTTCCCACTGGAGGTTAGGTGAACTTTATCATGTTCAAATAGCTATTATTATGTAATATCTTTTCCAAAGTTTTGATATATAGCCTATCACATTTGTCAAATAATATTGTCTTAGAAAGTTAGAAAAAACACGTTTTTCTTTTGTCACTTAGTTTTCAAAGTGAAGGAAAGACATCTGTGAAAGTCATTGAAAAATCAAGCTTTTTCTTAAATGCCTGATTTCTTTAGCATCCTTTTAAAAGTCCAACATACTTAAATCTGTTGCTTTTATTACTTCATTATCACATTTTTCAGTTTTTACCTGTCACATATTTCATTTTCATTCCCTCATGCTAATTACTATCGCTTTAGACATACATGCAGTTGAAAGTACACAATGTATGCCTTTCAACATGGAATCACCAATAATTATCTTTTCTGAAAAGACTTCAAGCCTGCATAAACTGCTGGGTGAGGAACGCAAATCTATATTTTGGTCAGTGAGCGATAGAGCTTATTTCTGTTTTACCTGCTCAATTTTGTTTTCTGTTTTAAGAAATCTGCTTGGCTTGGAGTTTTTGTTCTATGTGAGCGATAGACACTTAAATTATCTAAGCTGTGCATTTCACATGTTCTTTCATTGGTTAAATTGTTTCTTGAGTGATACTTAAATACACTGTGAATTTCTTTTTCTGAACAGATTTCACATCTGCATAAACTAAAGCACTGCTGATGATTCCCTGATAGGTGAGGAAAGTAAACCTATAATTTTTTGTCTGTGAGTGATAGAGCTGATTTCTGTTTTACCTGCTCCATTGTGTTTTTAGTTTTAGAAAAATCTGCTTGGCCTGGTGTTTTTGTTCTGTGTGAGAGATAGACACTTAAATTATCTAGGCTGCACATTTCACGTGTTTTTTCATTGGTTAAATTGTTTCTTGAGTGATACTTAAATACACAGTGAATTTCTGGGTCTTTGTCTTTTTCTGAAAATATTTCCAGCCTACGTAAACTAAAGCACTGTTGGTGATTCTCTCCTGGGTGATGAAAGTAAACCTATATTTTTTTTGTCTGTGAGTGATAGAGCTGCTTTCTGTTTTACCCACTCCCTTTTGTTTTCTGTTTTAAGAAATCTGCTTGGCCTGGTGTTTTTGTTCTATGTGAGAGATAGACACTGAAATTATTTGACTGCACATGTCACATGTTTTCTCACTGGTTAAATTGTTTCTTGAGTAATACTTAAATACACAGTGAATTTCATCTTTTTCTGAAGATATTTTAAGCCTGCTAGTTTTTCCCAGTGCCCTCCCCTTCATTGATCTGCTTTTTAAACTTGGTGATTTTAAGCTGCCCACCCCTGCTGTAAATTGACCTTAATAAGCTCCCCCCTTTCTACACTGCTGTCTATATCTTGAATTATTTGCCTTTCCTTGTACATATATTGAAAAAGTACATTTTGCCTCTCATTTTCCGTATTACTGATTTACTTGCTCTGAAATCATTATCTAACTAGCTGTTGGATAAAAACGTAAATCACAAAAAACTATCGAAAATGACGAATGGCAAGCAATGAGAATAATCCGTTTATTGAGTATAGAACTAAAGCGCTTTTCGTACGTAGCATGTACGAACTTCATCAGACAAGGGAACAGAAAGTTAAAGTGCTATATAAATACTAAAATCTCAGAGTCAGCTGATGCATCAATTAGAATACTAAATTCATTAAAGACATATTACAAAGTCAAAAAATCTAGTTAAATAATAAAATTAGAACAGTATAATAAAATAAAATATTAAATGCAGCACAAATATACTAAGACATATTAATATGCACCACCTATGAAAACAATTTATAGTAAAAATAACTACATAAATATATTGCAAAAATAAAATGCAAATATAAAACGGCAACAACATATTACTTATACATGATATAACCTAAATTCTGAATATGTGTAAGTAAATAAATAAGTAGATAGTTTAATAAATTAATAAATTAATAATACTACTATGTAATATTAATACTAAAAAGTCCTATCTACTAAGGCTTTTAAGTTTTAGTAGGGCCATAACTGAACACATGTCATTTAACCCTGGCCAATTATATGAATACAGTCTAATCTGCCAAAATAGATCTAACTTCTCTAATTCAATTTCTATAGGGCCACCCCTAATACTGGGTATTAATTGATCTAATATCCAAAATTTGAAAGTGTGTGCAGGATATTCTGAAACATGCTTAGCCAATGCATTATCTAATTTAGATTTTTTTATATTATAAATATGTTTGTAGATTCTGTCTCTTAATCTACAAACAGTTTTACCCACATAATAACATGGGCAAAACTGGCATATGGCTAGATAAATGACCATTTTAGAGTTACAATTATTTCTATACTTACTTTTTATATCAAAATTGTTAATGGTAATAGAATTACTCACTAAAATAAATTTACAATAGGGACAGGAACCACAACTGTGCTTTCCTTTATTAGTAACTTTATGCTTTGTGTTATTAATGCCCTCCAGTAGTTGTTTGAAATTTCTATCTCTTCTTAATGTAAATCTTGGTACTTTACCTACTTTTCCTACTAATTCTTTGTTTTCTCGTATTATATCCCAATTCTTGGATACAATTCCCTTTATGAAATAAAAATCAGAATTAAAGGTTAGAATCAAATTATATTCAAAAGAAGACGTTATTCCCTTCTCCTTACTGTTAATTGTTAAATTAACTGTATCACAAAGGGAATTCTCTAATCCATTAATTGATATCTCCGAGGTTTGAAATCCACTAAGTCCTTTAACAATTGGTTTATAAATACCTCTATGTCTCTTATCATAAATTTCATCTAGTATATTATCTAGGAATCCCATTGGGTATGCTCTTCTAAGGAACATGTCCTTTAAATTCCTACATTCCTCATAAAAGTCATCATCTCTTGTGATCATCCGTGCAGCCCTTACTAACTGTCCTTTCACCACAGACTTTTTTTGAAACATGGAGTGAGCACTGGAAAAGTGTAGGAAAGTATTAGAGTAGGATGGTTTTCTATATATCTTAGTTTCATATTTTTTATCCTGATTGTTTTTAATTAGGAGCACATCCAAGTAGGCAATCTGTTTTTCCTCAAAATTGAATGTAAAATGAAGAAAATCAGTACTGATGTTAAAATATTTAACAAGATCTTCTGCTATACTGAGATCTCCTTTCAAAAGAATGAATATGTCATATAGGTATCGGGTATAATAGGTAATTTGGGAATTAATGTGCTCATTACCAAACACAAAATTCTTTTCCCAATAACTCATAACTAAATTAGAGAAGCTTGACCCACAGGGTGAGCCCATAGCCACTCCACTCTTTTGGTGAAAAAAAATATTATTAAAGGTGATATAATTGTGTGTTAGAACTATATTCAATAGTTCTTCAACTAGAAATAGTTCCGATATAGATGCACCTTTATCTTTTAGAGTCAAAATTACCCATTCAATACCTAGATCTTGTGGTATAGAGGTATAGAGGTCTTTCACGTCAACTGTGAGCAAATTAAGCTGTTCATTAAACTCAATATCATTGATTTTCTGTAAAAAGGACCAGGAATATTTACATATACATGATTCAAGATTAACATATTTTTTAAGTATTCCATCAACTACTTTCGCACAAGCATATGTTGCACTATTCCTACCATTAACTATGGGCCTAAAAGGTGGATTAATAAGGTCCTTATGAATTTTTGGCACACCAAAAATAACTGGAGCTATAGGAGAAGGCATAATTAAATAATTATATAAATCCATATCTATCCTCTGTTCAATAAAGAGATTGTTTATATAAATTTAAATTCTATTAATTGCCTGGTTATATTCATTCAAAGATGCTTGTGTATAAGACTCAGATGACAACATAAATTCAATTTTATTTTCATAGTCTATCTGGTCCATGAAGAACAGACCGCCACCCTTATCTGGCTTCATAATACGCACTCTAGCCTCTTTCAAATATTGTATCCATTTAAGTTCATCATCTGTAAGATTATTAAATAATATTAAATTAATGGATAAAATAGTATACTTTTGTACTCTGGCAAGCACTTATGTTTACATCAAGAGATCAGTTTATTTTCCATCTAGTGCACTGGAAAGTAGCCTGGTCTGTTTAGGATGGGGAAACACTTGAGATTTTGGCATGTAGTTTTATTGGCTGGAGGGCTTATTAATCAGTTTATCCTGTTTATAGTTCCTTTATAAATTCTGTGCAACTGAGTGGTTCTTGGCTTACTTAGACAAAGCAAAGTATTTTTATTGAATAGTCACACTTTTATAAGTTATTTAAAGTACACACTGCTGTAGCCATATATTTAAGTTTATTTATGGTAGCATTTTGTATCATTTAAGTTTGTTTGTTTATGGTAGCATTTCACTCCAGACAATCCTTTACTGTACTTTTACATTAGGAGGACTGGGATTATTTATCTAATGGCAATAAATGTTTACCTGGTCTATCTGAGCTTGGAAGCACACAAAAGGGCTCTGAGTATTTTTTTGCACTTTTCTTATATACTGTGACTGTACTTTAGCAGTTACAAAAAAAACTGTACTGTTTGCTGCTTCTTTAAGTAGTTAATTGCACTGTATTATATTGTATCTGGTCGACAGGCCACATTGCTTTGCCAGAGATGGTCTGCACCTGTCTCCTCTAGGCTTTCAGATACTGGCAAAGTCATTAGTATGCCTTTTTATGTAGTTTCAAAATACTTCCTAACATAACTAAATCCTCTCTAGATAAACTCAAGGTACTGCTGCTTAATGCTAGAAGTCTAAACAAGAAACTACACTCCCTGGAAGCACTCCTCACTTTGGAAGATACTGATGACTGTGCAGTTACTGAGACATGGTTCCAAGGCAAGGAAACATCCTGGTCGTGCAGAGCTACAATGCCTTCCATATGTTCAGACCATAAGCTGAGCATGAAAGAACCAAAGGAGGAGGTGTATCCATCTTCATTAAGGAAAGAAGCACCTCAAGACTGGTCAAAAATATGATTCTCTTGAGCTACTCCCTATCAAATTAACTATAGGTAAAGCCCTCTACCACTTCATAGCTAGCTATACGTCCCCCATCATGAAACAGAAAAAGCATACCACATACCTGGACATACTGGAGTCACTTACCATACAACCCAGCACCTTACTTATGAGTGATATTTAACTATCCTACCATTGACTGGAAAACATACATGACCACAAACATGCTGGCTCAGAGGTTCTTGGACTTTATCAATACAAATGGGGTGGAAAAGCTAGTCAGCACTCCCACAAGAGGCTCAAATATCATGGATATAATACTCACTAACTTGGGAGAGCACTGCACCCCCAGTGTGATGACTTCCCTGGTAATATCAGACCATAAATCAGTCTTGTTTGACGTAATTATAAGACCAGATACCCCATCAAGCATAAAATAATTTTTCAAAGACAAATTACCTCCTACTAAGTGATGGTATAAGAAGTTTCAAATCCCCCTCAAATGCAGATAACATAGACTCCTATGCAGAGGTGTACACCAATGACCTGTATAACCACATAAGAAGTTGTATAGAATTAGCTGTACCTGATCGGATTAAAACCAGGTCTTGCCGAAAAACAAGCCACCCTGGTGGATCCATAATATAAACAGGCTATACAGCAAGAGAAAGAAACTAATATCCAAAAACAAGAGGCAACTAGCTCAGCAGAGGAAGAAATCCCTCTCTAGCTTAACAAAGTAGATATTTTGTAAAGTCCTCCAAAGCTAATATGAAACAAAAATACCCTCCCTAGCTAAGGATAATTACAGGGCATTCTATAACTACATCCAAAATCTAAAAGAGAATACCCAGGTATGCATTTAAGTGGTTCTGGATGGCACCATGCATACTCAACTGGAGGTAATAGGCAGCCTAATAGCTGACAGATTTGGAGCAAACATCACCCCCTCATCCTCTCCAGTCATCCCCCAAGGTATACCCACCACTATTCCTCAGCTTATTACCTCAAGAAAGCAGGTAATCTCGGCACTCCCAAAAGCCAAAAACATAGCATCAGTGAGACCAGACAAAATCATGGGTTACCTTTTAAACAACTTAAAACATGACCTAGTAGACCCACTTGGATTCTTGTTTAACCACAGCCTGCAGACTGGCTATGTTCCGGCAGAATGGAGGACAGCAACAGTAAACCCTCTGCACAAATGGGGAAAATCAACTGACCATAGGAATTATAGGCACATAAGCCTGACTACTCTCATCTACAAGGCCATGTAAAGAATCATTATGGTCCTCATTAACAAGGACATAGGTAATATCCAAACTCTGGATCCAACCCAGTTTGGATTTATTAAAGGTAGATCATGCCTGTTAAACAATTCTGATTTCTTTGAGAAAGTTACCAAGGCCCTGGATGAGGGCTAGACAGTGAATACCACCTATCTTGATCTAGCCAAGGTATTTGACACAATTCACCACTCAGGTATTATACAGAAACTCTCCTGGTTGGGAATTAACCCCTACATTACCAGATGAGTAGCCAACTGGCTCACTGACAGGACACAAACTGTCAAGTTGGGTGTCTTCACCTTTAGTAAAAGACCATTCACGAGATGTGTACCACAGGGTTTTGTGCTGAGCCTCTTACTGTTCAGAATTTATTTCTCAGAAGTCCAGGCAAACCTGGATGGCCTGTGCCTGACCGGTTTCACTGATTATTGCAAATTGGCAAATTCAGAGCAATCACTGAGTCCTCCAATGATGTTAATATACTGCATTCAGGGTTAATGCAGACAAATGATTGGTGCAAAAGCCATGCATTAAAGCTAAATTCAATAACATTCATTATTATTCCCTTTGGGAAAGCTGACATCCCTGCTAATTACATCATGGACAGCACTCCCCCTAACTGTAGACCCAGTAGTAAGTGATCTGAGTTCTCAGGTTGATAGCAATCTGAACGTTGACCACCAGGTATCCACAGTAGTAAGGCAATCCTTCTATGTGGCACATTTTATATGTAAAGGCATCACATCTATATCTAAGGATGTTATAATGCCATTATATTCAGCCCTCATCAGGCCAGTAATTGAGTACAATGCTCCCTTTTGCATGCACCTCACCAGACATCTGCAACAACTGGAGAAACCACAAAGGTTTCTCACCAATAATTTATAGGGTACACAAAAGAAATCTTACACAGAAAGACTAAAAGCCATGTCACTGTGTTCTATCTCCTACAGTTTGCTAAGGGGAAGCTGTGCCTAGTTTACAGAGCAACCTCTGACCCTGCCATGATGGAAATGTTACACATTCATAAATCAAACTGCATGAGGGTCACTCACTCCAAAGATCTTAACCTAGCCTCTGAGATATACAGGTCATGCTGGAGAGATTGATACATCTCCCAGAGACTGCCACTTCTCTGTAACAAGCTTCCAATTCACATTAAACAGAACCCCTCCCTGACCCTCTTCAAACGCAACCTAGATCAACGGATGGGTGACTGCAGATTCACTCCTGAGGTGGTGCCTATGTCCATCCTGGACCGAGGAAGTTGGTATTAACTACCACAGGCCCTTACCTCTGTGAAATCCACTCACCTAACCACCAGCAACTGGAGCAACTCGGGATAAATATAGCTAGGCTTGTAAGGGCTCCATGGCCATTAGCCTAGTAACCTTCTATGAACTTATGGACCTATGAATTGGTACACGCTTTGTTCACCTATCTGCAGTTGCAGACATTTCCCTGGGTAATTGATTCAGACATAACTTCTGGGGCTCATTTAAATGTGACGATTCTGTTATTTGCCAATCTTATGTTCTCCTCAGTTTCTTATAGATCAATATTTCTGGCCATTCTTCATTATTCCCACCATCTAATGCTTTTCTTCTTTTTATTTTCTCAGCTTTTCTAAATTCATTTTCATCTACCCCATTAGTAATATCTGTATCATCCATTGATGTCTTTAAGCAGAATCACTCTGTTTACATGTAGATGTACTTGTCTGTTTCTTGCTTAACATTTTTTTATCTATTTTTGTTTCAGTTACTTTGCATTTATAATTATGTTACAAATAATTATGTTATAATTTATAATTATGTTGTAGTATGTTACAAAGACATGCATATGGAGTGTTTCTCCCTGGGCCTCCACTGAAAATTGCCTTAGTTTCAAGTCGAACTTTCCTGGTAAACAAATGTTAAATAAATAAATAAAATATAAATGTTTGCGTATCTGGGTATATATTTCCCTATTTAGTGCAAGTTGGTGTGTAATATAAATACCATCTTTTTGATGACAGATTTCTACCTGTAACTCGGTATGAGCTATTATTGACTTTGTTTCATTCACCTCACTCATTTGTGTTTCTTTATCTAAATATATAAACCAATTAGTTTATTTTTTTCTGACCCATACTTAGGAATGGTAAGGAGGTTGAGGTTGCTAGTGCCATGTCATAATACTGCTGAGGAGTGTTTTCTGTATGCCCTACAATCCATCCATCCATTCCCTTTGGACACTCATTAATTTCTGGGAATGGACATATAATGGGGACATGCTAGCATATTGTCCCATTTTTGAGGTGACTCAGGCAATATGCCCTACTGATGCATCTTTTGACACATCTCTGTACCCAAACACATGCTCACCTCCCTGGATGAGCATTCCTATCATTTTCTGCCCTCATCTGATATTACCAAGGAATATTACCTGGGTCACCTAGGCCACAATTAGTGTTTTATTCCTCTATGCTATGGCCTTGGCTATAGCACAAAAGGATAAAGCAATATAGTATGGCACTGGCTACATATGCCAGTTAGCTAATTCCTGTAAAGCACTAAAATTCCCATCCTCTGCTTTCTGAATGTCAGTTTCTTTAGCTGTTTTTCTTCCTGTTAGGGTTTTCACAGTAACACAGTTGCTGCACTTACTGTTACCTTCAACTCAGTTTTCACCATTCATACTGAAGAAATGGCAGTTTTCACACTATATTTCCTTTCCAATACAACATTTATTAGGTCTTGGGAATTGTGAAAGAAGCAGTTAATGGCAAATGAGGTTTGGAACAAACCATTTTGTCCAGGGACATCTTCAAGTGGGGTTAGATAAATAGAGTAGTAGGAAATAAGAAGGATAGGGAGAGGATAGGGTTAAATAGGAATGAGGGAGGATTGGGAGAAATTAGGTAATGTTAGGGAGGGGCTTAATGAGTTTTAGGCAAGGGTGACTAGAGTAGGAGTCACATTTTTGGCGTGAACTTGTTACCCACCCTCCATCCCCTTTTAGTAGTGAGGATTTGTGGTTATTTTCAGTTCAGGTAGGGTGGAGAAGAGGGGCAGGCTTTCAGGGGTGATATTCAACAAAGTGTCAGAGACAAAAGAAAAGGGGAGTACCTATATTAATTGCTAGAGGAGCTCCAATAGTAATAGAAGAGAAAAAAAAGATAACAATGACAGATTTGTGCTAGCAAGTGGCTATAGGCAAGGGAGGAAGATTATGCTGGAATATATTTATATTCCCCCTAAAACTGCTATTATGGAGCTTAAGAAGTTTTGGAGAGAAATAATCATCTTTCAGGGTATATTACATATAGGTGGGGACTGGAACTTGATTTTCAGCAGTAAGCATGTATCAGGGTCAAAGAAGGGAAAATATAACACAAATGGGTAGATTTCTGAATAAATGTATAAAAATACTTAGGGCAGCCACGGTGGTGCAGCGGTTAGTGTTGTCGCCTCACAGCAAGAGGTTCTCCGGTTCGATCCTCGGCTGGGGTGCCTTCTGTGTGGAGTCTGCATGTCCTCCCTGTGGTCGCGTGGGTTTCCTCCGGGTACTCTGGTTTCCTCCCACATCCCAAAGACATGCTGTAGGTGGATTGGACACTCTAAATTGGCCCTAGATGTGAGTGTGTGCATGTGTGTGCCTTCTGTGGAAGGTTGGGCGCCGGGCTGGCAACTCGACACCATAAAACTCCACTGCCAATCATGAGCGGACAGGTGTTCCACTGTGGTGACCCCTAACCAGGAAAAAAGCCAGAAGAAGAAGTATAGAATATGTGAATTTAGTAGTAAGAACTCAAAGAGAATTTACATATTATTCCCCAAGGTACAAAAACTAGGCTAAACTTGATATAAATTATATTTCACAGGAACAAGTGCATTTAATGAAAAGCTTTGACACACATCCAGTAACTATTTTAGATCATGTGCCAATAACAACTAAGATAACAAGGCATGGTAATGAAGTACAAATGAGACATTCGGGCTTCCCACCTACTTGTTAAGAAGAGAGGAATTTAAGGAATGGGGAGTGGAAAGTATTTAAGAGTTATTAGGTAAGATGTAAATTTCTTCAAAGTTATAGCTAGTGATGGGGATAAAATTAAAGTGGAGTTTAAAACAGAGTATTAATAAAAGAAAAAAAATATGGTTAAGAAACAACAATAATTATTTAGAGGGGCTGCCAAAGGTTAAAGCATTGCAGAATAATAAGGATATCAGAGAGCAAGAAGAGGCACAAACAAAGAGTGCTAAAGAGAAAATAAGGGAATATCTGGGTAATATGCATGAGTTTATAAAGATTGCTGTTAAGTAACTATTTTTTAATAATTTCTCCAGAGCATAAAAACAAATAGCACAATGACATAGGCAACAGAAAGTAGAAAGGGTTGTTGCTAAACTTAGGGAATCTATAACAAGAAAAATAACCAGAGATTTTATAGAGGTACTATAGATATTTTGGACATTTAAAAAACAATTGTATAAAGCAGAGGAATGTGGAAATCATGAAAAAATACAAATGGAAATATTTATGGAAGACTTAGCTATGCCATGGTTAGAGGTAAATGCATCTCAACAATTAGCAGTTAAGACAGAAGCAGATGAGATAAAAGCAGTGATATATCATTAATCTGCAGAAAAGTCTCCAGGAATAGATGATATTTCTGTGGAAATTTGAAAGCTAGGAAGGAAGAAAGTGATAGAGATCTTGAAGGTTTTGTTTAACAACATTTTAAAAGGAGGGGAAGCGCAAACACCCTCAAAGAAACCTGTGGTGGTTGTAATACATAAAGCTGGTAAAGACACATCAGACTCAGCTTCATACAGACAATTTTAATTTTAAATCATGATTACAAAGTGTTTATGTCTATAATAAATAAAAGAATGGTAAAGGGGTGTATGGCCAAGATGGCTAACTGAGGGCAGCAACTGGTGAAAACTTTGTGATTGAAAACTTTACTCTGACAGAAAATATAATCAAAAAATTTAAAATTGGAGATACTTGCTAGCTATTTTTATTCACTAATAGAAAAAAAAAGATTTATAGCTTCAAGTTCTACAAAAGCTGTCATTTTCCAGTCAGAATTTTAACTGCATGGTAAAAAGAGAAGAGACTTCAACATGTGCCACTCAAGAAATGATACTCAGGATTCTTGTGTTAAAAAAGATATCCAGTCAGTGTTGAATATCTAGGATGTCTTGCTTAAAATGGATAATCTGGATAACAAAATAAAAAGTTTTAAAGAAGAGACCAGAAAGAAAGAAAGAGCAAAGTGCACAAATCAGCAGTATGGAAGAAGCTTCAAATGATCATAAAGGCAGAATAACTGAAGGTGAGTCTCAGACTGAATTTCATTTAAAACAAAATAACTGGCTCATAGATAAAGTTGATGATTTAGAAAATAGACGGAGATGAACTAACATTAGAATGTATTGTATACCTGAAAAGTGTGAGGGAGACAATATAATAAACTTCTTAATAACCTGGCTACATAAAGCATTAAATCCACCTGTAACTTTATCTTTTGGAATTGAAAAGGCACATTGATCCCTGAGAGCTCTTCAAAGAAGGAAAACTCACCACCATGTTCAACTATAGTTAAGTTTATATCTAGTCTAGGAAAAAAAATCAAATATTTAAAACAGCATGGTCCAGCCCACCTATTAAAATAGGTGAACATGTAGTCAGATTTGACAATGAATATTCCAGTAAACTAACAATTAAAAGAAAATCCTGCTTACTACTGATCAGGGAACTTTAATATAATAAAATTAAAGCCACTTTGGTGTTTCCTACAAAGATCAAATTATTTATTTCTCTAGGAACTAAAATATTTGACACACTGGAGGAGGAATCCACTTTTGTCAACAAAAGTAAAATCCTTAATAATACTGAAGAAATGGCTTGGAATAATATATCCCTCAAGAGAGAGAGTGAACTGAATTCCTGGAAAACTGCTTATAAAATTAAAAATCTTAAAACAAGTGACTTTTAGTCTCTGATTGCAGGGCTTTTGTTTTCTGAAACAATAGTGTTACCCTTTAAATAAAATATTTGTACTGGACATTAAGCTTCAAAAATTATGTAAGTATGTATTTTTAAGCTAGAACATTTTTCATGATAAGGAATATAAATGGGTAGTTTTCCTGTTTTACTATATTTACAGAGAAAGATTTAATATGTTTCATTTAACTAAACTTATAAATGTATTTATAAATGTTAAACAAATATGTCCTGTAGGAGAATGTCATTAAATTATAAGCAATATAGCTTGTAATGTTAAGACTATATAAGTTAAGAATTTTATTTTATTTGTTTAACTTTGCTTAGTATGTGCATTGCTGGGTTAACTGAATATTACATCTAAGTAATATGCCAATAAGAAGTGTTAAAGTGCTGCTGATTTTCTTTTCTTTGTTCTTGTGTAACACATTCCTTTCACAGGACATTTATGAAGCAAGTAACATTGTAAAAAAAGCTTGACAACAAAAGAATGTTGTAGTTGTGTGGGAATGCAGGATTCTTGCTTGCCTTGCTTCCTGCCTTGAGCTGTTCTAAAGACAATCTAGGTCAAATTCATCACTGATGTCTGCAAAAACAGAAATGAACTTTCTTTTTCTTTCTTTTGTAAGTATATACATGAGAAATCAACTCAAAATCACATTTTTTTCCTTTTCTTAGAAGTGAAGAATTGATAAAACAAAGGGCATAGTCATCATTATCATCATCATCATCCTCATCATCATCATCAGCCCCCTTTTTCCCATTTTTTTCTACATTGGGTTGGGGTATTGTGTTAACTGTTGCCAATTCTTTTGATTCAGTACCACACTCCTGCCTTGTTCAACACTCATGCCTGACTGTTACAGATCTTCTTTCACACAATCCATCCATCCACCTCTTTGCTGGATGTCCTTGCTTACTCTTACCTTCTTTCTCTCTGCCCTGAACATTCCTCACCAGATTGTCTTCTGCTTTTCTGTACATGTCCAAACCACTGTAATCTGTTCTGATTTATCTTTTCTGCAATTGGAGCTACGTTGGCTTCTACTATTATGTCCTCATTTCTTCATCTGTGCCACAGTGTGCATCCTACCATCCTTCTCAGGCACTTAATTTCCATCACCTCTAGCTTCTTCAACTGTACTGCCTTTGTTACCCAGCTTTCTGTGCCATACAGTAGTACTGGTCACACCACTGCATTGTACACCTTACTTTTCAGCTTCTTTGGCATTCTTCTGTCACAGACTACACCTGACACTCTATGACAGTTGACTACAGCCCCTCTGATTCCAGCTTTGACCTCTTGATTCAGACTTCCTTTTTCCTCAACTACCCCTCCCAGATACTTGAAGCTGTTTACCTGTTCCGCTATCTTCCTTTCTATCTCTATTCTTAGTTTCTTCTGATTTCCCCAATTTTCTGCCATTACCACCATATTATCCTCCCGATGAAAACATTTTAACTTGGACAAAGTAGCGCCCACAGAGCCATGTCAGGAAATACCTAACTTATCTAGCAGTTTCCCATTCTCTAAAACTAATGCTCTGACCCTCCCCATTAAAAATTTTAACTTGGAAAAAGCAGCGCCCACAGAGCCATCTCTGGAAATACCTAACTTATCTAGTGGTGTATGTATTGCTTTATGTAGCAACTGATGTGATTTGTCTAAATTGTCACTAACTGGCAAGCACACAGCAAAAGGATTCCATTCTAGGCATCCCAGTTCCCCAGCAAAATACAGTAAATCACATCGGCACAACATTGATTAAATATCTCACGTCTATGTCCATATTATGATAAAACAGAATCAGTAGGACTTAGATCACCATTAAGACAGCAGAAGCATTAAAATCTGAACTGTGGCAGTTTAGTGGACAAGAAGATAACCCCATACTTCTAGATAGGGCATTTGTAAAAGCAATCCTCATAGAAAACTTTACTAGCATATAGAATAAATTGCATTTACACTACTGTAACTAGTAGAGACTCACTTCTAGTGAGTACAGTTGAAACGAGCATAACTGATTGTTTCCTTTGCAGAAGCACTCTCACTGCTTCTTACTGTAACCAGCTCCATTCGCCCTCGCTCCCGCTCAGGCTCACTTCGCTCCCTTACCCTACCCCCATTCCCACCCCCATATCAATTACATTTATACTCAGACACCACACTCCAACCCCTCCTAACCACCAGTTATCCAATCATCCACCACTCCATCACAAGACACCACTCCCTGCACAGCAGTTCCTAAACAGACAATCACACCCTATATAACTCTCACACAACTACTGTTAGTACTCACATACTCACCAAACTCACTCACAACAGCATAACATGCCCTGTGCTCCAAACATCCACCTTCTACAACCACTACTACAAACATTAACCCTCTCTTCTCTCCTTCTCCTGTCTATCGTCTCCACCTATCACACACAACTTTACATTTCCCCACCACCACCATGGCAAACTGATTCCACTACCATTTCCACTAACACTAACCATTCCCCTTTATCACCAGGTGACCTCTCCTCCAACATACCACCCTCCTATCTCTATAACTATACTACCTACAAAGTCCAGCCCCACTCATCCCACAGACTAGAAAAAATATTCCACAAACTAAACAAGCTTTATCTATACCTACTACATTTACTCTCATGTTGCGGGGACATTCACTCAAATCCAAGGACCCAATAATTGTAACAACACAAATGCAATAAACCCTAATCCTCTATATATAAGACCTACCTCATCCCTTCCCTTTCTAAATATAAATGCAAAGAGCATACTTAACAAAACACAGGACCTCCATGCCCTACTAGCCCAATACAAACCCAATGTCATAGTATTAACAGATACTTGGCTTAAGACTGAACATCATGACAATGAAATAACTGCTCCTGGCTACAACATAATATGTAAAGACAGATCAGCAAAAAAGGGAGGGGGTGTAGCCATACTTTTTCAAAGCCACCTCTCTATGGAACAATTTGAATGCAACTCCCAAGAAGTCCAAGACATAGAAGTAATTCTAGCCAGACTAAAACTTAACCCCCAATAAACACATAATAATTGCAGGAGGTTATATCCCACCAGGCAATAACACTAGCATACTAGAAAATCTACTTAACTATTTGGTATCCACCCTTCCACAATAAACCATACTCTTAGGTGACTTTAACATTGATTGGTCTGAATGCACCAGACAAAATCCCTCTACCTATATTAACCTCCATGGGTTTACCCAAGTCATATCTACCCCAACAAGAATAGATAAAACATTTAAACATCAATCAATCCTGGAATGGATTCTATTACTGACCCCACCCTGGTCCATCAATCAGGCTGTCTCCTTGACAGTCTGAGTGACCATCAAGCAACATAATTAAGACCAGGTCTCACCAAACAAACCAACCCACTCTCAGAGTCATTCGTAACAAAAAAGCCTTCAAAGCCCAAGAATTAATCGACTCTCTAAAATCCTGTAGGTGGAGTCCCCTAAAACAACTCTCACTAGATGAAGCTGTGGAGTACTTTAACTCAACCTTCCTAAACATCCTAAACTCCCATGCATGCACCACCCAGGACCACTAGAATTAAAACCAACCATGCACCCTGGCTATTAAAAGATACTAGTTCCATAAAGAAAGAAAGAGACAAAGCCTGGTTGAAATTTCACAAATCCAAAATCTCTGCCCTGAGGCAGCAATACCACAAACTCCATAACCAAGCCAAAAAACTAATAAAGCTTGACAAAACTAACTACTATAAAACAATACAGGAAAAATATTCCAGTGATCCTCAACAATTCTGGACCTCAATAAATAACCTACTATACCCTGGAAAACCTACCACTCCTTACCCAGTACTGCCACATAACCTAGAAAACATCCCCACCCAATTTAACAAATACTTCACTGAAACCATTCAAGCCCTACCCAATAACCAAAACACTAACACCAACCCCACAACAATAGTAACACCCACCCTTTCCAATACAGAATCCAACCACCCCAGTTTCTCCCTCAATCCAGTCATCACTAAAACAATTGCTAAGCTCCTCAAAAAACTTAAGCCAACAACACTAGCAGCTGACAACCTACCTGAAGAATTCCTACAGATTACTACAGATGCCATTGCCTATCCCATATCCATCCTCATAAACAGGTCAATAACAGAAAGCAAAGTTCCCCACTCTTGGAAATATCTCACATTATACCACTGCATAAAGGGGATCAATCCCTTGAACTTACAAACTACCACCCCATAGCAATTCTATCACCCCTATCAAAAATATTAGAGAGAGTAGTCCATTCCCAACTTATACATTACCTCCTAAAGAACAACCTATTATCCCCATCCCAGCATGGCTTTAGACCTTCCCACAGAACTACCACAGCACTGCTGTCATTCTTCAACATCGTCAATAACCATAGAAACAACAAGCTGTACGTATCCTCCATATTATTAGACTTATCCAAAGCCTTTGATATGGTTAACCATAGTAAACTCTTAGAAACCCTAACTATCCTTAACATAAGCTCCTCCACCATATCCTAACCATCAACAGGCAGTTTTATGGGAAGGCCAACTGCCCCGCTTACTACCAGTAGCCATAGGTGTCCCACAAGGGTCCATCCTTGGTCCCTTGCTATTTTCACTATTTAATAACCACATACCAACATCCTCACTCTCTGCTTCTATAGTACAATATGCAGATGACATCACTATTATATGTGCTGCACCCACCTTAAATTAACTAAAAACCATCACCCAAAATAACTTTACCCTTGCCAAAGAATGGTTCATCAACATCAAGCTTATACTCAATCCCCAAAAAAAAAAAACAAACTCATTCTCTTCAATGTAACAAAAAAGTTCCTTGACTGGGTTAACAATCGGTATTCACCTCAAACATGAAACATAAAAAGAATAAAATGAACTGACCATGCCTGATATTAAAATAATAAAAGTTTAATGGATAAAGTAAGTGCTTTCATGATAAATAATATATAACAGTTAATAATACACTAATAATTTTTATTAGTGTATTATTAATTGTTATATATATGTTGTTTATATAGGACTGTTTTTATAGGCTGTTGTTTTAACTAATTTTTTGCATATATTCATTTATGATGTCATCAATGAGAAGGTGTATGATTGGGCATGGTATGGTTTAAATTTAGAGAGGTTATGTGTGTTAATTAGAGTCTGAGGAAGCGATTTGTTATTTATTCATTAATATGCAAGGCGTGCTGCTGGTCTACATGGTCACAATCTGCTCTGTACAGGAACAGCACTATTCCTGCATGGAGCTTAATGAATCCTGGGGATAGTTTACAGCTATAGCCTTTGTTTAGTCTTCATTAATTGTATATTCTGAAAAGACTTGAAACTGTCTCATAATGTTCCAAAATGCTGTAATGTGCTTTTCTGGTTTTATTTGGTACAAAATAATACTGTCTGTAAATAAAGCCAACTTTTCTTGATTAACATACTAATTGTATCATTGGATTTCTGATTCCCTTATTTTATTTGCCAGTGGCTCTAAATATAACACAAATAATAAAGGGGAAAGAGGACACCCCTGCATGGTCCCCCTGTTTAGACACAACTTATCAGAGAGGAGCCTTCACACTTTAATTTTTGCCAGCAATCCCTCCTACATCATTTTGATTAACCTTATTATTGTATCAGGAAATGCAACTGCTTTCATAGCCTTTCTCATAAAATCTGATCTTATTCTGTCAAGCGCTTTCTCTGCATCAAGCCCACAAACAGCAGTATTTTCTTACATTCTGCTTCCTTTGGAATCATTTTTGTTCTGTTAATGTTGTCAAATGCTTGATCCCCTCCAGAAAACTACATTGGTCCATAGCTATCAATTTTGGTAACACTTTCACCATTCTTTTATTTTTGTTTTTAAGAAACGTTTTATTGATAACATATTTGCAATATATACACAGAAAGGAAGAAATTCAACATTGCATGCTGTTACACAATGCTAGGAATACATTGAATTGTCAAAGTAATCTTATAGAATTAAAACATTATGAGAATTGGTATTTCAATAGCAACATTCCAAGGATATTCCACTCACTAAAAGTCTTAGTATGCTTTATAGATCTTATTCTGATCACTTCTTTTTCAGTTTGACATGGTACTGATTTTACATTTAAAAATTCTTGAAATGTTGGAGCTGAATTTGATTTCCAACTTCATTATAACAACTTTTCTAGCTACTGCCAGGAGATTCTAGAACATATTTTGTTGTTTGGCTATTATAGATAAAGGAAGTGGAACATTCATTAGTATTATTGATCTAGTTAAAGAACAATTATCAGACCATAACCCATTAAAAAACATACTTATCTCTTCCCAATATACATTTCATTTTTTACAATCAATAAATATGGGTGTCCAATCAGCTTTTACATTTTTACTACATCTTCAACAGCATTGAAAACGTCATTTTACTAGACTTAAATATTTTATAGGAAATAACAAGCATCCTATGTATATATTTCCACATAAAAAAACTTTCCGTTACATACTTAAAGAAGATTGCCTAACTGATTTAAGTAACAATGTTTTATTCTTACCATAATTTGGGTTACTCAATATACTACTATCTAAAAAGTTCCAGAATTTTGCATCAAAATTACTATTATTACTTTTTTTAATTAATGTATATAACTTGGACACACTTCCTTTGTAGGTCAATTTACCTCTGATGATACCATTCATATATTTATATAATGGGGGAATAATGTTCTGTTCTTCTTCATTCATATCATCTACAAACTCATTTAATTTCTTACTGATGGATAATATTAACTGGTTAACAGATTCAGCCAACTTATAATCTTTCATTAAATATTCTGGCAACTCAGCTTTTCTTTTTCAAAGAATCAGATCATAATACTAATCCATTACTGTTTAGTAAATTCATTTTAACATTATTATGAGTTTCCAAAAATCTAGACTAGTATGCAATCAGGAAGCACAAAAATTTCCATTTTGATATTAATGCAGTTTTTGAAAACACATTTCTTAACTTTTTTAAGAATTGATTTCATATATGCACAGTCTAAATATGAAACATTTCTTAACTGTTTTAAGAACTGATTTCATGAATGTAGAGTCTAAAGACTGAAATTAATTTCCTTCTAAAGTAAATTCTATTAACCAGATGAAAGGATTGTTATATATTTCTGATTTATCTTATATGATAAACTTAAAAGAATTTATTAAAATCTGCTCCTGAATGTTTTTTCATTGACTAGTAAAAGTTGAGTCTATCCAGAGTATGATACAGTTAAAATTTGTAACAATAGAATAAGATTCTATATCTGGGAAGTTAATGCTACCATCTTCCTATAATCTTATATGATTTCTATAAGCAATTATATGCTTTTTAGGGTACCATAAGAATGAAGTTACCATTTTTTTCCATTTCCTTTAATAGTTTTGTCAGGTATTAAAGCTATTGAATGCAAGATGTATATAATCTTGTGTAATATAATCATTTTAATAAGTACTAGTCTATCCTCAAAAGTAAAAAAAAATCCATTTGATTTTTTAATAAGAAGTAACACTTCTTCAATTATTTTTTCAAAATTATTATTAATAATCTTGCTTTCATCTTGATGGATTTTTATTCCTAAATATTTTAGTTCTTTTCCTTCCAAATTATATTTATATTTATCTTTAAACTTAGTATACAGTCATTGATTTAACCCTAAAATTTTAGTTTTATTATTATTAAATTTCAGCAGTGATATTTCTTGATATTTTTCAACTTCCTCATTTATTTCTTCATTTGAATAATTTAAATCTCCCATAGTTAGTAAAATATCTGCTAAAAGCTGTATTTTAGCTTGACAATCCTTGTTAATTGAGAATCCATCAATGTTTTTCATTGCTTCTTTTACTTTTAGCTAAAGGTTCAATAACTAATGCTTATAGTAGAGGGGGCAAGGGATGCTCTTGCTTTGTGCCTTTGTTTAAAGTGAATCCTTGAGAAATGTTAGATCTAATTGTAACATATGCTTTGTACAGTTTTTTTAATATTCCAATAAATTCTTCTGGAAATGCAAGCAGTACTAAAGTTTTAGACAGGTAGTTCCAATCTACAGAATCAAAAGCTGTCGCGATATCTAAGCTAATTAGGATGAATTACATATTCATTCCTTTTGCTAAATCTAAGATAGTTACTACTGCTTTTTACATTATATGTTAATCTAGTGACTACAAATACTGTCTGATCCTTATTAATCTACTATATCTCTTAATATTGTGTTAAAGATGGAAGCAAATATTTTAAAATCTACATTTAATAATACAATAGGTCTGTATGAGGAAACTAACTTATTATCCTTTCCTTGTTTAGGTATTGGTAAAGTTACAAAAAAAAATCCATCTTGGAGGGATTATTTTGGCACTTTGAATTATCCTGAAAAATCACTCAGTAATTCTAAAATATTTAACAGAAGCAGAATATATAATTCCATACTTAAACCATCTAACCTTGGTGCTTTACCATTTTCACTTTTTTAAAGCTTCTTTAACTTCTATTAGGGTAATAACTATATCCAACAAAGATGTGTTGGTCATTAAATATATTAGTAAAAATTTTCTTTAAATACTTGTCAATTTTGTAATCATTAGGATTATTATTTTTATCTTTATTAAGATCCTCATGGAATTAAAAAAATATTAAGAATTTACTCTGTATCTGAAGTAAGCATATTAATGTGAAGATTTCAGATATTACTGATTTGTGCCATTTTGTTTAATGTCTAACTTCTATTAGTTAATCTATGTAGATTTTTGAAGTTATCACATAATTGTGCAATTTTATTTTTCCTAAAGCTATCTCCACTTTATGCATTAAAACTGTTTGATATTTTTGTCATTAATTTTTAACAACTTCAGTATTATCTAATTTCTTTGTCTGTTGTTCAAACCTCACTTTGTCTATTTCATCCTATATTTCTAACAACTCTTTATCCAATGCTTTCATTTTATTACTAGCCCATCTTTCTATTCTATCTTTATTATGCATTTTAAGGAGTTTCATAGTATGCCTTTACTAACCTCACCATTATTATTTAAAGATAAAAAAATTCTCAATGTGTTGCTTAAGATAACTCTTAAATTCTTAAGCCACTCTTGCACCTTTTCCAGGGATCCAGTAAAAATTGCTAGTGAATAGAGTTTGCCATTGTATATAATTATTACAAATGTATACATTCCTTTGGAATTATTAATGGAGTCCATGGCCTTAGGCATGACAGTAATTTTTCTCCAAATGATTGCAGTTCCTGTCTTATTTTAGTTAAAAGAAGCAGATCATAACATTTTTTATTCTAAGTCATTTAAATATTGTATATCTTTAGCTATCAAGTGAGTCTCTTGCAAGAATATAATAGGTTATCTGCCCAAAGGCATTTATAAGCCTAGCTGGAAAGTGTTGGCTTTTGCCGCCCCCTTAGATTAGTTTCCTGTGCCTCTGTTCAGCAAAGCCATTGAAGTGATCCCTGGGGTAAACTTTCTATTTCCCATCCACTAATCAAGGTTTCTCTTGAAGAGAGTTAGCAAGGAGCTCTGCCTAATGTAGATTGGAATCTTGTTCCAGAGCATGAGAAGTCTCTGGGACAGGAATCTTTCCCTCCAGCACATCCTATTTATTGTTGTGGTGAGGTTTAGATCCCTGGGGCATGTGGCTTGAAGGGACATGGTTTTCTTTAGGTGGAGCATGTCCATCAATTCTGGGTTGGACATGGTCTTGTATGTCAGGCAGAGATCACCTCTGAGTAGACAGTATGCAACCGAGTGCAGCTGGAGTTTCTTCAGTCGAGCTACATATGGCATCTGCTTGAGGCCAGTGATCCTCTTGGTGAGGTACTTCTGTGGTCTTTCCAGTTGTTGCAGGTGTCTTGTAAGGTACATCCCAAATGGGGCATTGTACTCTATGATGGGTCTGATAAGTGATGCATAGAGGGGCCCAATGACTTATTTCGATCTGGATGCAAACCCTTTTGTGATTAGGTGGGCCACATAGAAGGATTTTCTAACCACTTTGGCAATGTGATTATCAAAGGATAGGTTACCATCTACTTGGGTCCCCAGATCCCTTATTACGCCTTGTGTATTTAGGGGGCTACCACCTATGTGGTAGTTTGTGGGTACTTTGCTTTTTCCAAAGGGGATGACTATGCACCTTTTGGCATTTAGCTTGAGGCCATGGTTTTGACACCAGGTATCTGTCTCAGTGAGACCCTTTTGGAGGATGTCTGTGTCAGCCGGAGAGTCAATTACAGCCCCTAGTTTTCAGTTGTCTGCAAACTTGGTCAGCCATAGTCCTCCTGTGCTTGCCTGTACCTCTAAAAAATATATGCTGAACAGGAGGGGTCCTTGGACTGAGCCCTGGGGAATGCCACTTGTAACCGGGTTAGAGTCAGACCTAGCTCCCACAAACCTTACCATGTGGGTTCTGTCCATGAGCCAGTTGGCAACCAATCTCATGACATAGGGGTTTATGTTCAGACTGGTGAGCTTGTCTATAATACCTGAGTAGTTTATGGGGTTGTAGGCCTTTGCGAGGTCTAGGTAGGCTGTGTGGCCCACCTTTCCCTCATCTATACCCTTGGTAACTGTCTCAAAGAAGTCCACCAGGTTTAGGAGGCATGATCTGCCCTTAACAAAGTTGAACTGGGTAGGGTCCACTGTTTGGAGATTCCCAATATCTCTGTTAATGAGATCCATGATGATGCACTCCATAGCTTTGCAAACAAACCTAGTCAGGCTTATAGGGCGATGGTTCCCAGGGTCCATTGTGGCTCCACCTTTGTGGAGTGGAATAACCGTTGCTGTGTGCCACTCTGTGGGCACATAGCCTGTGGAGAGGCTGAGTTTAAACAGTGTGTTTAGGTGTGGGGTCAGTTCATCTTTGAGCTCGTGTAGGACGTAGCCTGGGACACCATCCGGTCCCATTGATGCTGTGTTTTTGGCTTTGGAGAGGGCTGTTTTAACCTGAGTGTCTGTGATTTCAGGGGCACTACATTCTTCTGGTATAGTTATGGGCCCTTTTGGGGGCGAAAGGGGAGTGAAGTTTGCACTGAACCTGTCTTCCAGGATGTTGGCTATATCAGTCACTTCAGTGTATTTTGTACTATTCTGCACTAACTCTGAGCAGATCTGAGAATTGCCACTTAGATTCTTGACATAGCTAAAGAATGCGTTGTGGTTATCTTTGGAGTCTGTGGCAATTTTTCTTTCAAAGCTAGCCTTGGTTGATTTTATGACGGAACGTAGTTTCTTGCTGATACTGATCAGGGATGTCTTCCCTTCTTGGGATTTTACTTTTTTCTGTACTAGTTTCCTCCTTCTATTGTATAGCTTGTTTGTGGCAGGGGTCCACCAGACTGGTTTCCTTTTCTTGGAGGAGTGAGTCTTGGTTTTGTTTGGGATAGCATGATCCATGCATTCTTGTAGTTGCCCGTAGAGTGCATTAGTAAAGGATTTTGCAGCTTGGACAGCATTATCCTTTAGCATGGGGGCTTTGAAACTTCCCACCTCGGTCTTAAGTAACATGAAGTTTGCTTTTGAAAAGTTTTTCACGGTGGTTTCTTTGACCGTGGGTGGTGGCAGAATGTGGATCTCCAGAGTGATTAGTTTATGGTCAGATTTAACCAGCGAGGGGTTGAACTCTGGTGTGGAATACTGGTCCCCCATGTTGGTGATGACCAGGTCCAATATGTTGTCACCTCTGGTGGGGGTGTTGACCAGTTTATCCAGGGCGTTTGAGTTTATAAATTCTAGGAAATGTTGGGCAAGGGAGTTTGCACTTGAGTAGTTCTCCCAGTTAATGTTTGGGTAATTGAAATCACCCAATATCAGGGTGTTTGGTAGGACCTTTATGTTTCCCATTCCAGGAATGCAGAGTGGGGGTCCTGGGACATGGTGGGTGATCTGTAGCAAGCTATAATTTGAATAGCAGTTTTACCAGTTATTAGTTGCATGTGGATGATCTCTGAAGCATCGTTCTGTGCCACTAACCTGGAGGTGTGGGTATCCTTGATGAATATGGATACTCCCCCTCCTTTGTGTATTTCAGTCCAGGTTTTGTGGCCGAAATCTATGGTATGAGTTGTAGCCTGGTAGTGCTGGGGTGCTCTCTGGAGCCTTAAACCAGGTTTCTGTTACTCCACATATATCGATTTTCTCCATACTGAGGAGTGCCTCGAGTGCATGCATTTTGAGGTTTAGACTTCTGACATTGAGTAGCATTACCCTCAGTTTTTTGTTACTTGTGCTATTTATGGTGGTGGGTTTTTCTTTTGAGCCTTGCTTAAAAAGGCACTATGGGGGTGGCAAGAGCCTTGGCCAGTATTCGATAGCCTAAGGGTGACAGGTGCAAGCCATCTCAAGCATGTCATCCCAGTCTGACAGACACTGGATCCCCTTTGAATGACACCAGAAGCTTATCCAATTGTTGAAATTGATAATTTTTTCTCTATATAGTGGTATCATTCTTGGTGAGGGCAGGATGCTACTCAGGGTCATACCAGCCTGGGCTATGTGATCAGAGAGCTCCTCCATGTCTCTTTTTATGTAGTCCAGGGAGGTATGGCACAGGTCATTCACACCAACATGGTCAATGACAAAGTCATATTTGGACTTGTTCTAAAGTGACCTGAGTGCTTGTGTTATGTGGCAGATCCTGGCACCCAACAGGCAGCTAACAGTAACCTTCTCCTTGTTCAGCCTAGTGAGTGGGACGTCAGTGGGCCTGACTATAGAGTCACCTATTACTAGTGTGTTGGGTATGTTATTTTGCCTTAAGAGCTGTGATTGCGTAGCACACTGGTTTTGTGAAGTATGTGTTTCTTGATTTGTGTTGGGGGTGGAGGTTGCTTGGATGTCTGCTTTGGAGGTCTCTGTTGCTTTTGCAGATTTTTATTTAGATCCTCTGAGTATGCTTTTGTGTATTTATGTGTGTTTTTTGCCGATGCTGGTTTATTAGGTCTATGCGAGACTGATAGTGTGATGCAAATACTTCCCTTCTCCTCTTGACTGTCTGGTCCAGTCTTGGGTTGAGAGAGCTTAGCCTCCAGTTTGGCTGTATAATTGCATCTCCCACATGTATTAGTGTTTGGTGGAAGGAGGAGAGGGTTGTCTGTGTACATGAGGCAATTGTAACATTGCCTCAAAATGCCCAGATTCACCAGTTGGACCGGAGAGTACACCTGAAACTGCCCATTGGACATGTCTCAATAGGTACAGTGAACTGTTTTACTGACTGGCTGGTAAGGTCGAATATAGAGCCTTGTCCTTCTCTACAGTATAGGGGGTCTAGTGCTAAGGTTTATTAGTGTTTGCTATGAGTTTTGAGCAAGTGCTGGGATGAGAAGTGAATGGTTTGAGTGCTTAAGTTGAAAGTTTGTCTAGTTCCAAGGGAAAAATTGAAGAGTAGACTTTGTGGAGCTGGGAATAGTTATATCCCAGCTAACTGGCGCTGCTCGGTGTGCAAAACCACGCAAATGTGGGTGTTATAGCAGGGAAATGAAAGAGATAGAAATTAGCCCAAAATGGCCAATAAACTACTAATTTCTGGGCTGAAACCACTCCTCCAAGGACAGATAGGCTGCTCAAAGTTCCCTCTCTCACAGTGAACAGAGAAACTTCCTTCTATCCAAGTAAGGTATGAGCAAACACAGAAACTTGTAACACAGCCCTGAATTCAGCACTAACCTGAAAACTGGACTATACTAGCTTAGAAAGGTGGGAAAACAAGTATTTCTTTTTGTTTGTTTTTTTGTTTGTTTTTTTTCAGAAAATAAAGCAGATACAATCAAAAAAACACTTTAAATGCACAGAAATGGGTATCACTCTTGAGTGTGTAGCCTACAACAGTTAAACAGGTAATTTAAACACAAAAACAACTTTGTTAAAGTGCAGGCAGTAAAATAAGTACAATATGTAGCTGAAACAAACTTTTTAAATCACAGAAACTCTAGACACTTGGCGTTTTAGGTGGAATTAGCTAAAGGCAGCAAGAAAATACAGAAAAATTATACTGAATCATTCCTAAATCTCTCTTTTTTCTCTCTGCTGCTGTAAAACTCTTCAGGGCACCAGGCAGGAGCTTGTTGAGCTGTATACTAGTGCAAAAACCTCACAAATGTGGGTTTTATATCAGGGAAATGAAAGAGATAGAAATTAGCCCAAAATGGCCAATAAACTACTAATTTCTGGGCTGAAACCACTCCTCCAGAGACAGTTAGGCTGCTCAAAGCTCCCTCTTTCACAGTGAACAGAGACACTTCCTTCTATCCAAGTAAGGTATGGGCAAACACAGAAACTTGTAACACAGCCCTAAATTCTGCACTAACCTGAAAACTGGACTATACTAACCTGAAAACTGGACTATACTATATATAATGTTGCCTTTATATAATTTTAGATGTCTCATTAATGATTTCCTTTTGTTGCATTATTTAATCCATTTACATTAATAGATAATAGATTAAAACTATCCACACTATGTATTTAAAAAAGATTTCATTTAAGGGATAATACGCCACATTTATCCACCGTATTAATTTAATTGTATATAAGACTCTAATACATTCCTCAACTACTATCTTAACATTCCACATTTTTTTAATTCTTCCTTTCTGCAAACTAAACTACTAAAACTTGTAAATAGCAAAAAACAAAAACAAAGTCTACAACTGTAACTATATATTACTAATAAAACACAACCTACCATGGATGTCAAAATTCCTGCTGTTCTGATCTAAGCTTCATATTATATTAGAATTTGATTAGAACCCATCTGTTATCCATCATCCTATATGCCTCCCCTATCTTAACTAACCTTCGCCACACAGAACTAACCAAGATGGAATCTTGCTACAACAAGATTGCCAAGTTTGCTACTGAAGCAACTCATAGGTCCCATCACTGTCTAGCCCTCAAGCAACTGAACTGGCTTGAATTTCCACAACTCCTCCTACTCAACCAGCTAACAATTGCACATAAGGTCTACTACCTTTCCAATAAAACTCATGCCCTGCAACAATTAATTCAGCCCTACACCCCCCCAGAAACTTAAGATCTACACATTTGAACCACATAAGTGTCATTAAACATAAAAATGAGGCTGGCAAATCTCTCTTTGCCTGCTCCACTGCCAGAACCTGGAATGCTCCCCAGATCACCTAACCTCTACAACCTCTACTTACCAATTCAAAAAATGTCTCAAAACACACTACATAAAAAACTGGCTCTGTCCCTGTCACCCCCCCAGGCTAGACCATACCAGCTCACTATTGCCAGGATTCTACTAACTATAAACTGGTGGCACTCCACATCATGACCCAAGAGATTGAATCTTACACACTCTTAGTTATGTTATAATGATGTTATTATATCCAAAGTATGCTCAACTGTAAAAAAAAAAAAAAAGAAAACAAACTCCTGTATAATTTTATCTTGTCAATGCTATCATTTTATATTGTATGCTAACTATGCTCACCTGTCTTGAGCTCCTGTATGATGTATCTTGTAAATGTGTATCTATTGTATTTTCTGTTATTGGAGCTTTTCTCCCCTGGCCTCCACTGAAAATGGAGCTGTCTCCAGTCGGACCTTCCCAGTAAACAAATGTAAAATAAAAAATAAAATAAAAAATCTGTGCTTAGTTTCATCCCATGTGCCTTCAGTTTTGCATTCCATTCTCCTATCCTTTGCTGTAGTTCTAGCTCATAGTCTGCCTGTAATGCCACACCATCTGCATACAGCAACTTTGTTGATCTGTCCCCTCCAACCTGTTTGCTAATGTAGTCCATCACTAGTATGAATGCAGTGGACTCAAAGCTGAACCTTGGTGTACACCGACTCTCAGTGGGAACCCCTCTGTGAGGTCGAACACTGTTCGTACTTGAGTAATTGGGTCCTTGTACATAGCCTGCATTAATTCTACCAATGTTTCTGGGACTTCAAACTACCTCAGTTCTGTCCAGAGCAGCTTTCTTGGGATCTTGTCATATGCTTTCTCCAAGTCTAGGAATGCCCAGTTGGACTCTCTCCTCATCTCTAGTTTCTTTTCAAATATTTTTCTCACTGCAAACATCAGGTGGATTGTGCTACATCGTAATCTGAATCAGAACTGCTCATCTCCCATCTTACATTCTACTAGTCTGCATATCTGTTTATCAATCACCCTTTCCAGAACTTTCATACAATGTGATAGAAGTTTGATGCCTCTGTACAGCTCACAGTTGTGGATGTCCCCTTTGTTCTTGTACACTGGCATGAGTATACTTATTCTCCAGTTATCTTGGATACACCTTTCTCGCCACACTGCTATTAGTGCCCTCAGGAACCATTTCTCCCTTATCTCACCTAACATCTTTATCATATCTGTTGTGACCTCATCTGAGCCTGCTGCTTTCCCTGACTTCATTTTACTTAGTGCTATTCTTACTTCTTCTAGGGTGGGCTCCTCTTCTTCTCTCATCATAGGCTGTTTCTGGGGCAGTACAACTTCTGTGGGTTTTCTTCATTCAGAAGCTGCTGGAAATACTCCTTCCATCTGCCTTTAATGTGCTATGGACTGGTGAGCATGTTGTTGGCATTCCTTATGAAGGGTGCCTGACTATTGTCTGACTAAAGCAAAGGACATAATAATGTTTTATATTGAGCTTTTGTTTACATATAATTTGATTATGTTTAGTTGAATGTTAATGCCTTGTGCTGGAGTGTCATTAATGCTAACTGTACATATAAATGGAAAGTAGCAAAATTAGATGTTTGTTACTGATTAGAACAGTTTAAAAGAATTAAGAATAATGAGTAACTTACAGAGGAAATTAGCAGATGATATGTGCTGTGAGTTCTCATTTTCATGTGCAGTAATCAAATTCTAATATAATATGAAGCTTAGATCAGAACAGCAGGCACTTTGACATCCATGGTAGGTTGTGTTTTATTAGTAATATATTGTTACAGTTGGAGACTTGTTTTTGTTGTTGCTATTTACAAGTTATAGTAGTTTAGTTTAGTTTGTAGAAAGGAAGAATTAAAAAAATGTGGAATGTTAAGATAGTAGTTGAGGAATGTATTATAGTCTTATATACAATTAAATTAATATGGTGGATTAATGTGGCATATTATCCCTTAAAAGAAATCTTTTTTTTAAATACACAGTATGGATAGTTTTAATCTATTATATATTAATGTAAATGGATTAAATAATGCAACAAAAGGAAATCATTAATGAGATATCTAAAATTAAATAAAGGAAACATTATATTCTTGCAAGAGACTCACTTGATAGCTAAAGAAATACAACATTTAAATGAGTTAGATTAGAAAATGTTATGATCTGCTTCTTCTTTTATCAAAAATAAGAGAGGAACTGCAATACTTTGGAGAAAATTTACTGTCATGCCTAAGGCCATGGACTCTATCAATATTCCTAAAGGAATGTATACATTTGTAATAATTATATACAATGGCAAAGTATATCCACTAGCTAATTTTTACTGGATCCCTAGAAGAGGTGCAAGAGTGGCTAAAGAATTTAAGACTTATCTTAAGCAACAAATTGAGATTTTTTTTTATCTTTAAATGATAATGGTGAGGTTATTAAAGGCATACTATGGAACTCCTTAAAATGCATAATAAAGATAGAATAGGAAGATGAGCTAGTAATACAATGAAACATTGGATAAAGAGTTGTTAGAAATACAGGATGAAATAGACAAAGCGAGGTTTGAACAACAGTCAAAGAAATTAGATAATACTGAAGTTGTTAAAAATTAATGACAAAAAATATCAAACAGTTTTAATGCATAAACTGGAGATAGTTTTTGAAAAAAAAAATTTGCAAAGTTATGTGATAACTTCACACATCTGCATAGATTAGCTAATAGAAGTTAGATGTTAAACAAAATGGCACAAATCAGTAATATCTGAAATCTTCACATTAATATGCTTACTTCAGATACAGAGCAAATTCTTAATATTTTTTAATTACATGAGGATCTTAATAAAGATAAAAATAATAATCCTGGTGATTACAAAATTGACAAGTATTTAAAGAAAATATTACTAATAAATTTAATGACTAACAACATCTTTGTTGGATAAAGTTATTACCCTAATAGAAGTTAAAGAAGCTTTAAAAAGTGAAAATGGTAAAGCTCCAAGGTTAGATGGTTGAAGTATGGAATTATATATTCTGCTTCTGTTAAAAAAAATAGAATTACTGAGTGGCATGTTCAGGATAATTCAAAGTGCCAAAATAAAACCTCCACTGTGGATTTTTTTTTGTAATCTTACCAAGACCTAAACAAGGAAAGGATAATAAGTTAGTTTCCTCATACAGACCTATTGTGTTATTAAATGTAGATTATAAAATATTTGCTTCCATCTTTAACACAAGATTAAAGTTATAGTAGATTAATAAGAATCAGACAATACCTGTAGTCAATAGATTTACATATAATGTAAAAACTGTAGTAGCTATATTAGATTTAGCAAAAGGAATGAACATGAAATTCACCCTAATTAGCTTAGATATCGAGATAGATTTTGATTCTGTAGATTGGAACAACCAGTCTAAAACTTCAGAACTGCTTGCATTTCCAAAAGAATTTATTGGAATATTAAAAAACTGTACAGAGAGTCTGAAGCATATGTTACAATTAGATATTACATTTCTCAAGGATTCACTTTAAACAAAGGCACAAAGCAAGAGCATCCCTTGTCCCCTCTACTATAAGCATTAGTTATTGAACCTTTAACTAACAGTAAAAGAAGCAATGAAAAAAATTGATAGATTATCAGTTAACAATAATTGTCTAGCAAAAACACAGCTTCCAGCAGATATTTTACTAACTATGGGAGATTTAAATTATTCAAATGAAGAAATAAATGAGGATGTTAAAAATGTCAAGAGATATCACTGCTGAAATTTAATAATAATAAAACTAATATTTTAGGGTTAAATCAATTACTGTATACTAAGTTTAATTATAAATATATAATTTGGAAGGAAAAGGACTAAAATATTTAGGAATAAAAATCTATCAGGATGTAAGCAAGATTATTAATAATAATTTTGAAAAAATAATTGAAGAAGTGTTACTTCTTATTAAAAAATCAAATGGATTTTTTTTTACTTTTGAGGATCGGTTAGTTCTTATTAAAATGATTATATTACACAAGATTATATACATATTGCATTCAATAGCTTTAATACCTGACAAAACTTTTAAAGAAAATGGAAAAAAATGGTAACTTCATTCTTATGGTACACTAAAAAGCCTAGAATTGCTTAAAGAAATCATATAAGATTATGGGAGGATGGTGGTATTAACTTCCCAGATGTAGAATCTTATTATATTGTTACAAATTTTAACTGTATTATACTCTGAATAGACTCAACTTTTATTAGTCAGTGAAAAAACATTCAGGAGGAGATTTTACTAAATTCTTTTAAGTTTATCATATAAGATAAATTAGAAATATATAACAATCCTTTCATCTGGTTAATAGAATTTACTTTAGAAGGAAATTAATTTCAGTCTTTAGATTCTACATTCATGAAATCAGTTCTTAAAACAGTTAAGACATATGTTTCATCTTTAGACTGCGCATATATGAAATCAATTCTTAAAAAAAGTTAAGAAATGTGTTTTCAAGCACTACATTAATATCAAAAGAGAAATTTTTGTGCTTCCCGATTACACACTAGTCTAGATTTTCAGAAACTCATAATAATGTTAAAATTAATTTACTAAACAGTAATGGATTAGTATTATGGTCTGATTCTTTGAAAAAGAAAAGCTGAGTTGCCAGAATATTTAATGAAATATTATAAGTTGGATGAATCTGTTAACCAGTTAATATTATCCATCAGTAAGAAATAAATGAGTTTGTAGATGATATGAATTAAGAAGAACAGAACACTATTCCCCCATTATATAAATATATGACTGGTATCATCAGGGGTAAATTAACCTACAAAGGAAGTGTGTCCAAGTTATATAAGTTAATTATAAATAGTAGTAATAATAATAATTTTGATGCAAAATTCTGGAACTTTTTAGATAGTAGTATATTGAGTAACCCAAATGATGGTAAGAATAAAACATTTTACTTAAATCAGTTAGGCACTCTTCTTTAAGTATATACTGAAAAGTTTTTTATGTGAAAATATATACATATAATGCTTGTTATTCCCTATAAAATCTCTAAGTCTAGTAAAATGACTTCTTCAATGCTGTTGAAGATGTAGTAAAAATGTAAAAGCTGATTGGACACACATATTTATTGATTGTAAAAAATAAAATGTATATTGGGAAGAGATAAGTATGTTTTTTAATGGTTATGGTCTGATAATTGTTCTTTAACTAGATCAATAATACTAATAAATGTTCCACTTCCTTTATCTATCATAGCCAAATAAGAAAATATGTTCTGGAATCTCCTGGCAGTAGCTAGCAAAGTTGTTATAATGAAGTTGGAAATTGAATGCAGCTCCAACATTTAAAGAATTTTTAAATTTAAAATCAATACTATGTCAAACTGAAAAAGAAGTGATCAGAATAAGATCTGTAAATCATGTTAAGACTTTTAGTGAGTGGAATATTCTTGAAATGTTGCTATTGAAATACCAAGTCTCATAATGTTTTAATTATATAAGATTACTTTGACAATTCAATGTATTCCTAGCATTGTATAACAGCGTGCAATGTTGAATTTCTTCCTTTATGTGTATACATTGCAAATATGTTATCAATAAAAAGTTTCTTAAAAACAAAAATAAAAGAATGGTGAAATTGTTGCCAAAATTGATAGCTATGGACCAATGTAGTTTTCTGGAGGCGATCAAACATTTGACAACATTAATAGAACAAAGATGATACAGAAGGAAGCAGAATATAATAAAATACTGATGTTGTTTGTGGGTCTTGATGCAGAGAAAGCACTTGACAGAATAAGATCAGATTTTATGAGAAGGGCTATGAAAGCATTTGCACTTTCTGATACAATAATAAGGTTAATCAAAATGATGTAGAATGGATTGCTGGAAAAAATTAAAGTGTGAGGGCTCCTCTCTGATAAGTTGTGTTTATACAGGGAAACCATGCAGGGGTGTCCTCTTCCCCTTTATTATTTGTGTTATATTTAGAGCCACTGGCAAAGAAAATAAGGGAATCAGAAATCCAATGATACAATTAGTATGTTAATCAAGAAAAGTTGGCTTTATTTGCAGACAGTATTATTTTGTACCTGATAAAACCAGAAAATCACATTACAGCATTTTGGAACATTATGAGACAGTTTCAAATCTTTTCAGAATATACAATTAATGAAGACTAAACAAAGGCTATAGCTGTAAACTATCCCCAGGATTCATTAAGTTCTATGCAGGAATAATGCTGTTCCTATATAGAGCGGATCGTGGAGATGTAGACCAGCAGCACATCTTGCATATTAATGAAGGTGCACTGCTGTATGCTATACATAGACACAATGCATGTACAAGTGCAGGGGGCATGTCTGTGCAGTGCATGAACACTAAACATACCTCCTGCACTCAGAAAGTGGTGTATGATAATTTCTAAGCTGTACTGGCATAATATTAAAGTGTAGTTTTAATATTATGCCAGCATTTCAGTGTCCGTGGACATGGAAATGTAAAATAAATCATTTCAGTTCTACCTCAGAGTCTGTCTGTAATACCACACCATCTGCATACAGCAACTTTGTTGATTTGTCCCCTCCAACCTGTTTGCTAATGTAGTCCATCACTAGTATGAATGCAGTGGACTCAAAGCTGTACCTTGGTGTACACCCACTCTCAGTGGGAACCCGTCTGTGAGGTTGAACACTGTTCATACTTGAGTCATTGCGTCCTTGTACATAGACTACATTAATTCTACCAGTGTTTCTGGGATTTCAGACCACCTCAGTCCTGTCCAGATCTGCTTTCTTGGGATCTTATCATATGCTTTCTCCAAGTCTAGGAATGCCCAGTTGGACCCTTTCCTCATCTCTAGTTTCTTCTCAAATATTTGTCTCACTGCAAACATCGGGTGGATTGTGCTACATCCTAAACTGAATCCGAACTGCTCATCTCCCATCTTACATTCTACTAGTCTGCATAGCTGTTTATCAATCACCTTTTCCAGAACTTTCATGCAATACCTCTGTACTGCTCACAGTTGTGGATGTCCCCTTTGTTCTTGTACACTGGCATGAGTATACTTATTCTCCAGTTATCTGGGATACACCTTTCTCTCCACACTGTTATTAGTACTCTCAGGAACAATTTCTCCCTTATCTCACATAACAACTTTATCATATCTGCTGTGACCTCATCTGAGCCAGCTGCTTTCTCTGACTTCATTTTACTTAGTGCTATTCTTACTTCTTCTTGGATGGGCTCTACTTCTCTCATCATAGGCTGTTTCTGGGGCAGTACAACTTCTGTGGGTTTTCTTCATTCAGAAGCTGCTGGAAACACTCCTTCCATCTGCCTTTGATGTGCTATGGACTGGTGAGCAGGTTGTTGGCATTCCTTATGAATGGTGTCTGACTATTGTCTGACTAAAACAAAGGACATAGTAATGTTTTATATTGAGCTTTTGTTTACGTATAATTTGATTATGTTTAGCTGAATGTTAATGCCTTGTGCTGTAGTGTCATTAATGCTAACTGTACATATAAATGGAAAGAAGTAAAATTAGATGTTTGTTACTGATTACAATAGTTAAAAGAATTAAGAATAATGAGCAACTTACAGAGGAAATTAGCAGATGATATGTGCTGTGAGTTGTCATTTTCATGTGCAGTAATCAAATTCTAATATAATATGAAGCTTAGATAAGAACAGCAGGAACTTTGACATCCATGGTAGGTTGTGTTTTATTAGTAATATATAGTTACAGTTGGAGACTTGTTTTGCTATTTACAAGTTTTAGTAGTTTAATTTAGTCTGTAGAAAGGAAGAATTAAAAAATGTGGAATGTTAAGATAGTAGTTGAGGAATGTATTAGAGTCTTAAATACAATTAAATTAATATGGTGGATAAATGTGGCATATTATCCCTTAAAAGAAATCTTTTTTTAAATACACAGTATGGATAGTTTTAATCTATTATCTATTAATGTAAATGGATTAAGTAATGCAACAAAAAGAAATCATTAATGAAATATCTAAAATTAAATAAAGGAAAAATTATTTTCTTGCAAGTGACTCACTTGATAGCTAAAGATATACAATATTTAAATGACTTAGATTAGAAAATGTTATGATCTGCTTCTTCTTTTAACAAAAATAAGAGAAGAACTGCAATACTTTGGAGAACATTTATTGTAATGCCTAAGGCCATGGACTCTGTTAATAATCCCAAAGGAATGTATACATTTGTAATAATTATATACAATGACAAACTCTATCCACTAGTTAATTTTTACTGGATCCCTAGAAGAGGTGCAAGAGTGGCTAAAGAATTTAAGAGTTATCTTAAGCAACAAATTGAGATTTTTTTATCTTAAATGATAATGGTGAGGTTAGTAAAGGCATACTATAGAACTCATTAAAATGCATAATAAAGATAGAATAGGAAGATGGGCTAGTAACAAAAATGATAGCATTGGATAGAGTTGTTATAAATATAGGATGAAATAGACAAAGTGAGGTTTGAAAAACAGTCAAAGAAATTAGATAATAGTGAAGTTGTTAAAAATTAATGACATAAAATATCAAACAGTTTTAATTCATAAAGTGGAGATAGAGTTAGAAAAAATAAAATTTCACAGTTATGTGATAACTTCACAAATCTACATAGATTAGCTAATAGAAGTTAGATGTTAAACAAAATGGCACAAATCAGTAATATCTGAAATCTTCACATTAATATGCTTACTTCAGATACAGAGCAAATTCTTAATATTTTTTTAATTCCATGAGGATCTTAATAAAGATAAAATTAATAATCCTGGTGATTACAAAATTGACAAGTATTTAAAGAAAAATGTTGCTAATAAATTTAATGACCAACAACATCTTTGTTGGATAAAGTTATTACCCTAATAGAAGTTAAAGAAGCTTTAAAAAGTGAAAATGGTAAAGCTCCAGGGTTAGATGGTTTAAGTATGGAATTATATATTCTGCTTCTGTTAAAAATTTTTGAATTATGAGTGGCATGTTCAGGATAATTCAAAGTGCCAAAATAATCCCTCCACTATGGATTTTTTTTGTAATCTTACCGGGACCTAAACAAGGAAAGGATAATAAGTTAGTTTCCTCATACAGACCTATTGTATTATTAAATGTAGATTATAAAATATTTGCTTCCATCTTTAACACAAGATTAAGAGTTATAGTAGATTAATAAGGATCAGACAATACTTGTAGTCACTAGATTAACATATAATGTAAAAAGGGTAGTAACTATCTTAGATTTAGCAAAAGGAATGAACATGAAATTCACCCTAATTAGCTTAGATATCAAGACAGCTTTTGATTCTGTAGATTGGAACTAACTGTCTAAAACTTTAGAACTGCTTGCATTTCCAGAATAATTTATTGAAGTATTAAAAAACTGTACAGAGAGTCGAAGCATATGTTACAATTAGATCTTACATTTCTCAAGGATTCACTTTGAACAAAGGCGCAAAGCAAGAGCATCCCTTGTCCCCTCTACTATAAGCATTAGTTATTGAACCTTTAGCTAACAGTAAAAGAAGCAATGAAACAAATTGATGGTTTATCAGTTAACAAGGATTGTCTAGCTAAAATACAGCTTCTAGCAGATATTTTACTAACTATGGGAGATTTAAATTATTCAAATGAAGAAATAAATGAGGAAGTTAAAAATGTCAAGAAATATCACTGCTTGAAATGTAATAATAATAAAACTAAAATGTTAGGGTTAAATCAATTACTGTATACTAAGTTTAAAGATAAATATAAATATAATTTAAAAGGAAAATAATTAAAATATTTAGGAATAAAAATCTATCAGGATGTAAGCAAGATTATTAATAATAATTTTGAAAAAATAATTGAAGAAGTGTTACTTCTTATTAAAAAATCAAATGGATTTTTTTTTTACTTTTGAGAATGGGTTAGTTCTTATTAAAATGATTATATTACACAAGCTTATATACATATTGCATTCAATAGCTTTAATACCTGACAAAACTTTTAAAGAAAATGGAAAAAAATGGTAACTTCATTCTTATGGTACCCCAAAAAGCCTAGAAGTGCTTAAAGAAATCATATAAGATTATGGAAGGATGGTGGTATTAACTTCCCAGATGTAGTATCTTATTCTATCGTTACATATTTAACTGTATTATACTCTGGATAGACTCAACTTTTATTAGTCAGTGAAAAAACATTCAGGAGCAGATTTTAATAAATTCTTTTAAGTTTATCATATAAGATAAATTAGAAATATATAGCAATACTTTCATGTGGTTAATATAATTTACTTTAGAAGGAAATTTATTTCAGTCTTTAGACTCTACATTCATGAAATCAGTTCTTAAAACAGTTAAGAAATATGTTTCATCTTTAGACTGTGCATATATGAAATCAATTCTTAAAAAAAGTTAAGAAATGTGTTTTCAAAAACTGCATTAATATCAAAATGGTCATTTTTTGCTTCCTGATTGCACACTAGTTTAGATTTTCTCAAACGCATAATAATGTTAAAATGAATTTACTAAACAGTAATGGATTAGTTTTATGGTCTGATTCTTTGAAAAAGAAAAGCTGAGTTACAGAATATTTAATGAAAGATTATAAGTTGGATGAATCTGTTAACCAGTTAATATTATCCATCAGTAAGAAATAAATGAGTTTGTAGATTATATGAATTAAGAAGAACAAAACACTATTCCCCCATTTTATAAATATATGAATGGTACAATCAGGGGTAAATTGATCTACAAAGGAAGTGTGTCCAAGTTATATAAGTTCATTATAAATAGTAATAATAATAATGTTGATGCAAAATTCTGGAACTTTTTAGATAGTAGTACATTGAGTAACCCAAATGATGGTAAGAATAAAACATTGTTACTTAAATCAGTTAGGCAATCTTCTTTAAGTATATACTGGAAAGATTTTTATGTGGAAATATATATATAGGATGCTTGTTATTCCCTATAAAATCTCTAAGTCTAGTAAAATGACTTCTTCACTGCTGTTGAAGATGTAGTAAAATGTAAAAGCTGATTGGACACATACATTTATTGATTGAAAAAAATGAAATATATATTGGGAAGAGATAACTATATTTTTTAATGGGTTATAGTCTGATAATTGTTCTTTAACTAGATCAATAATACTAATGAATGTTCCACTTCCTTTATCTATCATAGCCAAACAAGAAAATATGTTCTGGAATCTCTTGGCAGTAACTAGAAAAGTTGTTATAATGAAGTTGGAAATCGAATTCAGCTCCAACATTTAAAGAATTTTTTAATTTAAAATCAATACTATGTCAAACTGAAAAAGAAGTGATCAGAATAAGATCTATAAATCATACTAAGACTTTTAGTGAGTGGAATATCCTTGAAATGTTGCTATTGAAATACTAAGTCTCATAATGTTTTAATTATTACTTTGACAGTTCAATGTATTCCTAGCATTGTATAACAGTATGCAATGTTAAATTTCTTCCATTCTGTGTATATATTGCAAATATGTTATCAATAAAAAGTTTCTTAAAAACAAAAATAAAAGAATGGTGAAACTGTTGCCAAAATTGATAGCTATGGACCAATGTAGTTTTCTGGAGGCGATCAAACATTTGACAACATTAATAGAGCAAAGATGATACAGAAGGAAGCAGAATGTAAGAAAATACTGATGTTGTTTGTGGGTCTTGATGCAGAGAAAGCACTTGACAGACTAAGATCAGATTTTATGAGAAGGGCTATGAAAGCATTTGCATTTCCTGATACAATAATAAGGTTAATCAAAATGATGTAGAAGGGATTGCTGGCACAAATTAAAGTGTGAGGGCTCCTCTCTGATAAGTGTTGTCTAAACAGGGGAACCATGCAGGGGTGTCCTCTTTCCCCTTTACTATTTGTGTTATATTTAGAGTCACTGGCAAAGAAAATAAGGGACTCAGAAATCCAATGATACAATTAGTATGTTAATCAAGAAAAGTCGGCTTTATTTTTAGACAGTATTATGTGTACCTGATAAAACCAGAAAAGCACATTACAGCATTCTGGAACATTATGAGACAGTTTCAAGTCTTTTCAGAATATACAATTAATGAAGACTAAACAAAGGCTATTGCTGTAAACTATCCCCAGGATTCATTAAGATTCATGCAGGAATAGGCTGTTCCTGTATGGAGTGGATCGTGGCCATGTAGACCAGCAGTGTGCCTTGCATATTAATGAAGGTGCACTGCTGTATGCACTACATGGACACAATCTATGTACAAGTGCAGGCGGTGTGTCTGTGCAGTGCATGAACACTAAACACACCTCCTGCTCTCAGAAAGTGCTGTATAGTACTTTCTAAGCTGTACTGGCATAATATTAGAGTGTAGCTCTAATATTATGCCAGTATTTCAAAATAAATCATTTAAATGTCTGCAGACACTGAAATAAAACCGGCAAATAGGAAAGCAATACAGGGGATGTGTCACAGCTTCTTTGATACACCCCCTGTATTGCTAAAGCACCGTATGGCACTTCGGCATCTTGCAGGAGCAGGAAATGTGTGCAAATGCACACTGTACCTCTCTCAACCATACAAATTTTCACAGAATGTCCAGATCTGCATACCTCTCAACCTCTTAATGCAAGAAATATGGACAAAGCTTGACAAAATGGGGGGACAAATAGGGACATATTTTAATTATTGCCCTTATAAACTAAGGTGCTAGAGAGTAATAGGGTTCATTTTAACATTCTGAAGGATTTGAAGTCTGAAACTCAAATGTTATGTCATTATTTAGTGACTTCAATCCTGAGATCATCCCAGTGACTTGACAGGAAAAAAGAGGAACAGGCCAAAAATATGAGCCAAAAATCTGGACATTCTGTGAAAATCTGTACAGTTGAGAGGTATGCAGATCTGTGCCTCAAATTCATGGTCCACAGTCCAGAACATGATGGTGATCTGGCAAATTAGTGGAAAAGCATTAACAATGAAGTGGAAAATAATGAGAAACATTTGAGTTTCAGACATGATTACCCCTCAGAAAAGTCATGCTACATCAATGCTTGTTAGTCTATCAACTTTCTAAGTTTTTAAGAGCAATACACAGATAATGGTGCAGAAAGCAATGTACAAACCCTACAGTAAATAAAAATAAAACACATATGTATTTTTTTTTCCTGTCTGCAATAAAGTTTAAGCATAGCAGAGCCAGAATGTGCGTCGAGCAGCTATGCTCAGCCTAGCTTACACATCCTGATGAGCTAAATAGAAATATATTGCCAAAACAATGTAAAGTGAAATAGCATAGTGGTTAAAGTTTTTGCTTAGCAAGCAGGCATTTATGGTTTGAGTCCCCATTCAATCCATTCATTTTTATCTGTTAAAAAAGCACAAAAATATATTTTGTTCATAGGTTCATAGGTTCATAGGTAGGTACTAGGCTATCGGCCCTAGGGCCTATACAAACCTAGCCAAAAAGGTACCCTGGCTTTTGCCACCCAAGAAAAATATTTTCCTGTGACCCTGTCGAGCAGAGCCACAGAGGTGATCCCTGGGGTGAATTTCCTATTTCCCATCCAATCATGAAGATTTTTCTTGAAGAGTGCTAATGAGGAGCTTTGTTTGATATAGACAGGTAGTTTGTTCCACAGTATGGGAAGTCTCTGGGACAGGAATCTATCCCTCCAGCATGTTCTGACAAGGTTTATGTCCCTAGAGCATGTAACTTGGAGGGATTGGGATTTCTTTAAGTGGAGCATGTCCAACAGCTTTGGGTTTGACATAGCTTTGTATGTTAGGCAGAGATCGCCTCTGACTAGGCGATATGTGACGGAGTAAAGCTGGAGTTTTTTGAGACAGTCTGCATAGGGCATCTGTTTGTGGCCAGTAATCCTCATTGTGAGGTATTTCTGTGGCCTTTCCAGTTTTTGTAGATGTCTTGTGAGGTACATACCAAAAGGGGCGTTGTACTCTATAATGGGTCTAATGAGTGACCACTAGAGGGGAACAATTATCTCTTTTTTCCTGGATGAGAAACCTTTTGTGATGAGGTGTGCCATGTAGAAGGATTTCCTGACTACTGTGGCAATGTGATTATCAAAGGAGAGACTACTGTCCACCTGTGTGCCAAGGTCTCATCACACTTTCAGTGTTAAGTAGACTACCACCTATGTGGTAGCTCATGGGTACAGAGTTTTTACCAAGGGGGATGACAATGCACTTTTTGGCATTGAGCTTGAGGCCATGGCTTTGACACCAGGCATCTGTCTCAGTGAGGCCTTTTAGTAGGATGTCCACATCATTAGGAGTTTCAGTTATGGCTCCTGGTTTGCAGTCATCTGTAAACTTCATTAGCCAAAGACCTTTTGTGTTAGCCTGTACTTCAGAAAAGTAGATAACAAACAGGAGAGGACCCAGGACAGAACCCATGTTGTACTCCACTTGTCACTGGTCTGAAGTCGGATTTGGAGTCTGCTACTTTCACAGTGTGAGTTCTGTCAGTGAGCCAGTTGGCAACCCATCTTGTGACATAGAGATTTATAACCTAGTTTAGCGAGTTTATCTATAATTCCAGAGTGGGGGATGGTATCAAAAGCCCTGGCAAGATCTAGATAGCCTGTGTGAACTACCTTACCCTCATCTACAGCTTTGGTGACTGCTTCAAAGATGTCAATCAGGTTTAGGAGACATGATCTGCCTTTTACAAACCCAAACTGGGTGGGGTCCAGAGTTTGGAGATTACCAATGTCTTTGTTTATAAGTTCCATGATGATACTTTCCATGGCCTTGCAGACCAGGCTTGTTAGGCTAATGGGTCCATAGTTCCTGGGGTCCATGGTGGCTCCCCCTTTGTGGAGTGGGATAACCATCGCTGTACACTATTCAGTGGGCACAAAGCCTGAGGTGAGGCTATGATTGAACATGGTGCTTAGGTGGGGTGCCAGTTCATTCTGTAGTTCATGTAGAATGCAGCCTAGGATGTTTTTACGTCCCATGGATGCTGTGTTCTTGGCTTTGGAGAGTGTGGTGTTTACCTGTGCAGCTGTGATTATAGGAACTTTGCATTCTTCCAGCATAGAAATGGGTCTTTTAGGGGGTGGAGAGTTAATGTTAGCACTGAACCTATCTGCCAGGATGTTGGCAATATCACTTGGTTCTGTATATTTAGTGCCATTGTGCTGTAACTCAGAGCAGATCTGAGTGTTGCCATTGAGATTCTTGACATAGATATAGAATGCTTTGTGGTTGTCTTTAGAATCAGTGTTGATTTTGTTTTCATAACTAGCTTTGGAGGATTTTGTGAGGGATCTCATCTTCTTACTAAGGCTGACCAGGGAGTTCTTCCAGTCATGGGATTTTACTCTTTTATTGCAACAGTTTCTTTCTTCTGCTGTAGAGTTTGTTTATGGCAGGGGAGCAAGATTAGCTTGTTGTTGGATCTGACCAACAAGGAATTGACATCTGGTTTGGAACACCTGTCACCCATTTTGGTAATGACCAGATCTAGGATATTGCTGCCCCTGTTAGGGGTGTGGATAAGTTGATCCAAGGCATTGGAATTTATGAATTCCAGAAAGCGTTGAGCAAAGAGTTAATAGATGAGTAGTTTTCCCAGTTAATGGTGGGGTATTTGAAATCCCCCATTGTTAGCGTGTTTGGTTGTACCCTAATATTTTCCAGTGTATCAAAGAATGAGTAGTGGGAATCCTGGGGCATGGTGGGGGACTGTAGCAAATTACAATTTGGATAGCGGTCTTGCCCAGAGTTAGTTGTACTTGGATAATCTTGGATGCATTATGTTGAGCAACTAGCCAGGAGGTGTGGATATCCTTAATGAATATGGACATGACTCCACCTTTAGTGTTTCGGTCCAGGTTAGGTGGCCAAAAGGTGTGGTATGAATTATAGCCTGGTAATGCAGGGGTTCTCTCTGGAGCCTTGAACCAGGTCTCTGTCACTGCACAGATATCGATGTTCTCCATTTAAAGGAGTGCCTCAAGTGAATGCATTTTTAGGTTTAGACATCTTGCATTGAGTAGTATTACATTCAGATTCTGCTTGCTTATACTTGTTACAGTGGTGAATTTGTCATTTGAACTTTGCCTAAAAAAAGGCACTATAGGGGTGGCAAGAGCCTTAGCCAGTATCCGGAATAGGGCAACAGGTGCAGGCCATCTCTGGCAAAGCATCATGGTCTGTCGATCTTGTAATCCCAGGAAGACAGATACTGGATCCTCTTAGAATGACACCAGAAGCTTAGCCAATTGTTGAAGTCAATCATTTTGTCCTTGTACTGTGGTATAATTCTGGGTGATGGCAGGATGCTACTCTGGGCTAGGGTCATAACTGCCTGGGCTACAAGATTGGAGAGCTCCTCCATGTCTCTTTTCATGTAGTCCAGGGAGGTACATCTCAGGTCATTCACACCAACATGGACCACAACAGAGTTATATTTGTACTTTTTGTGGAGTGATCTGAGTGCATGCATTACGTGGCGGATCCTGGCACCCGACAAGCAGCTGACAGTAACGTTCTCCTTGTTTAGTCTGGTGAGTGGAACATCAGTGTGCCTGACTATAAAGTCACCTATGACTAGCATGTTGGGTACATTGTTATGCCTTCTGGGCTATGGTTGAGTGGCACACTGAGTTTGTGGGCTATGTGTTATTTGGGTTGTGTTGGGGGGGTGGAGGTTGCATGCATTTCTGCTTTGGAGGTCTCTGTTGCATGAGCAGATTTAAATTGAGAGCCTCCATGAATGTAGGTGTGTGTTTTGTGTTGCTATGTGTGTGTTCCGGTGGTGTAGGTTTTGAGGGACTGTATGATGAGTGTGGTGTGGTTCAGGTGTTTACCTTCTCCTCTTGACTGTCTAGTCCAGTCTTGGGTGAAGAGAGCTTTGCTTCCAGTTTGGCTATATAAATGCATCTCTGTCAGGTTGTAGTGTTGGGTGGTAGGAGGAGAGGGTTGTCTGTCTATATGAGGCAATTGCTGCATTGCCCCAAGATGCCCAGATTCATCAGGTAGACAGGAGACAACAATGTGAGCTGACCCTTAGACATGCCTGGGTAGGTGCTTATTTAGTAAGTACTAAAAACTTTTTTCCTCTAGACAAGTGAGGAAAATTGAGTGCTGTAGTAATTTGTAGCTTACTTAGTGCTTACAAAGAGTTCTGAACAAGTGCTAAGCTCAAAGAAACCGATTTGAGTGCTAAAACTAAATAACTGGCTAGTTCTAAGGGAAAAATTTGAAGAGCAGACTTTATGGCACCGGGAATAGTTTAACCCTAGCTAAGTGGCGATGCATAATGTGTATTTTTTTAATATAACAGTAGCAAATAAGCAAACAGATTTAAACAAATAAACCGATAAAAAGCTAAAAACTGAGTCCCATTCCAGCAGTATTCGATCAGACAAGTTCTAACTGCACACTCCTGCCACTAGGGTACAGGGGAACCTTCCCCAAAAAAGATGGCTTGGATTTGTGCTCAAGTTATACAAACAAAGCTAGATTCAGCATGCCTGAATCTAGTCTATCCTACAGCAAACAAGGTGCACCAATTTCAGAAAGAAACAGTTCAAATAAGCAGGCACAATAATCCTTTTACCAGAAATTTCCAGCTTAGAAGGGCCGAATCTAACCTCTCCTCCCACAAGAGGGCAGACCACAAACCTTTTTAATGTAAAATAACTGGCCTGAAGCCCTGCTTAAACCAGAACTAATACACTTTTATAATGACAGACACTGAGCCTTCAATCAGCAATTCCCAATTTAGAAGGATGTAATCTACCTGTCCTGCCACAACAGTGCAGACCACAAACCTTCTTAATGTAAAACAACTTTTTTGAAGCCCAAGTGCTTATACCAAAAGGCTTAGAATAACAGTTTCAATTTAATCAGGCTACTACCAAGCAGTAATAAATGCAGAAGAATAAATACACCTGAGTACTTTTAAGAAGAGGCAAAAGGAACATAAAGTGCATTTTTTTTAGTAAAGTGCAAGGAGAGAGGAAGGAGGAGCAGAAGAAAAATTCAAGGTTAAGAACCTAAGTGGGTTGGCCTTCTCAAATGTTCTCTCTGTATTAAGTAGAGGGAACACCAGACTGGGAGGGATGTCCCATGATCAAATTTACAGTAGAGGCAGGCAGCTGCAAAGCCACCAACTATAACAACTCTACAAGAATAGGGTCAGAGGGAGGGAGAAAAAAACAGTTTCAGGACAGATGAGAAACATAAAACAATGCCAGTAAATATATAAAATAATTCAGTCAGGCAAAATTAAGACAATGCAAAACTCTGAAAAGTTAAAATGCCAAGAAATATACTTATCAATCAGCAATATATTTCCAGATTGTTTGAGAATCACACTAGCCAGAATACCAGGAGTTTCCAATAATGTATGCAAGAATTTACAAACAGAAACTATTTTTAAATCAGCAAGCCTTGAAGCAATCAGATAACACAAAATCTGTTTGACCAGTTTTATTAAATCCACCTCAGAAATAGGGGGAAAGCAGTTTCAGGACAGATGAGAAACATAAAACAATGCCAGAAAATATATAAAATAATTCAGTCAGGCAAACAATAATTCGGTCAGGCAAAATTAAGACAATGCAGAACTATGTAAGATTAAAATGCCAATAAATATACTTATCAATCAGCGATATATTTCCAGATTGTTTGAGAATCACACCAGACAGAACACCAGGAGTTTCCAACAGTGTATTAGTTTGTGTATTGTTATCAGTAGGTAGTGAATAATATGTGTGTGTATATATATATATATATATATATATATATATATATATATATATATATATATATATATATATATCTATATCTATATATATATATATATATATATATATATATATATATATATATATTTGTTAACCATGGTAGCGTATTTTATTTATTTATTTATTTTTATTTATTTTACATTTGTTTATTTGTTTACCGGCAAGGTCCAACTGGACACAGGTCCATTTTCGGTGGAGGCCCAGGGAGAAAAGCTCCAAACATTAATACAGTTAATGGAGATAGAACAGTCTCATATAAGGGAACATAGTACAATACATGTTAAAAATACATTAAAATACATTACAATTGAGCTTAGGTAGGCCTGAGGAGAAAAGCTCCCAACACTACTACAGTTCCAAGAAGACAGAAATAGTACCAATGTAAAAAACAGTGCCATACATGTTAAGAATATATTTGAGTATAGATAGCAGAGATAAACAATGTCTAAATTTCTGGTAGTAAGCTAATACCCATGTAAATACTTTTATAAGTGGGTCTTGGGGAGCAACCTTTTGATCCTTAGCAGAATCCTAGCAACAGTGCAGTGGTATGGCCTAGTCTGGGGAGTAACATGAGCAATGACAGTTATTATTATAGTGGGTTTTGGGAAGCTTTTTAAATTGTGAGTTGGAGGTGGTGGAATTTAAGTGGCTTGGAAGTGAATTCCATGTTCTGGCAGGTGCAAATGTGAGGTGTCAGTGTAGTACAGATGTGAAACCCCCATATAAACAAAAGTGTCCCATACAGCATAGCCACAAATTAATGTATTATAATGAAAGCACATAGGGAGATGTAATGGAAGGTAAACATACATATCATAATATGTCATTTATGAGGAATCAACCACATAATGATGATAGTTTGAAAAAGGAAAGCTGAACAATGCTAACTTATGTTCAGCTATGCTTAGTCAGAATAAGTATTGCTTATACTTACATTCTAAGCAAGAACTAGCATAGCTAAGTGGATTTGCACTCTGGTAAGCAGTGCTTAGCATCTACCCCTCTAAGCAGTGCTCAAACCAGCTAAGCAGGTTTGCCATGTGCTTAGCTTAGCATATTCAAAACCATCCAATCATGGCAAAGTGTGGGAAATCGGCCATATTTAATCCTCACAGGCAGGAATGCAGTGCATAACCAGTTGTAGCTCCCCACTGTAGGCAGTATGACTGGTGTTGTAGAGGGTATGTGCTTTCGGGCGCAGCGTTGGGGCATACAGGAGTCCAAGGTCATGGAAGGACTCTTTGTTAAAAGCCATGATGTGAGACTGCTGCAGGACCAGTACCTGGGCTCCCAATACAAAGTAGAGGTCTGGGAAAGTCTCACCCGTGATCTCAACAGTGCCACTGGCATCCCTTGGACTGTTGAGCAGGTCCAGCACCACTATGCCAATTTGAAGCAGAGGAAGAGGGAGCTCTTGGACCAGTGGATCCAAGAAGCATGGCAAAGGAATGATGTCCCAGGCATGTGTAAGTATTCATGTCAATAACTGTTTACCAAAGTCCAGCCTGTGTATGTGATGGATAGGTATACATAAATATTTCTCTGTCTTCTTTACAGCTCCAGTTGAGTGGGCTGTGATCCAGAAAGTACATGCAAGCAGGTTGCAAAGGCTGTGTTGTGAGACTGGTGAGTAACAATCTAGCTTGCAGTATTCATACCAAATAAATATATAGGAGTAGAATGTCACCTTGCAGTATTAAAAATGGGTATAGTTTGTACTGAATAAACCAGACAATATTATAGTAATAGTTTCATATAGGTTATATATAAATAAATCTGTAACTGCTTGTCAATAAAATACAAAACCCTTGACTGGTTGTGTTTACTCTAGTATTGTATGAATTGAAATGTGTACAAGTATGCACATCAACTATAGCTCTGAAAGCATTAAACAATCAAGTCTCATCAGAGAAAGTTAGTGCCTTTGTAAGACATGAAATTAACTGATTTGAAATGTTTCATGCACCAAGATCTGATATCTGAATAGTAATGTTGTGCTAACCACCGTTTTCCACACTGTGCTATGTCAAAAGGTATATATAGGAATGTATGTATAAGAATGTTGTAATTACAAGGTCAGATTGTACAACCAAGAAAGAATTAGAAAACATTCAAAGAAAAGACAGTAGTTTCTCAATAGCTCATTCTGATAAAAGACAAACCTGTATTTTTGTTTTCAGAAACAGCCACGCTTCGAATCCCAGAAGTGGTAGAAAGCTGTATGCATAATTTCACCTAGGATTTTGTGAATATGTGTAGAAACAGTCAGGTAGTGTTAACAGAAATTTCCTCCACAGGTCTTCCAGGTAAGAGAAGGTATAAAGTAGCTATAATAAGGCTGTAATTATGCACTGTGTACAAACATGCCACTGCCCAACACAAGGCCATAGGTTGTTGTAATAATACCTGTAGAGGAATGATTACAGCAATGATCATTAAAGCTGTGATCACTGCAACAATCTACATTTGTTAATTGACACCTCTCTCTCTCTCTCCCCCACCTTATCCTCACCAATAATCTAAACACATAAATGAATGGGTATGTTTTCCACCAAACCTACCATTGGGACATGTGCCCTATTGCTTTACAAATGTTGAAATGTTTCCCAGTTAATGTTCCCTGTTCAAATAGTCTCATTGGTGGCCTGTTGCTATCAATGTAACCTGCAAGCCTCTGTAATGCCCACAGTGGTTCCATATATGCATGTGTTCTGTTTGCTATGCAAATGTTCCAAATCTGTTGTTTTGGGTTAATGGGAATACTCATGCATGCTGTTATACCTAATCCTGGAATGTGTTTACCATTACTAACCAGCATATGTTCTAAAACTGCAACACCATAGTACATCTGGGAAGACCGATCCCAGTGGATATGCCTCTCCTGCCTCATCTGGCAGTGACACTGGGCCCCAGCATGTCTGGGACCCACCCTGGGACCTCCTCATCCACTGGTCCTGCACCACCTTTGGGTGGAACTGCCTCAGGGTATGGGGATCCTCCCACCCCCCTGGGGTGGGCGAGGACAGGATCCTGTGTCACCCAAAGCCAGTTCCAGGGTCTTGTGTGCAGCAAGCTCTGCAAAGAATTGGGAGGTCTGCTATGCCAGCTTGAGGACTGCGTGGTGGATTTAGAAGGTCAGCCTGCCCCTCCTGCTCAGCCCCCTGCACAGCTACCTTTGGGGCGGTGAAGGTGCAGTGTTGACTGCCCATGGATGGGGAACTCAGTCCCACTGTATCCATTTGGGGGCTCGTGTGGTTCCAATTACCAAACACCCCTCTCCCGTCCAAGGTGTTTACCCCTCACATATGTCATATACTGCCCCTGTTCTGTCTTGTCTGTCTTGTCTGTGTTCCCACCCAACCTACTTCCCCAAATATACCTACTATCCTTCCCCAACATCCCATTCTCACCTTAGAAAAAAAAGGGCAATCTGTTCCCAAAAAAAATGTTGCCCCATACATAACTGTCCATTTCGCACAAGTGTCCACTGGACATATGGAATCTGGTCTAATTGGCTTCACAACACATTATTGTTGTCCTCACTCCTCTCTCAGGGGACTGAATATTCAAATTTACCTCCAAATTCTGTATATAAGCACAGCTATTGCTGTAGAAGAAATGGACAGCTATGGACCTTCCCTACACCCATCTTGCACATCCCTAGCTATCTTTCATATTGTTTTGCCCTCTTCATGCCCCTTTTCCACCACTTTCCTATCTCCCATTTCTTTCTTTTCTTTTAAAGAAATTAGCACAGGGGTAAGTGGGAGTAAGCAGTATTAAGCGGGACTAAGCCTGTTTGTGTGGTGCTAAGTGATACCTACACAGGCTAAGCACTTTTAAGGCTAACTGTCTGTCAGCATAGTTAACCGGAAGTTAGCATTGTTTACCTCCCCTCAAACCCACTTACAACTGCTTATAAGTGCCTTAATCACACTGTAGCCAACATCCCTTGTTCTTCCCAGCAACAAAATAACCACCATTGGCAAGTCTTAAATCCAGGACACTGCACACCGCAGTCACAGCATCTTACCAGTAAGCCATTTGAGTTGTAAACATATCTTATGTCTTTTCAAACATATCATTCTGTAGAGTCATTCAACAGTAGTGAAAAGGTTTGTTAAAATTAGTCAAGTTTTGTACATATATATAAATGTATATGTGTATGGAGATGCATACATCTATATATCTATCTCTCTCTCTCGCTCTCTCTCTCTTTATATATATATATATATATATATATATATATATATATATATATATATAGTTTCACTTCATATTGCAGAAATGCTGAAATACTGAATTTCAGCATTTCGACAGTATAGAGCTGAAACCATTAGAACACCAACACCTCACAATCACGAAACCACATCGTACACACAGCATACAGCACACAACACACAAACCATAACACCCACACAACAAAACAATGAAATACAACACATCACACAGACACACACCTACTACACAAATGCAGGGGGGCAGGCCCCCCTGCACCCCCACACCCCCCTACTTATATATACTATGAGATCGCACAAACAGTAAAAAAAAAGAAATCACACACAGCCAACACACACACTCATACCTCCACCTCCCTACCCTAAACCACTTGTGCAAGTTACAAAAACACTCACGCACACTCACTCTCCTTAAACTGCAGGCACCATCTCAGCCAAACACTTCTGTAGGATAACGTAAATGCATAAGCGTCAATTCGACATAGACCTATATACGATTATGCACTTTCGTTATTTTCAGATTTTGGCTTCATAGACAAGAATTGATGAAATTCGATATTTCAGCAATTCGTGATTATGAAGTGAAACCACACACACACACACACACACACACACACACACACACATATATATATATATATATATATATATATATATATATATATATGTATAAGGAAACATTTATACGTAATATATGTAGAGATATACATATAGAATATACACAAATAAGAAGAAGGCTTACGGTGTTTCCTCTGCACATATGACAACAGGAACGTTTCCCTGTAAGCATTGTAAAGCATGTTCAAATGTGAATGGTTTAAATTACTTTATACATCCTGTTACAAATAACAAAATATACATTTGAGTTCTATGCAGATCGCATACAGAGAATGTGGTTTACTTGGCATGCTACAAGTCATGTCTGAGTTTTTATGTTGAAAAAACTAATTGTAAGTTAAAAACAAGAATATTGCACCACTTGTCATGTATTAGACAGAAGGATAAACATAATGCATTATACCAGAATGTTTTCTAGCTTTCCAGATCATACTTTTGTTTTTATGATACTGCATGCTGCACAGATGAAAAAAAGGGGGGGTATTGTTAATGATACAGAGTATGCAGAATTAAGATGGATCATACAGTTGGATGCTGATAACCTGCCTGGGTTAAACAGTTCTGTACCTTTAAAACCAGTCTTAAAGAAAAGGCAGGTCAAGTATAGAAAGTGATTGTTTTTAAAATTGTTTTAAAATTTAAAGATTGTTATGGTTATGTGAAGTTTGTCTGATGAAGGGTTTTTTAACCTGAAAGTGCTTACGTTTTATAATACAAGATTGTGGCCAGTCTTGACTCTGTTTCATTTGTTTTTGTATCTGTTTTTACAAGAATTTCAAGAGGAGTCCTCAAGGGAAGCTAAGAGGCTTGTGTTTTGCTACATTTTGGTCCTTACTAACATGGGCAACTGTTGCTGTACACCAATAGTCAACTCCTCCCTTGTTATATCTGACCACAAAGTAATCACCTTTGGAAATTCACAGCCCTCCCAACCCCCTGCATAGGTAACCACCATGAAAAGCCTTTCCAAAGCTAACTATGGCCTCCTAAAAACAGAGTTGGCTAACCTCACGGGAGCCATGCAAATGGAGACTAGTTGCATGACTGCTGAATCAAACAACACATACACAAATGCATGGATACCACCATACAGAATAGAACCAAGACCCTCACTTCCAAAAAAAGGAAGCCAATCTGGTGGTTCCTGGCCATAAAAAAACTGTACAATAGAAGGAGGGAAATGATATGAAATAAGGTGAAGTCCCAAGACTGGAAAAAAACCCTCATCAGCCTCAATTAAAAGTTGAGATCCCTCATCAAATACTACACAGTTAGTTGTGAAAACAGAACTGGAGCACATAATAAAGGCAACCACAAGGCCTCATACAGTTATGTAAAGAATCTCCATGGCAACACCAAGATTTGCTCTGAGCAACTAGACACTGGTACCTCCTAGACTGAGCCAACAAATATTGCCAATATACTGGCTGACATATTGAGTGCAAACTTTACCCCTCTCCTCCCCCCAAAGGACCAATCACAATATCAATACACTGCCAGGCATCCAGTATTACTGCTGCACAGGTTAAAACACCACTGTACAAGGTCAAGAATACAGTTCTATGGGACCTGACAATTTCCATGGCTGTGTTCTACATGAACTATAGAGTGACCTGGAACCTCACCTGTGTGCCCTGTTCAAGCACAGCCTCACCTCAGGCTTTGTCCCTACTGAATTATGCACTGCTACAGTCACCCCTCTCCACAAACAAGGTATGACTACAGACCCTGGGAAATACCTCCCCAACTGCCTGACAAGTCTGTTATGCAAAGCTATGGAATGCATCATCATGCATGTAATAAACAGGGATATGGGAATCTGCAGACTCAGGATCCCACACAGTTTGCTTTTGTGAAGGGTAGGTCATACCTGCTCAATCAACCTGGTCAACTTCTTGGAGTTAGTCACCTGAGCTGTGGATGAAGGCAAGGTGGCACATACAGCCTACCTTGACCTGGCAATGCCTTTAATAATATTCCCCACTCAGGCATCATGCAAAAATTCAATAAGCTAGGCATCAACCCCTATATCACTAGGTGGGTTGCAAAATGGGTCACCGATAGGGCTCACAGTGTGGAAATACTGACTCCAAGTCAGACTGCTGAGCAGTCATAGGTGGAGTCCCACAGGGTTCTGTCCTGGGTCCTCTCATGTTTGGTATCAACTTCTCTGAAGTCCATGCCAACATGAAGGGACTCTGGCTGACAATGTTTGCAGACAATTGCAAATTAGGAGCTATTATTAACTACCCAAGTGATGTAGGCATCCTACTGAAAGGCCTCACTGAGACCAATAACTGGTGTCAGAGCCATGGCCTTAAGCTCAATGTCAGAAAATTTGTTGTCATCCCCTTCGGGGAAAACCCTGTTCCCATGAATTACCACATCAATGGTAGACCCCTGAACAATGAAGGTGCTGCAAGAGATCTGGGTACACAGTTTGATAGCAATGTCTCTTTTGACCACCACATTGCCACTGTGGTCAGAAAGTCCTTTTATGTGGCACATCGCAGTACTAACGCATTAGCATCCATGAAGGAAGAGGTCATTGTCCCCCTATACTCTTCCTGACAGAGTGACACAGTTGGTTTCAGCATACATATTCTGATGGATGTGAGGTAGGTAAATGAAATGTATGTCCTCATTTTCTGACAACAATCATATCATCACAGTGATTTACCAGAGAAATGAGAATAATCTGTAAAACAGACCAGAAATATGAGCAATAAATCTGGACATACTGAAACAATCCAGCTAGTTGACAGGTATGCTCAGAACCCTTTACTGCAATTAATCTGGACCAAAGCTGGCAAAGTGGTGGGTGGAAGCCATGAAAATGGGGATGTATCTGAAGTACTAGTGTAGATAAGCTAACACAGTTGCTGTAGTAACACCCTCCTGTGTCCTCTAACATATATTTAGTGAAATATCACAAGTAATTGAATTAGGGAATCTGCTATTGGTAATTACAGATGTATTTGCAAATATATCAGGCACTGCCAAACAGACACCAGTGTGAAAGTGCATATCCACAACCAGTATCACCACAGTCACAGTCACATACAGGTAAGTCAAGTGAAAAGTAGAGTATATGGACTGTGGCAACAAATGCATCATTGTTTGCCACTCACACACTAGCCCTTCATATACAGTCATAAATCTCAGTGTAGTCTGAATCCAGACCTTGGTACAGGACATGTCTCAGTCTGCCCCTACAAACACATACAGCCAACAGATCAGTGGAAACTGGAGCAGCATGAACAGTCAGATAAAGAAGGAGCCATAACACTTACATCCACCCCCTCCATACACAGACCAAATGACATGTGCACATGACATGTGTACACAGTCATGACAGTCTTAACAATGGCCAGACATACACAGACCTCTCACATGTACAGTTCACCTCAGAATGTACTGGCTCAGGACTCATACCTATGGCCTCTTCCCTGACATGTCTGTGGGTCTACTACATCACTGGGATGGTAGCAGGAATGAAGGCAAGAAATAATGATAATAAATACATCTGAGCCTTATTGACATCTGGTCAAAGCCTGACATCATTTGGGGACAGAGGCACAAACACAGGGGAAGATTAGACATATTGCAGTCATAAATTAAGACAGTTGCAGATGTTACTGTGTTTTCTGTAGCACATCCTTTATGAGGAATATGATGTCATTAATACCAATAGATGTGAGTATTTAATGACTGCATTCCCCAGAGTCCATGACTGATTTAACAAGGACAACAACTGTCTGGGGAACAGGCAAAACATAACAGGCAAACATGTGGCCAGTCTGTGGACAGTGTGCCAATAGAGAGGTATGTCAGAAACATGTCACTGTCAGTCATGAAGTCACTCACTAAATACATGTCCACACAAACCCTGTCACTCTATCAATCCACCATGTGTATAACAGCACTGATGACACAGAATCTGTTCACAAATCTGGGGATTTGTCCCCCATGTTGTTTGGCTGTCTCTACATGTCTTGTCCTGTGGCATATTACCACCTACTGTATGTGAATCTGTAGCCCACCACCTCTGTTATGTCCCTCACACAGGCAAGGAAAAGGTGCAAGGCTCATATTAAGGAATGCCCCATATGTCAGAACTAGCAGCAGTGTCCAGGCCCACAGCACAATAATATGTGGGCACCTACACAGTGGTATGGCCTTAGCGATACCTGACATCTGCACATCTGTACAGAGGACAGACAGAAAGATAGCCAACAGGTTATGCATTAGGATGAATGTACTGTAAGATACACGTCTGAAACTTAAAGGTATGCCATTACTACATGACAGCAGTCCTCAATGACATGTCCAAAAAACATAGTAGTCTACAGTTAATATCATAATATCAGATCAATATCCAATAGGAGATACATACAAACATACAGAACAAACGCCAAGAACAAGATAGTCAGTACTCAGTGTCCCAGCTTTGCATGCAGGGGTGTATGGTTCTAGTACTGCAATCTGCAATCTACTTTTACTTGGAAAAGCACTGCTAAAAGTACTAATGCAATGATACAATACATGTTAAACTATTTAAATTAAAATTAATTACACTTATTAAAGATGTCATTACCCTGTTGTTTTATCAGACTGGAATGTGATCACTAGTTACCAGGGCTGAGCTATGCTTAGCAGGTTTAACCATTGCTTAAATGTAAATGCTGCTCAGATTTGCTCACTGGTAAGCAAAGCCTACATTGTGGAAGCACCTATTCATTGAACCGTACCTTAGCACCAATTACTTTCGCAAACCCAAGCAAACATGCTTAAAGCTGCTCAAAACTGCCTTAATCACTCTGTATCCAACAGTCCTTGTTCTGCCTAGCAACATCCCTTGAACCCAGGAACATGCACACCATAGCCAAAGCAATTAAACAGTAAGCCACATCAGATACAAGGTTTTAGAATGTTTTCTCTAACATACCCTTCTTTTACAGCCAGTTTACTATAGGGAAGAGACACTGTGCAAGTAGGAAGTACTGGTATCTACAAATATATATATCTGAAAAGAAACATATACATAGAGAGATAGAGATGTATGGAGATACATATATGTGTATAACAATATATAGATATATATTACCAATAAATACTGAGGTGTATATGTAAATATATATATATATATATATATATATATATGCGTGTGTGTGTGTGTGTGTGTGTGTGTGTGTGTGTGTGTGTGTGTGTGTGTGTGTGTGTGTGTGTAAGCAAATATATACATATATACATACACATATATAGAAATACATATATAGAAATACATATATAGACATGTCTCAAAATGCCCATACAAAAATATGCTGCTGATATGCTGATAGACCACCCATAACTGGGGCAGCATGCACTGTTGGATACAAAAGGACCAATGACACTCACACCTGCCCCCCCCAGTCCAAATAAATAAGTGAAAAGTACACTGATACAAAATCATGATAGGCCATACACAATGGCCAGACATACCACAACCTCTTAGCAAAACAACTAAAATGACTGAACATAGCAATGAGAAATACAACCAGCCAGAAATTCACTCATATTTATTATACTCTGATGTCTTGGCCAAAGCCTTCAAGAAGGAAAAGATTACAGGAAATAATTGCCATAATCACAAGAAGCAATTAACACTTAATTACATAATTAAATACACAGCCTCCAATTACACTCCTCATTTAACCCCCTAAGGGATAAAGTTACACATTTAATATTACTACATTGATTCTGTACATAACAATTGTCCTTTTATAAATGTTTCTTCAAACTGAGGAACAGACTTATTCCAAAACAGTACCTTAGAACCCACTACTGTCCCCATGGTGTGATTTATCCTATAGAACTGTCTTCTTTCTTTTCAGTAATATGTCTCATATGTTCTAACAGCCTAGTTTTAAACCACATGTTACTTTCCTCCACATAACATATGTTACATGGGCATCTAAGAGCATTCTCCATGCACCAACCTCTTGAATGTACAGACTCTAACATGTTTTCCAGCCTTTCTCCTCAGCAGGAATGATGGCACTAAATAATGAAAGACCATTATACCTATCAACCTCCTACTGTATGACATTTGGACAACGCCTGACATAATTGGTGGACAGAGGCCCAAATACATGACCGTGCTTGAAATATTTCTGTTATACACTGAGAAAGTTGCTGATGTTACAGGGTGTGTTGTAACATATCTTTTCTGAGGGATATAAAGTCAGAAAAACAAATAGCTGTTAGCATTTACTGATTGCAATCACCAGAGTATGCTACTGATTTGCCAAGGACAACACCTGTCTGGGGAACAGACCAAACAAAACAGGCTAACCTGTGGCCATTATGTGGATAGCCCTACAGTTGAGAGCTATGCAGAGACAGAACTTTGTCGGACTGAAACCCATGCAGATGTAGCTTGTTCAGACAAACCCTGTTAAACTAGCAGTATTCCAAACATAAAAGCAATACTCACATTCTTCCCCTAAATCTTGAACCTTCGCCACCATTTATTTGGCTTGTCTCCACAAGTCCTGTTGTAAGAAGTATTAACTCACACACCTCCAGGATGTCTTCCTTACAGGTAAGGGAAAGGTCCAATGCCCACATGGAGTACTCAATTATAGGAGTGTGTTGCCATGACATTGGCTATTGGAAGAACTACACGGCTGCTCTGCATGCAATTAGCAAGTGGGGAACACCAATTGGTGCAGAGACCATCACCTGGTCATGAGCATCACCTACAAAAGCCATGCTGTCACCTTTTCAAACTAGCTCTATTCCTGTACTACAGAGAGAGAGAGAGAGAGAGAGAGAGAAAGCAAGAAAATAAAACAAAACAAAACAAATAAAAACAAAAACAAAAAACGGAAAAGAGAAGAAAAAAAGGTAAGTGGAACATGTAAGCATGTAAGTGAATGCAGTACTTGGTCTGAAACAATGGAAAATATGATTTGGAAGAATATCTGTCCCAACAAGACTTGCTGTACTAATGTCCTGCTGAAGAGCTGCTATGGCCATAGCATCTGGCCCTCTCTGTAGTGGGAGAAACCACAGCCATATCTCTCAACCATACAGATCTTCACAGAATGTCCAGATTTTCACATCATAGTTTTTTGTCTGTTCCTCCTGAAATCTATACATTTCTGGCAAATAGCTGAGGAATGAAGTCATCAAGTAATGACAAACACATGAGTTTATGACTCCACATCCTTAAGAATATTCACAGTAATGCAAATTGTATTATTCTACAAACTTCCTAAATTTGTAACAGGAATATTTAAAGTCTGTCCCTATTCATCCCCCATCATTTTAGGCTTTGTCCAGATGTGATGCTCTAAGAGGTTGCGAGGTAGGATCACAGCTCAGGAGCCTGGCTCACCCTGGAAAAGGACACCTCACATATGACAACTGATGGGGTGTCTGTCAAACAGTTGTGACTGTGTCACTGGTAGGCCAGTTAATGGGATGTTGTCCATATCCATGTGTTACCTGTGAATATGAGTATGATACATGTTTGTCTTGTAAATCTAAGAGACCTATATAGGGCATGTACATAGTAAAGTACTGTTGCAGGCATGTGTGTTGAACTGCATGTGATATATTGAATTAATAACATTCAACTCTACAGTGTTCTTCTGGACAGTAAGCACATTTGTGACTGATATCTGTAGTCACATACACATCTACCTCTGTTATGTTAGCCAAACCATCGGCAAATCTGTGAGCAATGACAATGTAACATAATAGCCTACTTATGACTGTTGGACATCTTCCAGGTTATCAGAGTGATGTCAAAGCCTACTGTGCAATCACCTTACTAATGTATGGTGCAGCTATATTAATATAGTATCAATATTAATGTCCCTTTTGTCACCTATTTATATGTGCCATTGCCCAGACGTCCTGCTATAACAGATTGAGAAGTATGCTTGAGCAGCAAGATTGTAAATACAGTGTGCCATACTAACATAGAACAGAAATGTATACCAGGTATCCCCTGAGCACATGTATCTATGTGTATATTCAGCTGGAAGGCACAAAACTAGTAACGTGGGTTTCAAGCAGTCAGGTACATAGCTTGTGCATGTTGCACGTGTGTAATATCAGTGTCAGTGCATACAACAGACATAAATGTGTAAAGCTACTTGTGGTTGTATTGCCCTGACACTGATGTGGATACTAGGGTAGGCATGATTATCAGGTAGTAATCAGAGAAGTGTCCAATTGTGTTATGACTCTCTGTCCATGCCTACCTAACAGCTATATCAACACCTATATACAGTGGATATCACAAGTGTACACACCCCTGCTGAAATGTCAGGTCTGTGTGCTGTATGACAATGAGAACACAGAAAATAATTTCATAATGTTTCTTATATTGAATGTGACCCCAACCTGTGCAATTCCATTGAAAAACAAAGGTGTTTCTAGGAATGTGAACAACTATAGCCAAGTGATGATGTGTCATGATGTTAGAGTCTAAACCATTACAAATGAATAAAACCACCAGATTCACACGGGGTTAATGCTCTCGGTATAAAGCACTGTATGATAATGTAAAAAACAGCAACCAAGAGCAATACAATGAAGAGCATAAAGTCCAAGGTCACTATATTGCACCAACGATAAAAAACTCATCCAATAACGATATCCAGGCAAGTAATGAGGCAAAGGTTTAATACGAGTGCACATACAAAACGATGGTTAGCGCTTTCGCATAATGCTTCATCAGACCAATTCTACAGGTAATACAACAACATTTAAATACTAGATTTGGCGGGAAAGCATACTGTTCTTAAAGAGATACCATCCATATGTGCTATTAATACTAACAAACACATCAAAATAAAAACATACATTCATCCAACTCTTTAAAAACTTGATGAAATTATTTAATACATATGCAAACCTGCTCATTATAAATCACGAACGAGCATTCATAATCACAGATATAGACAACAACATTCCATTAGTCATATAGACACTATATACAATATAAACATGTGTATATAACATTAAAAACATTCACATCCCACTATATCTGATGTTTTAAAAATGAATAAATACATGTATAGACATTTAAAAGTTAAAAACATATGCATGTATAACATATAATGCTAAATATAAACATAACTAAAAACTAATACTAAGACATGGGCTATATCTTAAGCTTCCTCATTTTCAGGTAGGGTTTAACAGGTACTTTCCCATTCAGACCTGGGGGTTTATCGGACCTGAGTTTGATAATCCAATCGCTCTCCTTGGATTCAGTAAGGTTGGACAAATCCCCCTTCCTGAATGATTCTTGTAATTTCTCAACAATCCTGAACTTAAATGTGTGGTCCATACCTACATCTACAGTATGTCTAGCCAGGGCATTGTGCAAAGAACCCTTCCTGATGTAATATATATGCTCACGCATTCTATCCCGAAGGCACCTGTTGGTTTTGCCAACGTAGAATGCGGAGCATAAAGTACATGTGGCTAAATAAACCCCATTTTTGGACATGCAGTTGCCACTGGCTCTGACTCTAAATGAACCATATCCGCTGGGATGAGCAAACCTCGGACTAGACTCTATATAAATGCAAAAATTGCAATGTTCACAAGGTACCGTGCACTCTACTAATCCCTTATCTCTGTGCAACTGGACTTTTGGATAACATAACAAGTTTTTAAGGTTCATTTTATTCTTGTAAACAAATCTAGGTTTGTCTCCAATTACATCCTTGATGGCTGGATCGAGTGACAAAACATGCCAATGTTTACCAATGACATCTTTGATCTTTCCTACATCTCTAGTATAGTAGATAGGGCAAACAACTCCTTTAAATCCTTCACTTCCTCTCTGACAATTGTTATCAAAGTCCACTGGTCTATCAGAGAAATAAGGTGCAACTCTACCCTTTCTTAAATTCTCTATATCAGACACCCCTGTCAATATATCTCTGTCAGTATAGCCTCTCTCCCTCAACATGGAATCAAGGCTACCCATCTCTTCAGCAAAACAAAGATCACTAGGATTATACCTAGATACACGCATCACCTGCCCTTTCACTATATTCTTGTAAATGTAGCCTGGGTGCATACTGTGTCGATGGAGAAAAGAATTCCTGTAACATGTTTTCCTATACAGGCCAGTGTTTATGATGCCCCCTTCCAATCTCTCAACAAAGATATCCAAAAAAGATATCTTTGTCCCAGAAAACTCATGGGTAAACTTCAAGAAACTGGTGGTTTCATTCATTTCTTGCACAAACTGTTCTAGTTCTACCACTGTTCCCTTCCAAAGGAAAAACAGGTCATCTACAAAACGCCTATAAAAAGGCGCATACCTGCAATACAATTCATTGGTGAACAAATACCTGAATTCCCATTCGGCCATCACCAAGTTGGCGTAGCTATTGGCACATGAAGTGCCCATAGCTACGCCATCTCTCTGGAGGAACAAATTCTCCCCAAAACAGAAGACATTAGATTCCAATATGGCTTCCAAAAATATCATAAGTAAATCAATCTCCTTATCATGAAGACCAGAGACCCTCTTCAAATAAGTGTCAACCATCTCTATTCCTACCAGGTTGGGTATCTTAGTAAACAAGGACTGTACGTCCATCGTAACAAATATATATCTGACATCAACAGAGTCCGTACCCAAGAATGTATACAAATCTAGCAGAAATTGTTTCGTATCTCTTAGGACATATTGGTTGCCATTCACGATGTCCCTCAACTTATGTTCTACGTAAATAGAGAGTGTTTCCGTAGACCACCCTCTCCCAGCTACTATCGGCCTGTAAGGTGGATTAATCAGATCCTTATGGATCTTGGGCAGGCCTTGGATTACTGGTATCAGCGGATGTATCACTTGTAAAAACTCAAACATCTGCTCATCTATGGCATCGCTCTTCAAAAGGTCTACTAGCAAGCTATGCACTCTCTTGCTGATACTAATAGCCTGTTCCATAGAAATGGATACATAGAACAATGGATCACTCAACATATGTAGCATGTCATTGTTATATCTGTCTACATCAAACACAACCATGCCACCACCCTTATCTACAGGTCTCACTATGATGTTAGAGTTCCATCGTAGGTTATTCAGTGCTGTAGTTTGACAAAAATTCAAATTAAAGAACTTCCTGCCATATTTCTCTCGTTCCTTATATCTCATATTGTATAAATCATCTTCGACGAGTTTACTGTAAGCTGCTACTAAAGGAGGGATATGGGGCATGTAGACACTTGGTTTTCTAATAGTTCTATTACCAACTAAACCTTTAAATTCCAATGCTAATGACAGATTCCAAATGTACAATTTAAAATCTCTTAAAGTTGATTCTAGATTACTAAAACTGGTAGGAATGAATGACAGCCCTTTCGAGAGTACATCCATTTCTGCTGACGTCAAATCATGTGACGATAGATTAAACACTAGTCCCTGTTCCCTTGTCCCCACATTTTCTTCAAATTCAGGGTTTGAGGGCGGTCCGGGGAAAATTTCCTCTTCTGCCGCCCTCTGCTCATTGAACGGTTCCTCCGTTCCCTGGACAGGGACCTGATGGGAAAAGGATGTTTCGCATCAAACACTCTAGATGTAGAATTATTACTTTCTGGGGATATATTATGCATTCTGCCTATTGGGTTCGTCATCGACCCTCTATTTGCCCCTACTTTCTTCCTAACAACGGGGCCATCCACATTAGTTACGGCTGAGCTAGTACCCGAAGAAACCACAGCCAAACTGGTCACATCAACACCCATAGTTTCATTATTAATCTGTATATCCCGCTGTGCCCCAGCATTATCTGGACACATATCTGCTGAACTCACAGTATGGTTTAAATTACTATTATCTACAACTGGATTAGTCGGTGCCTGCACAACAATAGTTGATGAAGAATTCATTAAAGAAACAATTCCATTATTGACAACATTATTAGAGTCATTGGAAACATGTTCCCGATGTTGTACAGTGGTGTTAACACCATTGTTCACTCTGGGCCAAGTGAATATATTGCCCATTTTGAAATCCATAGAGTCGCGTTGCAGTTTCGTTCTTTTCTGATTGTAAAGCCTTTTCTCATACTGAGTTACATTATCAATTAAAATATGGCAACAGTCATTAACAGCCGATGCTGGAAATTGGGAAAAAATAGATGCTTTCTGTTGTTGTACTTCTAACCTCAATTTCTCTTCAATAGGTACAAAAAATTTGTTCATTAACCTCATATAATTGAGGCTTACCTCTAAGTTTAACTGCTGCCACTCGAAAAGAAGCTCCGGATATAAACTAGCCGTCGTCGGCATTTTCAGGACCCTAAGGCCCCTCAGAACTATTTTCCTTTGAATGCAAACATCAAAGTGTTGTCTCTGGGTTTGGAATCTCTTCAGTTTGAAAAAGTCCATCTCGAGCTTCTCCATAGCCAACCGCAAACTTTCTCTATCATAGTGTTCATCCATTCCCTCGGAATACAAATGGTCATCGCATTCAAACGCTTCAAGGGGATTCGTATCGTGTCGCAGGCAATCCGCGAAACGATCCACTGCTGGACGTGAAACGTCATTCACCTGTGTCCTTTGCAAAACGTAAGGAAGCTCAACAGTCTGGAGTGGCCCTTCCATCATGCCCCCAAGTGAATCAACAAGCCAAGAAGTAAAAAGAATAAAACCACCAGATTCACATGGGGTTAATGCTCTCGGTATAAAGCACTGTATGATAATGTAAAAAACACCAACCAAGAGCAATACAATGAAGAGCATAAAGTCCAAAGTCACTATATTTCACCAACGATAAAAAACTCATCCAATAACGATATCCAGGCAAGTAATGAGGCAAAGGTTTAATACGAGTGCACATACAAAACGATGGTTAGCGCTTTCGCATAATGCTTCATCAGACCAATTCTACGGATAATACAACAACATTTAAATACTAGATTTGGCGGGAAAGCATACTGTTCTTAAAGAGATACCATCCATATGTGCTATTAATGCTAACAAACACATCAAAACGGAAACATACATTCATCCAATTCTTAAAAACTTGATAAGATTATTTAATACATATGTAAACCTGCTCATTATAAATCACGAACGAGCATTCATAATCACAGATATAGACAACAACATTCCATTAGTCATATAAACACTATATACAATATAAACATGTGTATATAACATTAAAAACATTCACATCCCACTATATCTGATGTTGCCATATTTTAATTGATAATGTAACTCAGTATGAGAAAAGGCTTTACAATCAGAAAAGAACGAAACTGCAACGCGACTCCATGGATTTCAAAATGGGCAATATATTCACTTGGCCCAGAGTGAACAATGGTGTTAACACCACTGTACAACATCGGGAACATGTTTCCAATGACTCTAATAATGTTGTCAATAATGGAATTGTTTCTTTAATGAATTCTTCATCAACTATTGTTGTGCAGGCACCGACTAATCCAGTTGTAGATAATAGTAATTTAAACCATACTGTGAGTTCAGCAGATATGTGTCCAGATAATGCTGGGGCACAGCGGGATATACAGATTAATAATGAAACTATGGGTGTTGATGTGACCAGTCCGGTTGTGGTTTCTCCGGGTACTAGCTCAGTTTTAACCAATATGGATGGCCCCGTTGTTAGGAAAAAAGTAGGGGCAACTAGAGGGCCGATGACAAACCCAGTAGGGAGAATGAACAATATATCCCCAGAAAAAAATAATAATCCTGTATCCAGAATGTTTGATGCGAAACATCCTTTTCCCATCAGGTCCCTTTCCAGGGAACGGAGGAACCGTTCAATGAGCAGAGGGCGACAGAAGAGGAAATTCTCTCCGGATCGCCCTCAAACTTTGAATTTGAAGAAAATGTGGGGACAAGGGAACAGGGATTAGTATTTAACTTGTCGTCACATGACTTGACGTCTGCAGAAATGGATGTACTTTCGAAAGGGCTGTCATTTATTCCTACTAGTTTTAGCAACCTAGAATCTACTTTAAGAGATTTTAAACTTTACATTCGGAATCTGTCATTAGCATTGGAATTTAAAGGTTCCATTGGTAATAGAACTATTAGGAAACCCAGTGTCTACATGCCCCATATTCCCCCTTTAGTAGCAGCATACAGTAAACTCGTCAAAGATGATTTATACAATATGAGATATAAGGAAAGAGAGAAGTATGGTAGGAAGTTTTTTAATTTGAATTTTTGTCAAACTACAGCACTTAATAATTTACGGCGCAACCCTAATATCATAGTGAGACCTGTAGATAAGGGTGGTGGCATGGTCGTGTTTGACGTAGACAGATATAACAATGACATGTTACATATGTTGAGTGACCAACTGTTCTATGTATCCATTTCTATGGAACAGGCTATCAGCATCAGCAAGAGAGTACATAACTTGCTAGTAGATCTTTTGAAGAGTGATGTTATAGATGAACAGATGTTTGAGTTTTTACAAGTGATACATCCGTTGATACCAGTGATTCAAGGCCTGCCCAAGGTTCATAAGGACCTAATTAATCCACCTTACAGGCCGATAGTAGCTGGGAGAGGGTGGTCTACGGAACCACTCTCTATTTATGTAGAACATAAGTTGAGGGGCATTGTGAATGGTAATCAATACGTCCTAAGAGATACGAAACAATTTCTTCTAGATTTGTATACATTTTTGGGTACGGATTTTGCTGGGACTGATTATATATTTGTTACGATGGATGTACAGTCCCTGTTTACGAAGATACCCAACCTGGCAGGATTAGAGATGGTTGACACTTATTTAAAGAGAGACTCTGGTCTTTATGACAAGGAGATTGATTTACTTATGATACTTTTAGAAGCCATATTGGATTCTAATGTTTTCTGTTTTGGTGAGAGTTTGTTTCTCCAAAGAGATGGCGTAGCTATGGGCACTTCATGTGCCAATAGCTACGCCAATCTAGTGATGGCTGAATGGGAGTTTAGGCATATGTTCACCAATGAATTGTATTGCAGGCACACACCTTTTTACAGGCGTTTTGTCGACGACCTGTTTTTCCTCTGGAAGGGAACAGTGGTGGAACTGGAACAGTTTGTGCAAGAAATGAATGATACCACCAGTTTTTTGAAGTTTACCCATGAGTTTTCCGTGACGAAGATATCCTTTTTGGATATCTTTGTGGAGAGATTGGAAGGGGGTATTATAAATACTGGCCTGTATAGGAAAGCATGCTACAGGAATTCTTTTCTCCACCGACACAGCATGCACCCAGGCCACATTTATAAGAACATAGTGAAAGGGCAGGTGATGCGTGTGTCGAGGTATAATCCCAGTGATGTTTGTTTTGCTGAAGAGATAGGCAATCTTGACTCTATGCTGAGGGAGAGAGGCTATTCTGACAGGGATATATTGACAGGGATGTCTGATATAGAGAATTTAAGGAAGGGTAGAGCTGCACCTTATTTCTCCGACAGACCAGTGGACTTTGATAACAATTGTCAGAGAGGAAGTGATGGACTTAAAGGAGTTGTTTGTCCCATCTACTACACTAGAGATGTAGGAAAGATCAAAGATGCCATTAGTAAACATTGGCATGTTCTGTCACTTGATCCAGCCATCAAGGACGTAATTGGAGACAAACCTAGGTTTGTTTATAAGAATAGAATGAACCTTAAGAGCCTGTTATGTTATCCAAAAGTCCAGTTGTATAGAGATAAGGGATCAGTAGAGTGCACGGTACCCTGTGAACATTGTAATTTCTGCATTTATATAGAATCCAGCTCAAGTTTTATCCATCCTAGTGGATATGGTTCATTTAGAGTCAGAGCGAGTGGTAATTGCATGTCCCACAATGTGGTTTATTTAGCCACATGCACTTTATGCTCCGCATTCTATGTTGGCAATACCAACAGGTGCCTTCGTGATAGAATGCGTGAGCATATATACCACATTAGGAAGGGTTCTTTGCATAATGCCCTGGCTAGACACACTGTAGATGTAGGTATGGACCATACATTCAAGTTTAGGATTGTTGAGAAATTACAAGAATCATTCAGGAAGGGGGATATGTCCAATCTCACTGAATCTAAGGAGAGTGATTGGATTATTAAACTCAGGTCCGATAAACCCCCAGGTCTGAATGGGAAAGTACCTGTTAAACCCTACCTGACAATGAGGAAGCTTAAGATATAGCCCAGGTCTTAGTATTAGTTTTTAGTCAAGTTTATATTTAGTATTATATGTTATACATGTATTTTTTACTTTTAAATGCCTATACATGCATTTATTCATTTTAAAATATCAGATATAGCGGAATGTGAATGTTTTTAATGTTATATACATATGTTTATATTGTATATAGTGTCTATATGACTAATGGAATGTTGTTGTCTATATCTGTGATTATGAATGCTTGCTCCTGATTCATTATGAGCAGGTTTACATATGTATTAAATAATCTTATCAAGTTTTTAAGAATTGGATGAATGTATGTTTCCGTTTTGATGTGTTTGTTAGCATTAATAGCACATATGGATGGTATCTCTTTAAGAACAGTATGCTTTCCCGCCAAATCTAGTATTTAAATGTTGTTGTATTATCCGTAGAATTGGTCTGATGAAGCATTATGCGAAAGCGCTAACCATCGTTTTGTATGTGCACTCGTATTAAACCTTTGCCTCATTACTTGCCTGGATATCGTTATTGGATGAGTTTTTTATCGTTGGTGCAATATAGTGACCTTGGACTTTATGCTCTTCATTGTATTGCTCTTGGTTGGTGTTTTTTACATTACAAATGAATGCTGTAACCATCTCAAGAGGTACATGCACAACATATCAGTTTAAGGGTGTGCACACCCATTCAACTGGCTTATTGTACTGATTATATTATTTTCATATGTTTTCACATACTAGATTGTTATGTTTTCAATTGAATTGTACAAGCTATAGGTCACATTAAAGGTAGGAATTGTTTTGAAATGAGTTATTGTGGTGTCATGTTTCAATTGCACAAATACCAGGCATTGTAATAGGGGTGTGTACATTTTATATCCACTGTAGCTATATGGACTCAGCAGTACCTGACCTGTATAACCAGCCTCCACCAAGGTAGAGTAATCCCCTTTGTAGTACAGCAGCAATACACAAACCACATACTAGGTTGCTATATTGGCTGTACAGGGACACATAGGTGAAGGCAACAACTTGGAAGCAAGTCCACCTCTATCTGAGTAAGCATGTAAGTTCACAGGTGACTTCCTGTAAGGCTGACTATGACTACAAATCAGACATATCCACACCACCAAGGACAATTGCAACAGTGTCTTCACATATGTTGTCAGTCTCAGAGGCAACAACACAATTCACCCTGTACTGAGAATAAAGCACACGTCATACACACATGCCATGGATATAGGCAACCTGCATCAGACAGGTTAGGTGGAAACATTGCCACCCTGTCCACCCCAGTTGTATAGGGGGATATGCACATCAACCACACTCTTCTCCTTAACAATAGTGAGCATGTACATATTGCCTACTGATGGCAACAACAGCAAATCTCCATGGGGCTTAATAACATCACTGTATGCCTCCTACATGAACACAGGCATGTGCTCACAGCTCCATCACACACCACAGTCAAACACAGACCTGTCACCATCCACACACCACCCACATGGAAGATGGCCACTGCCAATTCTCTACAAAGAAATGAATGGAGATTAGAAGATTCTGCAATTAAGTGTCCAAAATGGGGGAATAAGATATCTCAGGGCCAGAAGTGTAATGCAACCTGCTATAGCCATGATAGATTAGAAGGCTATGGCATAGTTTTGATTATTTGCAAGTAATATCCACTGTTGGTGTGCAATATGACAACCATATGAGGTCCTGTGACCTTTTTTCCTGTTTATGTCTTCCAGGAAAAATGCAGAGGGCTTGCCTACCAGCATTCTCTGTTGGGGAAACTGACATCATCACCCAATATGTGATAAAACATTATGCCCTGTTATTTGGATGGAGAGCACAAGATGTGTGGGAGAGGACCACCCTGTGGATCCATCTGGTCCACAGGGTAAATGATGTCGGCCTGCACAGCAGAACTTATGTGCAGGTGTGGCATCGGGCCACCAACCTCATCCACCATTCCCATCAATGGGCTGCTGCTGTAGCAAGGGACCAGCTAGCCACAGGTGGGGGCCCAGCCATCCAGCCCCCACTGACACCCACTGAGGAACTCCTCACCAACCTTGGGGCACCCGCCCAACACACAAGCCATGAAGCTGAGGAAAGCATTGTGGAGGTGGGTTGCACCCATGCACTGGATAAGGAAGTGCAGGTAAGCCACCAGTGCACATTACTAGAACACTGTTGCTTATCCATTTCTATCTGTATACTATCTACATGCATATGTCAGATGTGATAGTAGGTCTTGTTGGTGTTTAGTAATGTACAGATGTATACATCTATGGTGATGGCCAGCATATTTTGTAGTATTGGGAGTTGTACTGTTAATGTGCTGAAATACTGCTTCCACCCTGTACCAAGGCCACATCAGTGGCTACTGACATTACCTCTCTTCCACAACTATTTAGGTCCCTCTGGTATACAACTGTGACAGCAGCTTGTAACTGGTGAGTATGGAATTGTTTTGTTGAGGTTTGCCAATACACCTGCCATGTTAAGCCCATGCTATTTGCCGTGCACACATTTATCACACCTACCGATAATGCATGGTGTACATGTTCAGTTTTGTTGGTGTTAAATGCATTGCTTCACAGTGGTCACCATGGTGTCATATCTGAGGGATATGTAAGATTCCTGCAGTATACCTCACAACCTGTCAGTGCAAGATGTGTGGACAGACACAAACAAAATGGTGGGACAAATGGGCTACAGTAAGGACATGTATGAAACTCAAAACCAAGATGAACAGAAAAGCGCAAAGTACACAAATAATCCAAAAAGTAAATGGAAATACTGGAAGTCTTCAGATGAAACACAGTTTTATTAGCTCACTCCACTTAAAAACGCTGACAAAATGAAGATAACGAACTGGAACAAAAATAAAAATATCCACAACAAGCAAAAGCATTAACACTGTTCTTCCCATACGTTTTCGTCCTATTACAGACTTCATCAGATAACTTACTAAATTCTAGCTTTGCTTTATATATATCCCTCTAGTTAATTAATTGATTCAATTTAATATAACAATTAGTCAAATTTAAAACAGAAGTAAAGTGAAAAAAGTTGAAAAATTCAACCCCATTTTAAAACAAACACTTTTCTCTCTATTAATTATTATTGTGATTGTGTTAGCCACATTTATATTCACTTTAAAAACTTTGTTTAAAAGAATAATGTATAATCTTTCGGATATTAGTATAATTAAACCATATAAACCATGTAAAGTCCTAAAGGACACATTAATAGACCAATGAACCCACAATGAAAGGTGCCATCTAGTGGCAATTTGTTAAAATTGCATGTGTGAATTAAAAATAATATAAAACCACCTTTTATGTAAATTTTCTATCCAAGAAAAATGGACTATATAATTAGATAATAAATAATTAAAAAATGAATGAATAAATAAATAAATAAATAAATAAATAAATAAATAAATAAATAAGTGAAACCCTAATTTTCATCTTTAAATGTTTTTCCATTTCTCACCCTAAAAAAGTAGATGTCTGGATGACTATTGAATATAAAATATAGAAATATAAGAATGAACTTTTTAAATAGTAATACATATGAAATTTAAAAAAAAATATATGTATGTATAGAATTTATCTCGATCATAAATCCATCTCATAGCTTAGCTGCTCTTAGTTTTAAAAGTGGTGCTATACTTATATGTTCATTTAAACCTGGAAATTTATATGCTTCCAAGGACATCTGCCACCATAATTCACGGTATTCTAACCTTTCTTCCCAGGGCCCCCCACGTATATCTTTTTCTGTGTGTTCTAAAACAGTAAACTTAAAACTAGATTTCTCACAATTTTTACTGTGTTTGTATAAAGCATTTGTTTCTTTACAGTTTTTTATATCATTTAAATGTACAAAAATTCTTCTTTTTAATTTCCTCTCAGTTTTCCCTATATAAAAAGCTTGGCATTCATTGCACATACTTAAATATACCAAGCCTGAGGAGTCACAGTTGTAGAAGTTCTTGTCATTAGTTATAACTTTGTTTCTACTACTTATATGGATGGTGTTGCTATTAGAGATGTTTACACATTGGGCACACCTACCACATTCATATGTGCCTTTTCTTCTTCTATCCTGTGACCCCAGGGTGTATTTATTTTCTAATAAATTTTTTATACTTGAGGAATTTTTATATATTATCTTGGGCAGATCATTATTTCCTAGGTCCAGATCTGTTAATTCTGTGAATCTATCCCATTCTTTTTTAAAAATGTTTCTTATTTTATTATTAATTGTGTTGTATTCCAAAATCAATGCCAGTTCAAAGTTTTCAAGCTCCTTTTCTTTACTTATTCCTATTGAAGTGTGATTTCCCTCCACATTTTTAATTATAGGTGCAAATTTCACTTCCCTACCTAGGACTACTTCTTCTCTAATTTCCTTTATGAAATTGATTGGATAGCCCCTTTCTTTAAACATTTTTTCCAATAACTCACATTCCAATACAAAGTCCTGGTTCTTACTAGTCATTCTACTTCCTCTCACATACTGCCCTTTAATTATATTCTTTTTTACGTGTATAGGATGGGCACTATCGAAGTGGAGGAAGGAATTACAATAGGTGGCTTTCCTATATATTTTGGTTTCTAGATGCCCTTGTTCTTTATATATTTCTAAATCAAGATATTGCACCAGGTTATGTGTCACCTTGTAAGTGAACTTTAAAAAACTACAAGTGTTGTTGAGGTATTTTAAAAAGTCATTAAGTTTGTCTTCCCCCCCATTCCAAAAAATAATTATGTCATCCAAAAACCTACGATAGATGGTAAAAAATTGTTTATATTCACTTTCCAAAACACAATTTTCTTCCCATTTGGATAATACAACATTTGCATATGTGGGGGCGCAAGCCGCCCCCATTGCCACCCCTTTTGTTTGTCTAAAAAATTCTCTATTAAAAAACAGGAAATTGTTATTTAAAATAATCTCCATAAGCCATTTACTGACTATCTTATCATTCTGCTTTATATTGTCACTTTCAAAAATTACTTCCTCAAACATATCCAAACCTAACCCATGTGGGATAGATGGGAAAAGGTCTATTACATCAATAGTTACAAAGAGGAGGTCATCCGTTTCCGTCATGTCTCTCATAGTATGTAGTAGGTCCCATGAATCTTTTAAAATATGTGTTTTATCTAGCCAGATTTTTTTAATTTTGTTATCTACGTACTTGGCTAAAGCATTAGTTTTAGATCCATTGGCTGCCACTATGGGTCTCAAGGGTGGATCATTTTCATTCTTGTGAATTTTAGGGATCCCAAAGATGGCCGGAACTCTAGGCTTGTCTACCTTTAAAAAATTGTAAGTTTCCTGATTTATAAGCCCATCCATCATCATGTCATACAAATTAGTGTCAATCCTATTATAAGCGATACTAATTTCATTTTTTGATACTGGTTCGTATTTATTTTCATCCCATAGTATTTTATACATTCTTGACTCATATTCAATACTTTCCATCATAACAATTCCTCCCCCTTTGTCGGGCTTCATAACTCTTATGTTTGTGTCCATCCTTAGATTATTTAAAATGTCCTTTTCCTTTTGGTTTAAATTGTTGTCGTATGAAGTTCTATTGTGTTCAACTTTCCTAATTTCTTTCTCTATTATTTTTTCAAAATTCCTTATTTGAGGATGTAGGGGTGGGTTGTATGTAGACCTCCGTCTTAGGGTTAAATCATTCATTTTTCCTTGGTTCTGAAACAAAATTTTGAAATTGACCTTCCTTAGGAATATTTTTAAATCTAGAAGTGATTTCACTACATTTCCTTTGGTGGAAGGAATAAATTTCAAACCTTTCGAAAGTAAACTAAAATGCCCCTTTTCTAGTTGAATGGGGCTGAAGTTATAAATATTAAAATAATTATAAGTCCATTTATTACCTTCCTTGGATATCTCATCTCTCAAGGGGGGGTGGGGGGTTGGTGGGGCTCCATGGGGTATCAATAGTAATTCCCCCTCCCCCTCCAAAAATTTCCTTCCCTTTCTCCATATTTATTAAAAATTCTCTCCGACCTCCTCAAAGGAGGAAATTCTTCTTCATTAAAAATATTGTCTTCTTGTGTCTCTAAATGGTCTATAGTGTCCCTACCTGGTATATTACTACCTTGATCAATACCACCTCTACCCCTATTTCTAGGGCGTGGATTAGGATAACAAATATTACATTTATAATTATTCATGTCACGCTCCATCTTTTTATGTTTCCTTTGAATTAAATCTTCTATATTTTTATCTATATCTTTTCTCATACTAAAATATTTAGCTTTCTCATCTTCCATAGAAAATAACAGGTCATTAGTAATTCTTTTATCCAAAGCCTCTATCTCAAGTAATAATTCTTCTTGTACCCTGTTGTTTTCTTTAACCATCAGTCTTAACATTTCAAGCCCACTTTTGTTAAATAAGTCCAACAATTCTAAGTGAAAATTTGACCCAGGAATAACACTGTTGGGATATTTATAAAAACGTAAACCTTTTGGTACAATTTCTTTCAAAATACATTCTCTCAAGTATGTATTTTCTACATTTAAAGCTCTATACTTGTTCATCATCTTGTATAAATTGTTAACATTGTCTTTATATGTAAAGTCATTTTGGTTGCCAGCGTTATAATTCACATTTTTGTCGAATATAATTTGGCGTTTTAACCAGCCATTTAAGTCAGGACAGTTAGAAACAGTACCTTTATTTTTGTGTGAGCCTTGAGTTTGAAAGGCTCGTTTGTCTTTGGTTAAAGTAGAACTAATTTCCCCTCGACCGGCTTCTTTCAGCAGACTTGGTGTGTCTGCTGCATTGAAACTGCTTTCTTCCTCACCCTCGACTGAACCGGTGCCTTTACGTGCGCCTATTGGTTCATTCTCGTTCGTTTCTGTGCTTTTTCTTTTCTTTGCATACGACCCTTCAGTCCCCGAACCTCCATTACCATTCTTCGGATTCTGCACAGCCAACAAGGAAGAAGCCACTGGTGTGAGGAGATTGATTAATTCAGTGAGCTGTCCTACCAGCTTACGTGTTAAACCAAGATCTTCCTGTTACCCATTAACAGGAACTTCCTATATTTCCATGGCGCTGTCACGGACTCAAAACCAAGATGAGCAGAAAAGCGCAAAGTACACAAATAATCCAAAAAGTAAATGGAAATACTGGAAGTCTTCAGATGAAACACAGTTTTATTAGCTCACTCCACTTAAAAACACTGACAAAACGAAGATAACAAACTGGAACAAAAATAAAAATATCCACAACAAGCAAAAGCATTAACGCTGTTCTTCCCATACGTTTTCGTCCTATTACAGACTTCATCAGATAACTTACTAAATTCTAGCTTTGCTTTATATATCCCTCTAGTTAATTAATTGATTCAATTTAATGTAACAATTAGTCAAATTTAAAACAGAAGTAAAGTGAAAAAAGTTGAAAAATTCAACCCCATTTTAACACAAACACTTTTCTCTCTATTAATTCTTATTGTGATTGTGTTAGCCACATTTATATTCACTTTAAAAACTTTGTTTAAAAGAATAATGTATAATCTTTCGGATATTAGTATAATTAAACCATATAAACCATGTAAAGTCCTAAAGGGCACATTAATAGACCAATGAACCCACAATGAAAGGTGCCATCTAGTGGCAATTTGTTAAAATTGCATGTGTGAATTAAAAATAAAATAAAACAACCTTTTATGTAAATTTTCTATCCAAGAAAAATGGACTATATAATTAGATAATAAATAATTAAAAAATGAATGAATAAATAAATAAATAAATAAATAAGTGAAACCCTAATTTTCACCTTTAAATGTTTTTCCATTTCTCACCCTAAAAAAGTAGATGTCTGGATGACTATTGAATATAAAATATAGAAATATAAAAATGAACTTTTTAAATAGTAATACATATGAAATTAAAAAATATATATATGTATGTATTTATCTCGATCATAAATCCATCTCATAGCTTAGCTGCTCTTAGTTTTAAAAGTGGTGCTATACTTATATGTTCATTTAAACCTGGAAATTTATATGCTTCCAAGGACATCTGCCACCATAATTCACGGTATTCTAACCTTTCTTCCCAGGGCCCCCCACATATATCTTTTTCTGTGTGTTCTAAAACAGTAAACTTAAAACTAGATTTCTCACAATTTTTACTGTGTTTGTATAAAGCATTTGTTTCTTTACAGTTTTTTATATCATTTAAATGTTCAAAAATTCTTCTTTTTAATTTCCTCTCAGTTTTCCCTATATAAAAAGCTTGGCATTCATTGCACATACTTAAATATACCAAGCCTGAGGAGTCACAGTTGTAGAAGTTCTTGTCATTAGTTATAACTTTGTTTCTACTACTCATATGGATGGTGTTGCTATTAGAGATGTTTACACATTGGGCACACCTACCACATTTATATGTGCCTTTTCTTCTTCTATCCTGTGACCCCAGGGTGTATTTATTTTCTAATAAATTTTTTATACTTGAGGAATTTTTATATATTATCTTGGGCAGATCATTATTTCCTAGGTCCAGATCTGTTAATTCTGTGAATCTATCCCATTCTTTTTTAAAAATGTTTCTTATTTTATTATTAATTGTGTTGTATTCCAAAATCAATGCTAGTTCAAAGTTTTCAAGCTCCTTTTCTTTACTTATTCCTATTGAAGTGTGATTTCCCTCCACATTTTTAATTATAGGTGCAAATTTCACTTCCCTACCTAGGACTACTTCTTCTCTAATTTCCTTTATGAAATTGATTGGATAGCCCCTTTTTTTAAACATTTTTTCCAATAACTCACATTCCAATACAAAGTCCTGGTTCTTACTAGTCATTCTACTTCCTCTCACATACTGCCCTTTAATTATATTCTTTTTTACGTGTATAGGATGAGCACTATCGAAGTGGAGGAAGGAATTACAATAGGTGGCTTTCCTATATATTTTTGTTTCTAGATGCCCTTGTTCTTTATATATTTCTAAATCGAGATATTGCACCAGGTTATGTGTCACCTTGTAAGTGAACTTTAAAAAACTACAAGTGTTGTTGAGGTATTTTAAAAAGTCATTAAGTTTGTCTTCCCCCCCATTCCAAAAAATAATTATGTCATCCAAAAACCTACGATAGATGGTAAAAAATTGTTTATATTCACTTTCCAAAACACAATTTTCTTCCCATTTGGATAATACAACATTTGCATATGTAAGCCGCCCCCATTGCCACCCCTTTTGTTTGTCTAAAAAAATCTCCATTAAAAAACAGGAAATTGTTATTTAAAATAATCTCCATAAGCCATTTACTGACTATCTTATCATTCTGCGTTATATTGTCACTTTCAAAAATTACTTCCTCAAACATATCCAAACCTAACCCATGTGGGATAGATGGGAAAAGGTCTATTACATCAATAGTTACAAAGAGGAGGTCATCCGTTTCCGTCATGTCTCTCATAGTATGTAGTAGGTCCCATGAATCTTTTAAAATATGTGTTTTATCTAGCCAGATTTTTTTAATTTTGTTATCTACGTACTTGGCTAAAGCATTAGTTTTAGATCCATTGGCTGCCACTATGGGTCTCAAGGGTGGATCATTTTCATTCTTGTGAAAAGAAACAAATGCTTTATACAAACACAGTAAAAATTGTGAGAAATCTAGTTTTAAGTTTACTGTTTTAGAACACACAGAAAAAGATATACGTGGGGGGCCCTGGGAAGAAAGGTTAGAATACCGTGAATTATGGTGGCAGATGTCCTTGGAAGCATATAAATTTCCAGGTTTAAATGAACATATAAGTATAGCACCACTTTTAAAACTAAGAGCAGCTAAGCTATGAGATGGATTTATGATCGAGATAAATTCTATACATACATATATTTTTTTTTAAATTTCATATGTATTACTATTTAAAAAGTTCATTTTTATATTTCTATATTTTATATACAATAGTCATCCAGACATCTACTTTTTTAGGGTGAGAAATGGAAAAACATTTAAAGGTGAAAATTAGGGTTTCACTTATTTATTTATTTATTTATTTATTTATTCATTCATTTTTTAATTATTTATTATCTAATTATATAGTCCATTTTTCTTGGATAGAAAATTTACATAAAAGGTTGTTTTATATTATTTTTAATTCACACATGCAATTTTAACAAATTGCCACTAGATGGCACCTTTCATTGTGGGTTCATTGGTCTATTAATGTGTCCTTTAGGACTTTACATGGTTTATATGGTTTAATTATACTAATATCTGAAAGATTATACATTATTCTTTTAAACAAAGTTTTTAAAGTGAATATAAATGTGGCTAACACAATCACAATAAGAATTAATAGAGAGAAAAGTGTTTGTTTTAAAATGGGGTTGAATTTTTCAACTTTTTTCACTTTACTTCTGTTTTAAATTTGACTAATTGTTATATTAAATTGAATCAATTAATTAACTAGAGGGATATATAAAGCAAAGCTAGAATTTAGTAAGTTATCTGATGAAGTCTGTAATAGGACAAAAATGTATGGGAAGAACAGCGTTAATGCTTTTGCTTGTTGTGGATATTTTTATTTTTGTTCCAGTTCGTTATCTTCGTTTTGTCAGCGTTTTTAAGTGGAGTGAGCTAATAAAACTGTGTTTCATCTGAAGACTTCCAGTATTTCCATTTACTTTTTGGATGACATGTATGAAACATTACCCTTATACAGTGGATACAACAGTGTACACACACCTAATAAGATGGCAACTGTTGCTGATATATACAAGGACAGGCCACAATAATACATTCCACACCTCTTACAACATGTAATGTGATCCTAACATTAACAATTAATGTGTAAAATAGCATTATATGTTAGTGCAACAAATATGTTGTATACACACCTTACAAAACACTGGATGCATATGTGTGCACACACTCAAAATAACATATAGTGGAGGCAGCTTGTGATGTACTGACATTATTCACTCTACTTGAGTACACACCTGCCATCAAGTACAGGGCCATAATGTCACACCAAGTAATGGTCTGCTGTCTGAGAAGTATGTTCATGACATTTCCTCAGTTGCCTATAACAAAAGCAGCCATGGCTTGCACACATCTTACAAAGCCAAAGGGATCCCATATCTGAAATGTAGCAGTCAGGAGTAGGGAAAGAAAAAACATTAACTCACCATTGCATATACCGTGGAAAACAGTGCAGACAGCGATCTAGAGGTGTATTAAATATGGGACAACATTGATGTTGAAATGAACCACATGCCCATCCAAAACAGATGACAAGGCATGTAGAAATCTGGTCAGGCAGGCTGCCAGGAGACATACAGCAAGACTGAGGGAGTTGCAGGAATGTCTAGAAAGTACTGCCTGTGTAGTACCGGTGGCAACAATTTCCTGGATTCCGCATAACTATGGCCTATGGGGTAGGGTAAGTATACTGAAGATTTTCCCCACAAGAATCACCATCCAGGGCTGTGTACAGGTAGCAAAAGCATAACAACAAGTCTCCCAAAGGCATGTGTTGCAATGAGTAATGGTGTCATGACACCAAGGTTCAAACCTACAGACAGTATTCATAGAGATATGTGTGGTGCATAAGCAACAGCTCATTTCATCTCAGGGCCACCATCCCCAACTTGAAGCTTGCTGGTGCCAGTGTACATCCTTAGGGTTGCTGTTCATTAGCTGGAACTAGGTCTGTAGACATGGTGGAGGGGATTTTGAACACTGCAAAATAACACTCCCATGTGGCCCACAGTTGTCAAGCATCTGCAATAAGGCTGAGGGTGGGGTGGGCTTTCAGCTTCAAACGTAACAGTGAACTGAAGCATACATCCAAAGATAGCTAAGAATGGCTGTATCTGAATACATTCAAGGTTATGACTTGGCCCAGACATAACCCAGACTCAACAGCAATAGTAAAGCCCCTGTGTGACCTCTAAGGGCTGTGCACATGAGCTGGCCTTGCAATCTGGCAATGTTGGAGGACCGTTGTAGGGAAGACAGACCAAATAAGGTCAAGTCAAGATGTGCCATGCTACTATACCCCTTATCAGGAATACTGACTGGTGTAGTTCACTTAAAAGGTGCTTCAACAAACCATTGGTTTGAGGGTGTTCACACTTATGCAACCCCCATATTGTATGCATCTCATTCAGTATCCTCATGACTAACACATTTGTTTGATTCTTGATTGGATTGCACAGGTCATATGTCAAATATCAGGTGTGTGTAATGTTTTCAAATGCAGTACTGTGGCCCCATTTCATATCATAGAAGAGGCTGGCATGTCAACAAGTGTGTGTACTATCCTCATATCCACATTAAGCTTTGAAGGTCATTGGTGTAACCGGATTTTATTGCACAAACATGTACTGCTGATGGGGCGGCCGCGGTGGTGCAGTGGTTAGTGTTGCCACCTCACAGCAAGAGATTCTCTGGTTCGATCCTCAGCTGGGGTGCCTTCTGTGCAGAGTCTGCATGTCCTCCTTGCGGTCGCATGGGTTTTGCCAGGTGCTCCGGTTTCCTCCCACATCCCAAAGACATGCTGTAGGTGGATTGGATACTCTAAATTGGCCCTAGGCATGAGTGCGTACATGTGTGTGCCTTCTGTGGAAGGTTGGGCACCGGGCTGGCAACTCAACACCATAAAACTCCACTGCCAATCATGAGCAGATGGGTGATCTGCTGTGGCGACCCCTAACCAGGAAAAGCCGAAAAAAGAAGAAGTACTGCTGATGATGAAATCTGCAAATCAAGTGTCAGTCATTAATTAGTCACATCTAGCCTGAAAGCATCCCAGTTATGTGCTAGACAAACACATGGGGGTTGTGAGGAACAGAGCAAACATAACTGCCAGAGATCTATGCATTCAGCAATGATTTGTACAGTTATGAGTTATGGTCTACAGTAGATGGCAGTATGCTATACAGGTGCACAGCAACCATGTGTAGATAGGTGTGGTGTGTTCCAGGGGAAGAGACATCACATACTAACATGACTCATGCATACCAGAGATAAATATTGTTAGTAACAGGGATTAAGAATGGCTGCAATGCATGATGTTGAGTGCCATGTGTCATGCATGTCAAGTGTTGGGTAATGTGAGGTCTGTGTAATCTATTTGTACCACCTCACCTGTAAGTGTGTGTGTGTGTGTGTGTGTGTGTGTGTGTGTGTGTGTGTGTGTGTGTGTGTGTAAGTAAACCATAATGTACATGTTTTAATTTACATATATTGTCTTCCCCTCACAGGTGGCAATGTGGGTTGGGGTCCCTCCTGCGGGGAAACTGATATCAGTGTCTCTGCAGACTCTGACAATGATGATAGGCATAGTGTGGTACAGGCAGGGTTGTCAGGGGCTGAATCTTTGCCATTGGTTAGCATCCCACTTTTTTCCATCCCATCCCCGCACACAGTCACAATGCCCACACATACCCCATCCCCAGTGGCCATAGATGAGGGACATTTGGTGGGTGGTGGCATAGGACGAGAAAGTGTGGTGACTATGGCAAGTGTGTCTGTAGATATCAGCCATAGCCGGATAACAGGCGAGGTCCCAGACAGGCGGATGGACAGGGGTGCTCGTAGAAGGACAGCTGCCCATCATGCCCCTGCCACAAGTTCCACAGCAGGTGTCACCAAACAGATGTTTTGGACCATCATGGAGGCACAAGTATGTATGGAACATTATACCAGAGATGGTCTGAGGCTCCAGAGGGCTACTCTACCTGCTGTACATGACAACATCCGTGATCTGGCAGATGCCCACCGTTATTGTGCAGAGGACATGGATAGACGGTTGGGTGAAATGGTGGCAATCCTCCACCATGAGATGCCTGTGCTAGAGCATGTGGTGGGAGTAGGGTATCGGCCACATGGACATGGGACAGCAACACGAACAGCTGAAGGTCTACGTGGGTGTGCAGAATCTCACTCCCCCTCCCATAGTGGCAGTAGCAGCAGCTCCACTGCAGGGAGGGTGCTGTCAACACCATGAAGCAGCAGGCCATGGGCACATGGTCCTGGCTGGTCCCAACAGGTTCGCAAATCCAGCAGACAATTGTCATCATCAGGGGAGAGTACAATATCTGGCCTTCTGCCTGGTGGTGCCTGTGCAACTGCTGGCAGCCCCAATTCCCATGTCCATGGCCGGACACAGTGAACTGTACACCCTGCCATGTATGGTCCGCATCTATCCAACATACCCCTGTATAGGGCAGCCACATGGCAGAACTGTGTGCATCCATACACACACACATCACCATCACAGCTAGGGCACCTCCATACATACACACACCACCTCTTCATGGCCCATTTAATAAACAACCCCCTAACCCACACACACATATGATGTCAACAAAATGTCTCAGCCTAGGCCTCTGTAAAACCCACATCACACACTGTGCATATGATGATACCTGTGCCATATCCTTGTTATCCATACCATCGATGCAGAGACATGCTAATATGGTTCTGATCCACAGGTTGAATGTACTACAGTTTAGCAATGTAATGCTGTCTAAAGTGTCAGCTGGCATGTTTAATGCTTACACGTCAGGGTGTGTTGCTGTCCAGCCATGCTGCATTATTGCTGTTATTAACACTGTGGTCTCCATAATGTATTCTGTTTTTGATCTAGATGTCTGTGTGTCAGGAGGATGTTGGC
>NC_056735.1:407395393-407550393 GCF_019279795.1 Protopterus annectens | reverse complement strand
GAAATCCAAGTCACTGCGAACCATGTGATCTAGTGAGCTAAGCCTCACCACAACAATAAATAGAACATGCTGGAGGGATAGATTCCTGTCACAGAGACTCCCCATGCTTTAGAACAAAATTCCCAACTACATTAGGCAGAGCCCTCACTAAGACTCTTCAAGAGAAACCTTGACGAGTGGATGGGTAACAGAAAATACACCCCTGGGATCACTTCATTGGCTCTGCTTGACAGAGGATCAGTTAATTAATCAATGGGGTGGCGAAAGCCAACACACTCTGGCTAGGCTTATAAATGCCCTCAGGCAGATAGCTTAGTACCTACCTATGAACCTATGAACCTATGAACAACTCTTTATATGCCTCATCCTTAGCCTTTGCCACATCTCTCTTTGCCATGCACCTCATCTCCTCACACTCCAGTCTATTTTCCTCATCTCTCTGACAGTCCCACTCCTTCTTCCCTATCCTCTTTCTCTGTATATTGTCTTGCACTTCCTCAGTCCACCACCAGGTCTCCTTGTACTACTTCCTCCATCCATGTCACACCAAGCACTTTTCTAGCCATCTCCCTTAGTAGCTCTGCTGTACTTCACCAGATATGTGGTAAATTGACCATGCCACCCAGTGTCTGTCTTAATCCTTACTTGAACTCCACTTCACAGTCACCCTTTTCCAGTTCACACCATGTGATCCTTGCTGCTAAACTCACCCCCCCTTCTTCTTGATCACCAACATAATCCTGCAGACCAACATTCCAGGCTGCCTAAATACACTTTCCCCTTCACCACTTTACAGTCTCCAATCTCCTTCAAACTGGCCCTCCTACATTGGATATATTCCACCTGTGTGCATCTTACTACAGTCTTGTAACTCACCCTATTCTCCTCCCTCATGTTATAGTACATATTCACCATGGCCATGTCCATTTGTTTTTCAAACCCCACTACCATATCACCGTTTGCATTCCTTTTAACACAATGCATACCCATCACTTCCACAGACCCTCTGTTCCCTTCACCAACATGCCCATTGACATCTGCTGCAATGACTACTCTGTCACCCTTGGGTACAGTCATCACCACATCATACAAATTACTTCACATTTCTCTTTGTCATCCATCACACAACCAAGCTGTGTAGCATATGAGCCCTTGTCAACTTTGGGGCACACACCCCAGTACAACACCAGGGTACAGAGGCCAACATGCTGGAGGTGGGTGGCACCCAGGGACCATGCAGGTAAGGCCCCAGTGGGGATTCTACACTAATGTATCAGACATACATGTATCTGTATTGTATCTACATCCATGTGTCAGGTCCGATTGCAGTTGTGGATGGGGTTTTCTGATGCACAGAGGTGCACATCTATGGTGAGGACAGAACATTGTGTATTATTGGGGTTAGTACTGTAAATGTGGAAACATGCTGCATCCATCCTGTATCAAGGCCACATGTGAGTCTGCTGACAATACCTCCCTCTCACAACTACCTAGGATTCTTTGCTGCATATAGGACAGCAGCCTGAAGCTGGTGAGTATGACATTGTTCTGTTGTTGCCTGGCAATAATGCAGGCATGTGAAGGGCATGCAGTTTACCATGCACACAACTATCAGTAATAGCTATATTGCTTTATGTAATAGCTATATTGCTTTAAGTGCATGTTCACCTGTGGTCGGGTTAACTACATTGCATCACAGTGGTCACTACTGGGGCCTATCTGACATGAATTCAGCATTCCTGTAGCATACTTCACAACTTGTCAGTGCCAAGACATCTGGACAGAGGCCAGCAAAATGAGCTGGACAAACAGCCTACGGTAGGGACATGTGTGACCCATTAGTGGTATAAAGTGTATATCAATTGTGTACACACCCCTGTTAAGGTGCAAGGTGTTCCTGTTACATACAAATTAGGACCACAATATGTCAGTCCACACCTCTTCCAGCCTTTAATGTGACCCATAACATGAACAGTTCACTTGCAAAACCAAGCATCTGGACTCATGTATTGCACCTACAAGGCTGGCCACCTGTGAGGGTGGCAGACATCATATCAGCATAATGCTTCAGTCAGGTATGATACCTCATGCTGTCATATTTATCAGTACACTCACTGTGGCCTATTTGGCTACAATATTACATACATGGGCATTGTTAAGATACATAGACCACTTCTGACCATGTATAGGTTGCAAACATCTGAATATTTCAGATACATCTGTAGAGAGGACTGTACAGTGGTTTAACCTGCTGCATGTGAGGCAGATAATGTTGCCACACTATATAAAGTAATGGCAGCAGGAGCAGCCATGTATGGTTCACACATCAAAATGGTATAAGCCACACACACACACACACACACACACACACACACACACACACACACACACACACACACACACACACACACACACACACAAACATTTGCCAGTATTGGGATTAGAACTCCTGCCAACCTAACTATTTCTACTATAGTGCTACACAGTTATAAGACCTGCCACAGAGCTTATACATTTCCACTTAGTCCAAAGGTACTTCTAAGGGGGATGACATCAAAAGGACTACTAAATTGGAGTGAGGGGAAGTGTAAAGGGTAATATACAGGTCAGAAATGGTGTAACTCACACACTGCATGATTCTCACACAAACACACATCCAAACAGTTGCCAGTAGGGAGATTAGAGCTCTTGCTTATCTAGTTATTTCTACTATAGTGCTACGCAGTTATCAGATGCACCACAGAGCTTACACATTTTCATTTACACCAAAGGTACTTCTAACGTGGATGACATCAACAGAACTACTAAATTGGAGTGAGGGGAAGTGTAACGGGTAGTACACAGGTCAAAAATGGTATAACCCACACACTACATGATTCTTACACAAACACACACACACACGTTGCCAGTAGTGAGATTAGAAGTCCTGCCTATCTAGTTATTTCTACTATAGTGCTACACAGTTATCAGACATGACACAGAGCTTATACATTTTCACCTAGTCCGAAGGTACTTCTAAGGTGGATGACATCAACCAGACTACTAGATTGGGGCGAGGGGAAGTGTGAAGGGTAGTACACAAGTCAGAAATGGTATAAGCCAGACAGTACATGATTCACACAGACACACAAACACTTGCCAGTACTGGGATTAGAACTCCTGCCTATCTAGTTATGTTTACTATAGTGTTACACAGTTACCCCATGTGCTACAGAGCTTACTGAACTTTCCTATGGCCAAAGCTGCTGATAATTCCACAGCTGTAATAAAGCATTACAGGTGGCAGAAAGTCTGCCTTAACTTCCACCCTTACATTGTACTAGTTCTTTCTGTCTTGCACTTTCTGATTATGTGGTCCAGGCAGGTGTGACAGTAGCCCTGAGCAGTGTACTGTCACCCAGAGTGATGCTGTGGTACTATCAACAGATGATTGCCTGCAACATTAGCTTACATGTTTTGTGTCATTCTCAGGGGTTCCAGTACCTCTCTGCTTGGGATGACATGATTGACAAAACCCAATGACTTGCACAGATGTCCTACATCTATCAGTGCTGGGTTTTCAGGTACTGGCTAAGTGTCTTGCCACCCCATATAATGCCTTATTAGGCAGTGCTCCTAATGCAATTACCACCATAACAGCTAGACATGTATGCAATGTGAAGGTCATGCTGCTCAACAATAGACATCTAACTGTCAGGATGCAGTCACTCAAAGCACTCGGAGTGGAGGACACATGCCTGCTGTAATAGAGAGGTGGTTCACAGCAGCAGACAGCATCCCTGCAGTATCAGGCTATGATGCATTTCCATAGCTGTCAGCCCCCAAACATGGACCACACCACACCTCCACAGGTGGTGTTGTCTCCATATTCATTATGACTAAGAACACTTCAGACTAGTATCCTGGCATAATGCATTGGAGATATTTCCGGTACAACTGCCTTGGGGTGCTAGTGCAATCCAGACCATAGCTTGCTATGGGTCCACATCTATGTCCTTAGACTGTCAATGCACATTCCTCAACACCCTACCATAATGGCCCAACACAACACTGACATAGTATAAGACTTCAACTACCCCTCCATCGCCTGGGGAAAGTAAACAAGCACCAGTATAGTGGCCCAACACTTCTGGGATTCATCATTTTCAATGCCCTGGACCAGCTCATACTGACCCCCGGTAGAGGATGCAACAACCTTGACCTGTGTTGACTACTTAAATATGGGACTGTTGCTCATCCACAGATGTCAATCCCTGCATAGTGAGATCCACACAGGCTGTAATCAACATGGAACTTAACATGCCAGCCATACCCCCCACAAAGGTAATCACCTTGCAAAACCTCTCCCAAGCTGACTTTGCAGCCATGAAAAAAGGGGTGGGTGACTTCACTCCACCCATGGCAATGAGAAATAGCTGCATGACTGTGGAATCATACACATATGCACTGTACAAACAGCTACATGAATACATGATACTAGCCAGAGCCAACAGAACCCAGATACTGTCCTCCAAACACTGGGAGACAATGTGATGGTCCCCTGCCATTACTAAAGTGTACAGCAGAAGGAGGACACTGTGGCAGAGAAAGGTGGTCTCCCATGACTGTTGAACTCCCTTATTAGCCTCAAACACAACTTTGGATCCCTCATGAAATCCCCTACAGGCATCTAAATTGGCAGACATGCAGCAGACACTGACAACATTCACAAAAGCCTTTGATAGTTGCATCAGCAACCTCCACAGCATTAAACACAAGTGCTGTGAGTTACTGCACAATGCAAATGCATATCCTGAGACAACAGATATTGGCCACAGTCTTGGTAACACATTCAGTGCCAGCTTTACCCCTCTCTGCCCCACAAGTGAAGTGCTGAGTGAATGTGTTTTCACATGCTGTATCCTGTTTCTGTTCTAGGCATCTGTGTGTCACCAGGATGGGGCCCTGCAGCAAGACCAAGGGGTATGGCAGTGTGGTAACACATACACCATGTCTTAGGTAGGGAACATCTGTATCTGCATGGAATTTCACAGTCTGTAACACAGTGATTGCATATGACTCACAGATTATAGGGCTGAGCTTTGTATATAGGTATATGTTGCTTTACAACATCTGTTATAGAGTGGAGAATAGTACATGTTGTGGTTTGGATACACCTCCGATTGCTAATAACCACAGCCACAGGAGATATTCATCAAACAAACACACTGAGATTACTATTCACACACACACACACACACACACACACACACACACACACACACACACACACACACACACACACACACACACACACACACACACACACTTGCCAGTACTGAGATCCAAAGATTCATTGTTCCATAGGTGTGCAGTAGGTGAATGGGCCTGAAGGCTCTACAAGGCTAGCCCAAGGGAATAACCTGGCATCAGGTCACATGACAATAGTCCCCAGTGTGGCTCAGGAGTATAGTCAGTGGAGTGGTCCCAAGGGATGGGTATTGTATTCCCCATCCACTCTTCCAGATTTCTATTGTGGATGGCCAGTAATGGGCACTGCTTCACATGTACATGATTTATATTCCATAACATGGACAGTGTCAGGGTTGTGCACATGTCCCACATGCATGTTCTTTGAAGTGTGGAAGTGTGCTTGAGGTCTCTGGAGCATGTTGTGTGGACAGATTGGCATCTTCAGAAGTAGCATTCTTGACCTAGTTTGGTGAGACATGGCTATGTAACTGAGGTAGTTATTGCACCTACATTGACAGTATGATACGGGGATTCATTGGAGTTATTGGAGTCTGTCCATACAGGGCATGTGTATAAGGCATGGTATTACCTTTGTGGGGTACGTTTGTAGACTCTACAGTTGTTGCAGGTGTCCAGTGGGTAAAATGGCAAAAGGGCCACTGTACACATTGATTGGGGATGGAACAGGGTGCCATGTCCTTTTACTTGCTGGATAACACACATTCAGTCAGGAGATATAACACATCAAAGTACTTTCTGATGTCAGTGTCACTGTTGTGGTCAACAGGCAGCTGACTGTAAACTTGTGTTCCCCATTGTCTTATAATAACATCACGGTTCAGTGGACTACCACCCATGTATTACATCATGTGAGCCACGGCATTCCCAAAGGTAATGGTGGCACATCTCTTGGCATTGAGGTAATGTCCAGGATTCTGACAACAGTCATAGATGTCAAGTGGCCTTTGGGTGTGGATTGGGAATGCTACCACCCACCTTACTGTTGTATGCAAACATTATCAGCCAGGGTTCCTTTGCATTCTCCTGCACCTCAGAAGGGTAGATCCCAAACATGAGAGGACATGGCTCCATATCCTGTGTGACACCAGTCATGTCTGGTCATTGGTTTGACATGGTGTCCACTGCAATCACATCGTGGGTACTATCTGTAAGGCAATTTGCAGGAGAACTACTGATATAATGGTTGCTGCCTAGTCAAGTGTGTTTGTGTAAGATTCCTGGGTGGAGTGGTCTTTGAGTATTAGAAGGGTTGCCTATATAGGTAGGTTCATAGGTAGGTACTAGGCTATTGGCCCTAGGGCCTATTTAAGCCTAACCAAAGGTACCCTGGCTTTTGCCACCCAAGAAAATTATTTTCCTGTGCCACTGTGGAGCAGAGCCACAGAAGTGATCCCTGGGGTGAATTTCCTGTCTCCAATCCAATCATCAAGATTTTTCTTGAAGAGCACTAATGAAGAACTTTGTTTGATATAGATAGGTAGTTTGCTCCAGAGTATGGGAAGTCTCTGGGACAGGAATCTATCCCTCCAGGATGTTCTGTTTATTGTGGTGACAAGGTTTAGGTCCCTAGACCATGTAGCTCATAGGGATTGGGATTTCTTTAAGTGGAGCATGTCTAAAAGCTCTGGGTTTGACATAGCTTTGTGTGTTAGGCAGAGATCGCCTCTGAGTAGGCGATATGCAACAGAGTAAAGCTGCAGTTTTTTGAGACAGTCTGCATAGGGCATCTGTTTGAGGCCAGTAATCCTCTTTGTGAGGTATTTCCGTGGCCTTTCCAGTTTTTGTAGATGTCTTGTGAGGTACATACCAAAAGGGGCATTGTACTCTATAATGGGTCTAATGAGTGACGAGTAGAGGGGAACAATGACCTCTTTTACCCTGGATAAGAAACCTTTTGTGATGAGGTGTGCCACGTAGAAGGATTTCCTGACTACTGTGGCGATGTGATTATCAAAGGAAAGACTACTGTCCACCTGTGTCCCAAAGTCTCTTATCACACTTTCATTGTTAAGTAGACTACCGCCTATGTGGTAGTTCATGGCTACTGAGTTTTTACCAAAAGGGATGACAATGCAATTTTTGGCATTGAGCTTGAGGCCATGGCTTTGACACCAGGCTTCTGTCTCAGCGAGGCCCTTTTGTAGGATGTCCACATCTTTTGAAGTTTTGATTATGGCCCCTAGTTTGCAGTCATCTGCGAACTTTGTTAGGCTGTGTGAACCACCTTACCCTCATCTACGGCTTTGGTGACTGCTTCAAAGAAGTCTATCAGGTTTAGGATACATGAACTGGGTGGGGTCCTGAGTTTGAAGACATGATGATACGTTCCATAGCCTTGCAGACCAAGCTCGTTAGGCTAATGGTGCGGTAGTTTCTGGGGTCTGTGGTGGCTCCCCCTTTGTGGAGTGGGATAACTGTCACTGTGCACCATTCAGTGGGCACATAGCCTGAGGTGAGTCTATGATTGAACATGGTACTTAGGTGGGGTGCCAGTTCATTCTGTAGTTCATGTAGAACACAGCCTGAGATGTCATCAGGTCCCATGGATGCTGTGTTCTTGGCTTTGGATAGTGTGTTTTTTACCTGTGCAGCTGTGATTATAGGAACTTTGCATTCTTCTGGTATAGAGATGGGCCCTCTAGGGGATGACAGAGGAGTAAAGTTAGCACTGAATCTATCTGCCAGGATGTTGGCAATATCAGTTGGTTCTGTATATTTAGTGCCATTGTGCTGTAACTCAGAGCAGATCTGAGTGTTGCCATTGAGATTCTTAACATAGCTATAGAATGCTTTGTGGTTGTCTTTAGAGTCCGTGGCAATTTTGTTTTCATAACTAGCTTTGGAGGATTTTATGAGGGATCTTAGCTTCTTACTGAGGCTGACCAGGGAGTTTCACCAATCTTGGGATTTTACTCTTTTTTGGAACAGTTTCTTTCTTCTGTTGTAGAGTTTGTTTATGGCAGTGGACCACCAGATTGGCTTCCTTTTTTTGGAGGATAGCATCTTGGTTCTGTTAGGGATTGCATGATCCATGCACTCGTGTAAGTGCTTATAAAGTGCAATTGTATAGGATTCAGCAGTCATATCTCTATTGTCCATCAGCATGGGTGTCATGAAGTTTGCCACTTCTGTCTTAAGAACTGTGAAGCTGGCTTTGGAGAAATTTTTTACTGTGGTTTCCCTAATGGGGGGTGGGGGAGGGATGTGGATGTCTAGGGTGATTAGCTTGTGGTCGGATCTGACCAACAAGGAATTGACCTCTGGTGTGGAGCACTGGTTGCCCATGTTGGTAATAACCAGGTCTAGTATATTGCTGCCACTGGTGGGGGTGTGGATAAGTTGATCCATGGCATTGGAGTTTATGAATTTCAGAAAATGTTGAGCACAAGAGTTGGTACGTGAGTAGTTTTCCCAGTTAATGGTAGACTAGTTGAAATTGCCCATTATTAGGGTGTTAGGTTGTACCCTAATATTTTCCAGTGTATTAAGAAATGAGGAGTGGGAATCCTGGGGCATGGTGGGGGATCTGTAGCAAGCTACAATTTGGATTGCGGTCTTGCCCAGAGTTAGTTGCACTTGGATAATCTCGGATGCATTATGCTGAGCGACTAGCCTGGAGTTGTTGACATCCTTAATGAATATGGACACGCCTCCGCCTTTATTGTTTCGGTCCAGGTTAGGTGGCCAAAAGGTGTGGTATGAATTATAGCCTGGTAATGCAGGGGTACTCTCTGGATCCTTGAACCAGGTCTCTATCACTGCACAGATGTCGATGTTCTCCATTTTAAGGAGTGCCTCGAGTGAGTGCATTTTGAGGTTTAGACTTCTAGCATTGAGTAGCAATACCCTCAGATTCTTCTTGCCTGTACCTGTTAGGGTGGTGAATTTGTCATTTGAACCTTGCCTAAAAAAGGCACTATAGGGGTGGCTAGAGCCTTAGCCAGTATCCGGAATCCCAGGTGCAGGCCATCTCTGGCAAAGCATCATGGTTTGTCGATCATGTCATCTCAGGCAGACAGATACTGGATCCCCTTAGAATGACACCAGAAACTTAGCCAATTGTTGAAGTCAATCATTTTGTCCTTGTACTGTGGTATCATTATGGGTGATGGCAGGATGCTACTCAGGGCTAGGGTCATACCTGCCTGGGCTACAAGATCGGACAGCTCCTCCATGTCCCTTTTCATGTAGTCCAAGGAGGTACGTCTCAGGTCATTCACACCAACATGGACAATGACAGAGTCATATTTGTACTTGTTATGGAGTGACCTGAGTGCATGCATTATGTGGCGGGTCCTGGCACCTGACAGGCAGCCGACAGTAACTTTCTCCTTGTTTAGCCTGGTGAGTGGAACATCAGTGTGCCTGACTATAGAATCACCTATGACTAGAGTTTTGGGTACGTTGTTATGCCTTATGGGCTGTGGTTGAGTGGTACACTGAGTTTGTGGGCTATGTGTCATTTGGGTTGTGTTATGGGGTGGAGGTTGCTTGTGTTTCTGCTTTGGAGGTCCCTGTTGCTTGGGTAGGTTTTTACTGAGAGCCTCTGGGAATGTAGGTGTGCGTTTTGTGTTTCTATTTGTGTATTTTGGTGGTGTAGGTTTTGAGGGACTATGTGCTGAGTGCGGTGTGATGCAAGTGTTTACCTTCTCCTCTTGACTGTCTAGTCCAGTCTTGGGTGAAGAGAGCTTTTCTTCCAGTTTGGCTAAATAAGTGCATCTCTCACAGGTTGTAGTGTTGGGTGGTAGGAGGAGAGGGTTGTCTGTGTACATGAGGCAATTACTGCATTGCCCCAAGATGCCCAGATTCATCAGGTAGACAGGAGAAAACACCAGGAGCTGACCCTTAGACATGCCTGGATATGTGCTTATTTGTTAAGTACTAGAAACTGTTTTCCTCTAGACAGTGAGGAAATTTGAGTGCTGTAGTAATTTGTAGCTTATTTAGTGCTTACAATAAGTTCTGAACAAGTGCTGAGCTCAAAGAAACAGACATGAGTGCTGAAACAAAAAAAACTGGCTAGTTCTAAGAAACAAAATTAAGCTAGAAGGCTTCTCTCCAACAGAGAAAGGCATGGGGGCCTAGAAGCCTACAAATAGTCCTGGACACAACAAATCTATATCCAGACTAGACTACCCACAGGAAAGGCAGGAAACAAGCTTAGAATTTGTTTTTTTTTTTTTTAGTGGAAAGAGAGAAAGGAGTAACAGAAACTAAGGTGATTGGCTTTCTCAAATGTTTTCTAATCCGTACTGTCACATAGTCATTGCACATGGCACTACACGTTTAGAGCTGTGGATTGTCTACACCAACCTCTATGGTGTTTGACAACTGTTGGCCTTATAATGTGGACATTGGGACATATACTAGGTCCTCAATATAATAATTTAGCAAAACCCACACCCTATGGATCCTGTTACACAATCGCACCAACACCCACACAGGATACTGATAACAGACAGAGAGACACATACACAGACACACTTGCCAGTACTGAGTTTCGAACCCCTATCTTTCTATGTATTTCTACTACAGTGTTACGCATTTATCGCACACACCACACAACTTATAGGATGGATGTTGTCTCAAGGTACTTCAAAGGTGAGGAACATCTCCACCCCTTGTAAATACTGGCATTGTGTGATGTAGTGGGTGAGAGATTTCATAAAATATTTTACCCTACACACACATTTACATTTGCCAGGAATGAGGTTTGAACCTCTAACTATGTTTTCAGACCTTTATGTTACACATTTACCAAATGCACCATTGACCTTACATGGTTTAGGGTTGCCAACAGGTACTTCTTAGGTGAATGATATCTGTGGGACTACTAAAATCAGGCACTGAGAAGTGTACTGGGTGTAAACAGGGCCAAAATCTTTAAGGTACGAATTAATATATATATATATATATATATATATATATATATATATATATATATATATATATATATATACGCACACATGCTTGCGAGGAATGAGATTCAAACCCCTACCCATGTAGTTATTACTACTAAATTGTTACACATTCACATTTATCACATGTGCCACAAAGTTCAGAGGTAGAACCATCTTCAAACATACCTCTAAGGTGAGTGACATCAGCAGCTGTGCTAAAGGAGGGGTAAGGGAAGTGTAGTGAGTGTAAATGGCCTCAAAATGAGGTCTCTCCAAAGACACACACACTCTCTCACACAAGCACACACATTTTTACAGTTGCCAGAACCAGGATTAGAACCCCTACCTAGCTAGTTTACTACACTGTAGCATTACACAGTTATCACAAGCACCATAGAGCTTATAGGGTGGAGAGCTGTCCAAAGGTATCTTTGAAAGTGAGTGACATCAGCAGCAGTGCTAAAGGAGGGGTAAGGGAAGTATACAGAGTGTAAATGGCCTCAAAATCATGTTTCTACAAAAACACACACCCTCTCTCACACAAACACACACATTTTTACAGTTGTTAGGCCAGGGATTAGAACTCCTACCAAACTAGCTTGCTACACTACAGTATCACACAGCTATCACAAGTGCCATGGAGCTTATATGTTGGAGAGCTGTCCAAAGGTATCTTTGTAGGTGAGTGACATCTGCAGCAGTGCTATAGGAGGGGTAAGGGAAGTGTAGTGAGTGTGAATGGCCTCAAAACCATGTCTCTATAAAGACACACACACTCTCACACACATTTTCATAGTTGCCAATACAAGGATTAGAACTCCTTTCTAACTAGTTTGCTACACTATATTATTACACAGTTATCGCAAGCGTCACAGAGGTTATAGGGCTGCAAGCTGCCCAAAGGGGTATTTCAGGGTGACTGACATCAGCAGGAGTGCTAAAGTAGGGCAATGGGAAGTGTAATGAGTGTGAATTTCCTCAAACACATTCATCTAGAAACACACACACACACACACACACACACACACACACACACACACACACACACACACACACACACACACACACAGACACACACACACACTCACACGCAACTTTACATTTGACAGGACTCTGATTACAACTGGTACAGGGATACTTATTTGTACTATAGTGCTACAGTTATCACAAGCAGCATTGAGACTATAGGACTGAGGGCTAACCAAAGAAATTTCTACAGTGAATGGCATCAGCACATCATGTGATATAGGCCAATGGGATGTGTACTAGGTGGGAAAGACCTCATAATGGGATTCTCTCTGTCGCTGTCTGTCTCTCTCTTCCCCACGTCTCTATGTGTGTGTATGTTTGACATATTATATTATGTTGGCCTTAGATATGTGTGAGTATTCCTATCCAATTTCTGTGTTTGTGTCCATGTGTGTGTGTGTGTGTGTGTGTGTGTGTGTGTGTGTGTGTGTGTGTGTGTGTGTGAAGTATCAATGGTGTACAATTTGGTGTGTGTGCACAGACATCTGCGAATAACAGATATCTGTAGTCCACTGTGTTATCAGACATGGGCTTCATTTCTCTAAGTGTAGGAGCATGCCCGGTATGACCTTTTATACTGAGTGTGTGCATCCATTCCAGGGAGAGTTGGACTCCATTTCAGACTTTTATGTGCTACAGCTACACCTAACAACCTGTTTCTGCAGGATATCTGTAGATCGGTTGCCAATATGGAGACACAATGGGTGTAACATACAGGAGATACTGTAAGTATTGCTGTCTGTGCTGCTTGTGTAACATGATTGGTTGTAGCATAGATTTTCTGACATATGTACTATTTTACACTGTGATGTTTCATGTCATCAACTACTGACAGTTAACATTCTTTGCTCACAGTTAATTATTAGGGAAATAAAAGATGAATGAAGCTGAGACCAATATTCTGAGGCATATAGACTACACATTCTGGCACACTCCTGCCATTGTGGCGGGGTAACTACAGACAATAGACTGCTGGTTCTGTGTAAATGGTGCAGCACCTTGTTAGTATGCTGGCTGGGGATCCCCTTTTTGTACTTTTCTCAACTTAACAGAATGACCATATCTTGCTGGGGCCATAGCTCTCAGCTGTACTGATACACCCGGGTTATCCAGAGGCAGGACTCATATATATGGTCAGTTTACCTTCACATTGTGGTTTTCAAGCAGTTTTGTGGCTATTCATTCATGGGTTTGCAGTCAGGGGGTAGTATGGGCCGACATTAGAATTTCAGACTTCACACACTCCATGACATCCATGCTTCTACACCCCCGTCTATTATTCTCTCCCCTTCCTAACATTATGAAATCAATATCTCAGAGGTATCCCTATAGTTGGGCCTTTATCCCAGTAGTATTTATGGCTTGGTCCACAGTTCTTGCAGTAGGACATGGGGAGGCATGCTACTGGAATTTGTCAACATGGCCTTGCATTTGTTTTTTGTTTACTGTGTTAGGTTATTAGTTAGGACCCCCTGACATTCCATACATTGGCACTATGTGTGAGGCATGAACCTTTGCCAGTGTACTGTAGGCCATTTGAGAGTGCTGCAGGCCATCTGTAGCAGGCCAGTGCATTCTGTCACTCATACGTTCCCAGGCTGCAAGCCAGAGGATTACCCTAGGGTGACAGTGGTAAGTGGTTGAGGTGTTCCTGTCAATCCTTCCTGTTCATACTGATCCACGAGTCTAGGTGTTGTCAGGTTGCTGCTTACAGCTAGGGACACACTTGCATGGGACACATATTCAGCATGCAGCATCATGTATATATTCCCATACAGAGATGGGTTCATGCTGTACTCATTCCCTACAGCAAGGATATGACCTGTGAGAAACCTGTGGCTCATGGTGGGGTGAACTGCTTGCATGTGTAATATGGAAGCTACTGGCACCTGACTCACAGATATATATGGGACATTCCCTTTATGCTGGCTTGTGTGTGGACATGGGCAGCCTGTCATTACTTTTTAACTGTGCCTTTTGTGTTCTGCCAGTTATTGGCCAGACTACCAGTATTCCATACTAGAGGGACAACTAATGTGATGCTAACCTCTATGTATAATTCCAAAGTTGTGTGCAGTTGACAGTTATTTATATGCCCTCTGTGTAGATTACTTCTACCTGTGTACTGTTTCTATGTATGGGCCCCCATTCATGGCATGTCCAGTTTCTGACAGTGACAGATATTGACATCTTGACAGTGAGTATGTACAACTGCTGACATGGGTGTAGCTGAGAAGCAGTGTGGTTGGCATTGCAGTTGTTGGAACATGGCCCTGTCAGCCACTGTAATGTACCTAGGCCACTGAGACACAACTATCTGGGCCCACATGCTGACCACTTCCAGGCAATATTAAACACACAACAAACTTACCACACTGACCCCTGCATATTTTACACATGCAACAGTGTAGATTGGGACAGCTCTGGCTATCTGTGCTCTAGTGATATTACTCCTAAAGCTTACATGTTACTGCATTTCTACATGGGATTGTGGTGGGGGGTTTCACACCTGAAGACTTTAAACATTTGAGATGACTGTACTGGTATTTCAGTTACTCTGTTGGATTCCATTTCATGTTCTATTGTAACCTATCATGCAGAAAGGAGGCATATCAGTAGAGTACACATGTTACATTTTAATGGCATTCATTTCAGTTTCAGACTTCTTACCATTCAGAACTACCATGCAACTGCCAGACCTGCTGTGGTATGTCTGTGGGGGGCTGTTCGCCATTGCCATCATTTGTGGGTCTTAGCCCAGCCTTTCTTTATGGTCATCTACACCTGTCCTGCTGGGTGAGGCTGGTAGTGGGCATGTGACCCTCATTGATATACATGTGTGTTAGCTATTGACACCCACAGTTATTTGGGCCATCACATGTACTGCGGTGGGGGTTGTCACCTATGGATTTCCTGCTGACCCATATTGCTGTCAGCTGTCTACTGCTATCCCATTCAGCCACCCAATTCTCTTGCATGCTTGCATCTATACCATACATACAACTATCAATTCATAGTACTCCATTCAGTAATTGATAGAAAGGGTGATTTATCTTGTTGCTGGGCCAGTATTGAGGATGGTGCTGGAGGGCTGACTTTGTCAGATGCTCATAGTACACTCCCTATACATGGTAAAGCACAGGTAGTGTCAAGTTTGGCATCACTTTTACTGTATGTGTAAGTCAGAGAGAGGTATCAGCCCCTGAGTCCCTACAGTGTCAGTATATGTGCTATGCATTGCCTCTTTGCCAAGACCTGGGCATACTGGGCACACCTCCTTTTGCCTACAGGGACAGGCTCAGGAAAGTCCTCCTCCGAGTCCCTCTGTGCCTGTGCTAGCCTTGGCAATGGTGGGGGGCTGTGTGGCTCTGCCCTGTGCTGTTCCTGCTGCAGCTGTTTCCACATGATTATATTGTGTAGCATGGCACATACTATGAAAATTTGTGTACATGTAGCTGTAGAGTACTGCAAGGCTCCACCAGATATGCAAAGGCAGCAGAGCCGTGATTTGAGCATCCCAAACACATTCTCTACAATGATCCTGGTTTGTGTGTGTGCCTCATTATGGTATTCTTGTTCAGGTGTGTGTGCATTTCTAATGGTTGGCATCATCCACGGCTCCAGTGCACAGCCAGCATCCCCCACTAGATGGCCATATGGGATGTCCCCCCTGGCAAACCCCTGATACAGCTGTGAGCAATGCCAGATGTGGGAGTCATGATAGCTTCCAGGGGTGACAGCACACATGTTCATGATAATGCCCTGGGCATCGCACACAACCTGGCAGTTGATGGAGGGGAACCCATTGCAGTTTATGTAGACCCTACCCCGCTCGCCGAGGGATGTTTTGATGTTGATGTGTGTGCAGTCTATAGCACCAACTACCTCAGGGCATTCTGCTATATGGTGGAAGAGATGCATACTTTTGGTCAACGCCTCACGGGTGTTGGGAAAATATATGTGCTCATTGGCATGTGGTGTCCTGGTGGAGAACCCTGGATGCTGATGCCGATGAGACCCCCATGATATCCCCAGTTGGTCTTTGAAAGGTACATGTGGCTAGTATTCTTAAGCCTACTCATACCTTGGTATCCACTAGGATGGGTTCCTCTCTGTTGGTTCTGTGTGTGAGGAGGGGACGGCACATCTGAACGATTTGCTGTAGAATGCCCCTATCCACCCCATAGTGCTCCACTATCTCCAGCTCATGTAGGCCCTAGTAGTTTACCCTGGGTCTGTGCATTCTTCTCCTCCTCCTCACTGTGGGTGGGTTGTCAGCATTCTTCTTCTCACCATCCTTAGTCTCTAGCACATATTGATAGAGTAAAGCAGCAGCAGCCTCTAACATTTTTAGTTAGTTTTGCCAATTAAAAATCCCCCATCTGTGTCTGTGGGGCAGAGTTTGTGGGAAAAAAACAGTCTGAAAGGTGTTTGCATAGTTTATAGTAGTGTACTGGGCTCCTGCATGTGTAATTGGTTGAATCTGATACATTCCATCTGCCAGCTATGCTAGTTCTCCTTGATTGCCTTCCTATTACTGTTTCCCCTTCCTAGTTCCTCCCTATTTAAGCCCTGAGGCACTCCATGCATACCCAGTGCTGAAATGTAAACAGTGCTGCCATTTCCTTTTTTTTTTTTTTTGTTTATGTTTAAAACCCGGTGAGTGCCGCGCAGACCCGTTTAGGCTATATACACACTGCTTAGGCACATCTGACACCCCCGTCCTTAGCTGTGCTTAGCTAAGGGCAAACACTGGCCACAGAGCTCCAATGAGCTTACAGCAAGCATGACACATCCCCTTTTGAAGTCATTCACCTCTTAGACTTGCACTGTTTTATTGCTGCACCTACATGGTTAGGTACAAGCTGACACTTTGAAGAAATATGTGATTCAGTATAACTCCTCATTTGCATACCCCAGTGTGTAGGTCATTAGTTACTGCACTAAAACGGACTCTTTTCCCTTGACAACCAGTGCTTCCTGGTATTATTTACATTCTGCATGCCATTGACTATAATTGCAAAATGCAGATTTAACTTAAAATTGAGTTTTCCCATTTTTTTGTTTTATTTTTTCTTTTTTCGGCACAATCCCATTTGCTTGCCACTGTACTATGATCGGCCAAAAAAAAAAATTTCAGTTTTCATAATTATTCATCACTTTTTAATGCTAATGGCCTTATATTTGGCCATTGGCATGTCTAATGTATATAATACATGCTTTTTCATGAGCTGTCATGCCTCAGTTTTGTCAGTTGCAGAAATGTACTCCATTATTTTCTGAATACATTCATTCATTTTGCATATAGGTTCATAATGGATACTCCATTTGACTACTGTATCTAATTTAAATGCTGCACACATACCTTCAATCTTCATTTTTCAACAGTTTTAATCTTTTATTTATGTATTTTTAACACCTTTATTGAATTATCACTTAAGACACAGGCAAATATACATTTGTATACAAGAAAACAATTTATATTAACATGCTCACACTTATACAATTATCATCAGTCCAACATTACATAAATTGGTCAATTCATGTCTTTCCTTAAACCTTACTCCTCCTCTAAAACATTATTTTGTATGTATTGATCCCACAATTTCCATTTTTTTCTGTGCAATTTGCTCTTACCCTTTTCTAAAGATCCCACTTACAATTCTTTTATCTCTGTTACAATATTCACTACTTCAAATACAGTTCAGTTAGACTCTGACTTCCACTTTCTAGTAATTGTTTTTTTGGCAGCCACCAGAATTAAACTTAATATCACAGCTCAAAAAATAATTTCCTTAGTTGAACCCATATGCTCACCCAATATTTCTGACAGAGTACTCTCTAGGGATTTTTTTTTTTCAAAAACATTTTTATTTTGTTTTCATTATAAACATATGCAAAATGTACATAAAACAAATACAATAAAGCAATAACAAAACTATATGCAATATTTACATTCATCCATGATAAATGATCATTTTATCCATGAGACGTTATCAGTATTTGTTCAAAAGGTTTTCCAAATTTTGCCATGCTATTTTTTTATGAGTAATGTTATCAGTTCTATAACAAATGGTTTGCAGTTCTTTTTTACAAACAACTTTTGCTAAATTAATAAAATCTTTAAACGTCAAATCTTATTTACTTTTCCAGTTCAAAGTAATATTTTTTCTGGCAATTGCAAGAATTGTCCAGAGAAACTGAATCTGAGATTTAGGCATTACATTAGGTATAGGAACACTGAATAGGATTAATGAGTTAGAAATATGACAGTTATCAGACCATAAAGCATTTACAAAATATCTGAAGTCTTTCCAGTATTGAACAACATTTCTATATTCAATGAACATGTGAACCCAGTTGGCCTCTAGTAATTCATCACATTTTCAACATTTACTTTCACTCCCCGGGATTCAGAAAGGCTGATTTTCCATGCAAGAACAGTGTAAGAGCTCCTGCATGGAAAATGGCCGCCGAGTGATTCAGGATAGTGCCGTTTTCAGGTGCACGAGCGGCCTTACACTGTTATAGCATGGAAAACTGTGCAGCATGCAAATCACCTCATTTGCTGGTGAAAACCATGCAAATTAGGTGATTTAGTGATTCACCAAGCTGCCAAGTCTCCATGCTATATATATATATATATATATATATACATATATATATATATATATATATATACGGGTCTCCTTCATATGATCGACAGCTCATATGATTGACAACCAAAACACTGATGCCAAAACACTGAAAGCTCAAAACACGGACAGCTCATATGATTGACAGCTCATATGGTCAACACATGAAATCCAAGGCATTATGCCCTTTCCCCACTGTAGCACGACCCTGGAGTAGGAATAAATAGTTAGGGGGTGTGGGGGGTGCATAGCCCCCCACATTATTTACATGAATATAGTCAATTCAGTTAAAAGTATCCATATGTATGTTTAAAATTTATGACATATGTGGGGGGGGGCTTTGCCCCCCACACCCCCTAACTATTTATTCCTAATCCAGGGTTGCGCTACAGTGGGGAAAGGGCATAATGCTTTGGTTTCATGTGTCGACCATATGAGCTGTCGATCATATGAGCTTTCAGTGTTTTGAGCTTTCAGTGTTTTGGTGTTGTTCAAATGGTTGTCAGTCATATGAGCTTTCAGTCATATGAAGTAGACCTACATATATATATATATATATATATATATACATACACACACAACATATATATATATATATATATATATATATATATATATATATATATATATATATATATAAGGTTGTGCGTCAGGGCTGGCAACTCGGCATGTAAAAATCTACTGCCAATCATTAGCGGACTGGAGTTCTGCTGTGGCGACCCCTAACCAGGAAAAGCCGAAAGACACAACAACAACAACATATATATGGATTTACTTCATATCATCGCATACCAAATCAGCAAATCATAGAATGTCGAGAGGAAAATGCTGAAGTATCCAATCAACAAAATTTTACAATGCCGAAAGTTCACAATTATGAAAGTCTACTACACATGTGCCAACCTAAACACTTACAAATATTACAAAACAATTAAAAATAACCACTAAACGGCTACCATACACTTCACAATCTTTTTTGTAAGGGAGCTGTGCCCCCCCGAAACTTATATATACCAACTCTGAGATCGCACTACAGTGGTGAAAAGGCTAAATGTCTTGATCTGCACTGTACAGTGATCTCCACCAACAATCATTGCAACAGGTAAATTATAATAAAAACCTAAAACCTTTCCTTTACCTGTTCTCGTAGCTCTGAGTGAATTTACACTATCAGAGAAGTCAGGCCGGTACCAACGCATGAGTATTAGTATTTCAGTGTTCTGAACTTTCAGCATTGTGAAGTTTTGCTGAATTTTGGCCAAAAGTAAAAGAAGGAAGAGTAATTACCAGAATGTTAGAGCCTTGTCACTGGACTAAACAAACAACTGAGGAGGTTAATAAAATCCACCAAGGTCAAATGTAAGTTAAAATAGCTTCAAAGACAAAAACAATCACAAGCTATTTTTTTAGTTATATTTGTAATCTCAAAAGCACAGTGCAGCAGTGCTACATTGAAGTCGAATATAAAGCAAACCTACTAGCTGATACATTTAGCTGTAACTTTATCTATCTCTCTCCTCTATCTGTCCCTTAAGATATACCTGAAACTGGCTCACCTCCAGCTATCACATAAGACCAAGTCCTAAAAGTGCTATCAAAATTTAAAAATAATGGATCAATACATCCTGACAATATCACTGGATGCATCTTAAATACCATGAAACATAATTTAGCCACCCCTTAACAACCCTGTGCAATCTCAGCCTCCATATAGGTTGTATACTAAGTGAATGGAGAGCAGCCACATTCATTCCCCTGTGACCTTACACAGATTCAAGAAAAACAGACCCATAAGTCTGACCAGGCTCATATGCAAAGCCATGGAAAGACTTATTATGGAATTTCTCAATCAGAAAATTGAGAAACTCCAAACACTTGACCGGACTCAGTTTGAATTTGTCAAGGGCAGGTCATGCTTACTCAGCCTGGTGAATTTTTTTGAGACTGTCATTAAAGCAATGGATTAAAGCAAAATGGTGCACACTGTATACTTCAACCCAGCCAAAGTTTTTGACACAATTCCCCACTCAGGCATAGTAGAAAAGCTAAATAAATATGTCACCCCTGGATTGCCAACTGGCTGTAGGAGATAGGATGCAGATAACCAAAATAAAGAAAGTCACCTCCACAAACAGACCAGTCACCAGTAGAATTCTCAGGGATTCTGTGCTGGGATCTGTCCTGTTTGGCATCTACTTTTCTGAAGTAAAAGCCAATACCAAAGGGCTTTGGCTGAGTAAGTTTACAGATGACTTCAAGGTAGGAGCAGTCATGGACTGAAATTAAATGCCAAAAAATGTGTTATTGTGTCCTTTAGGAAGTTATCTACCCCAGGAAAATACCACATTGACAACACTCACCCAAGAGTTGACCCAGTTGCTCGAGATTTGGGAACTTATGTGGACAATGACCTAAATTTTGACCAACATGTGTCTATTGTTGTAAGAAAGTCCTTCTATATCACACAACTTATAAAAAAAGGGATTGTATCTAGATATAGGGATGTCACTGCCCTCATTTACTCAGCCCCCATCAGGCCAGACATTGAATAGTATACATCCCTTAGCATGTATCTGTTCAGACACATGGAACAACTTTAACACCTGAATGAAGTCTGAATGGAGAGATGATAAGGCAACAAGCAAAGGAGATTAGTATTGCTGGAAATGAATTAACCCTCAAGTCTTGGTGTGTACTTTCATGAGGGGATCCGGTTTTTCACAGAATCTCACCAAGATGACACTGATATATAGACTGTATTTTATGTAACATATATCATGGACAGAAGTAGGTTAAAAAATAAAAAAGATAGCTGGGTACACAAGACCCAGAATAAAAAAGTGCCCAATGCTGGTACACACACTGGTGCCAGGACTGGAAAAAAACGACAGTGTAGAATCCTCAAAATACAGAAATATTCCTACAGTGGGGCAAGGACAGACCCAGGGGGAGAATAGCCCTCCCCCCATTGTAGAAGGAAGTAGCAGTCCACAAAATTCACAAAAACTGGCAGGCCAAAGAAGAGCCATAAGGAGAATAGAGTAGACTCTTGAGTATAAGAAAGAAATTATGTATTGTTACAATTATACAAGAAGTCCAGAATTTCCAAACAGAAGATATGCAAAAAATTAAGTGCGAAATTAGAGGAAAGAAAAATATTTCCACAAGAAAAACTGTCAGAAGCTTCAGATAAAAATTTGTGTTCATTAATACAATAGATTTATGAAAAACATTATATAGACCAAGAAACCATGGGTAGTTTTGGAAAAAGAAGTAACTGAAGAAGAATGAAAATATAAAGATCAAAATCTAGAGACTTTTGAAAGGTATAAAAATAGAAAGATGGACACTGGAAAGAAAGAGAGATCTGATATGGTACAATATTTATGCAAAGGACAATGCTAAATTAATCAACACAAAGAATAAAGCCCCAAAGGTATTCAAAGAGAAATACAAGCAAAGGTAACTAGGTGTGGAAAAATTCACAATAAAAAAAAATTAAGATCACAAAAGAGGGAACGCAGAGCAGAAGATTAGCAAAGTGGAAGTTAAAAAAATAGAAGATGGGATACTTGTGAAGTGAAGGATTTAGTGCAGAAAGTCTAACACAAGTTATATCACAGCATGATGGAACAACAAATACCCAAAGTAAGGAGAAAGAGGAGTAGCAGGAGACATCTGAAGAAGAAATATGGACATGGGAAAGAATATGGTGCAATATTTATGCAAAGGAGAAAGCAAAACTAATCAATACAAAAAAGCAGCACCAAAGATATTTGAAAAGAAATATAGGCAAAGGCATCCAGACATGGACAATTTTACAACATAAAAATAAGAAAATAAAAAGGAAAAGTAGAAAAGAGGATTAGTGATGGAGAAGTTAAAGAAATGGAATCTGAGGTTATGGATTACCTGTGAAGTGAAGGATTTAGTATAGAAAATCTAACTGAGATAAAATCACAGCAGGACAGAACAATGGATCCCCTAATTAAAAAGAAATGAGTGGAGTGGGAAGCATCTAATCAATTGCTATATAAAGATATTATGGAACCTTTCATAGGAAACCAGTGCAAATATTCAGTTGTAGTTGCACAGCAAGAGAAGTTGAACAGGAAACTGTGGCAACTCTGACGCGGTCAATGTTGTGGAATGATAAGCCAGTGAGCTTCCATATGAAAGAGCAATGGATGACACATGATGAAACTGAAGAGAATGTGGCACAGGAAGATGCTCTGGAACTTTCTATAGAATGCCCACAGGAAATGGACAACAAAGAATGTGCTCTCAGTTTTGAAGAAAATGATCTAAGAGAAGAGTTGCTTGATTTAATAGAAATGGACAGACATATTAAGATCAATGAAATAAATAGACTACAGAAAGTCAATAAAACTCCAAAAGTGAGAAGTTTGATAAAACAAATGAACACAGTAATTAGGACTGTCCATAGAGGTTCATTTGATATAACAGAAGTAAGTAGGATATATTACTGTGCTGCTAAATTAATAACAGATAAAGTATTGCCACAAAAACACAGGGTAATAAGGGAACGGAAAGGGAGGAATTTAATACCATCATAGAAGTATCAAATAGATAAAACTGTAAAGCAATTAAGACAAGCCCCAGGATTCAGCAAGCTCTGTACAGTGTGCAGAAATAGTGCAGGAGCTGCTGGATGCAATATAGCCACCTTGCGATCCAGGAATAAGCTCCAGGGACGTGCACGAGCGCTCCTGCACTATTCCTGCATGGACACAGCTCCTGTATGCAAATTACCCCATTTGCAGGTGAAAACCATGCAAAGGAGGTGAATTTGTGATCCAGGAAGCTGGCAGCCGGCCGTGCAGGACTAGTGAAGTCTGCAGAAATGTAATCGGTTAGTAACCGAGTACATTTCTGCAAACTACAAAACGGAGCCATGACAGCTCCAAATAAAGGGTGTATATAGTGTGGAAAGCATGCCAATGGCCAAATATATGGCCACTGGCATGCAAAACTGTTGCAAAAATAAAAAAAAAAACTTTTATTTTTTTTAGCCGATTTCGGCTGTTTAAGCATAGGGCAGCAGATTGCAAACAGGATCGAGCCAAAAATAAAATAAAAAAAAAATTAAAATAAGCATTCTATCCAAAATCACAATTTTGCCATTATACTCAATGGCAGGTAGAAGACAACATGGCTAGTGAATAGTGGATGCTAAGGGGGAAGGCTCAGTGTCAGACTTGTAACTAGGCATTAGAAGGCAATCCTATGCAAATGAGGGGAATGATACTGAATCCTAGGTCCCCCCTCATGGCTAGCCTGCACCCAACCGTGTTGGTGCAGGAAGACCATGGCACAAGCCTAAGAGCTAGCTGACATCATAGAGGGGTGTGTCAGGCATACTGTAGGTTATTGGAGCCCTCTGGCTCGGGTTTTCCCTTAGCTTAGCAGAGCTAAGAAAAGGGGTGTTTCTGAGGCTGCCTAGCACTCTTTACGTTGCCTAAATGGTTGTGTGTGACACACACCATGTTTTAAAGGAAAAAAAAATTAAACCAGGAAATAGCAGCTCCGTGCACATTTGAACACTGTGGGTTTGCCCTTAGCTTAGCAGAGCTAAGCAAGGGTGTGTGTCTGAGGCTGCCTAGCACTCTTTACATTGCCTAAATGGGTGTGTGCACCACACACTGTGTTTTAAAAGGAAAAAAAAAAGTAAACCAGGAAATAGTAGCTCTGTGCACATCTGAGCACTGTGTTTGCACGGTGCACCCCTGGGCTTAAACCGGAAGGCAATTGGAAGGAAAAACTGCAGTAGGAAGGTAATCAAGGAGAACTAGCATAGCTGGCAGGTGAAATGTATCAGAATCAGCCAATTACACAGGCAGCTGCCCAGCCCAGCCCAGCACACTACAATAAACTATGCAAACACCTTCCCCTCTGTTTTTTCCCAAAAACTCTACACCACCAGTGTACACAAGCAGGGAAATTTTACCAAACAAAAGCAACAAAATGATAGGTGCTGCAAAAGCTATCATAAATCAACATGTGGAAGAGGCTGAGAGTGAGGAGGATGAGAATGCTGATGACCAACCCACAGTGAGGAGAAAGAGAAGAGTGTACAGACCCAGGGTAACCTACCAGGGGATACATGAGCTGGAGATAGTGGAGTGCTATAGGGTGGACAGGACCTCCTATACCAAATTGTTGAGCTGTGCCGGCCACACCTCACACACAGAGCCAACAGAGGGGAACCCATCCCAGTGGATACCAAGGTATGTGTAGGCCTAAGAATACTAGCCACAGGTACCTTCCAAAGGCCAACTGGGAATATCATGGGGATCTCACAAGCATCAGCATCCAGGGTACTCCACCTGTTCCTGGATGCCATGTCAGCACATGCCGGTGAGCACATATATTTCCACAACAGCCGTGAGGTGTTGGCCAGCAATATGCGTCTCTTCCACCAAATAGCAGAATACCCTGAGGTAGTGGGTGCTATAGACTGCATGAACATATGCATCAAAGCACCACCCGGTGAGCAGGGTAGGGTCTACATCATCCACAAGGGCTTCCCCTCCATCAACTGCCAGGTTGCGTGCAATGCCCAGGGCATTATAATGAATGTGTGTGCTGGCTGCCCTGGAAGATATCACGACTCCCACATCTGGCATATGACGCAGCTGTAACAGAGATTTGCCAGTGGGGATATCCCTTATGGCCACCTAGTGGGGGATGCTGGTAATGCACTGGAGCCATGGCTGATGACACCCATCAGAAATGTACACACACCCGAACAAGAACTCCATAATGAGGCACACACACAGACTAGAATCATAATAGAGCATGTGTTTGGGATGCTCAAGTCAGGGTTCCATTGCCTAGACACATCCGCTGAAGCCTTGCAGTACTCACCAGCTACATGTATGCAAATTATCATCGTATGTGCCATGTTACACAATATGATTCTGTGGAAACAGCTGCAGCAGGAACAGCACAGGGCAGGGCCACACAGCTCCCTACCATTGCCAAGGCCTGCACAGGCACAGAATGACTCAGTGGAGGAACAACCTGAGCCTGCACCAGTAGGCAGAAGGAGGCATGCCCAGTACGCCCAGACTGTGGCAAAGAGGCAATGCATAGCACATGCACTGACACTGTAGGAACCCAGGGAATTACACCTCTCTCTAACTCGCACATACAGTAAAAGGGATGCCATGATACTACCTGTGCTTAACCATGTATAGAGAGTGTACTATGTGCATCGGACATAGTCAGCCCTCCAACACCATCCTCAGTACTAGCACAGCCACAAGTTACGTCACTCTCCCTGTCAATTTCCGAATGGTGTAGTATGTGTTGTTACTTGTATCTATGGTATGGATGTGAGCATGCAAGGGAATCGAGTGGCTGAATAGGATGCCAGCAGATAGTAGACACCTATAGTGGCAGCATGAGCTCTGCAACAAATACTGGTGTCTCCATAGTAGCCAGTACTAGACAAGGTGACAAAACTCACTGCAGGAAATGTGCTGGGCCACATGTGTGTTTATAGGGGACACACATGCCAGTCAGGGAGGCTCACATACCCAACAACAGTCTCAGCCAGCAGGACAGGCATAGACAAACACAAACAAAGGCTGTGCTAAGGCCTCTGATTGATGGCTATGGATAACATCCCTCACAAGACCTACACAAACAGACTACAACAGGTCAGGCAGTGGTATGTTAGTTCTGAAGGGTAAGAAGTCTGAAACTGAAATGTAGGTCAATCAAACCTAAGACCTGTAGTACACTGATATGCCTCTAGTCAGCATGATAGGTCAGAATACAGAATGAAATTGAGTACCTGAAATACCAGTACAGTCATAGCAAATGTGTAGAAGTGTCAGGTGTGCCCCCCCCCAATCCTATGTAGAAATGTAGCAACAATCAGGTGTGCCCCCCAATCCTATGTAGAAATGAAGCAACATGTATGTGTAGGTATAATAACAGTGGAGCACAGATTACTGAAGCTGGCCAAGGTAGCAGGATAGATTGTACCATGTATACAATATGCAGGGCTGTGGGTGTTAGGTTGGTGTGTATTGTATATTGTTTGAGAGTGGTCAGTATGTGTGCATGGTGAGGTTTGTCCTGGTGGCCACTGGCCAGTACTGCTGATGGCAGGGCCAAGTTCTCACAATGGCAATGCCAAAAACAATGCTTCCCAGCAAAACACATTCCAGCAGTAAGCCATAGTAAATGTTTGGAAGTAATATGTGTCACCATCTGAAAGATGGACATGGCATAAATGTGGGCACATACTTACAAGCAGTACACAGGGGAAAGTATCCCAGAGAGACAGTGTATAATATGTAACTGTCAAATGGACACACCCTTGGAACTGTACATGCAGGTTAGGTGCACATTAGTTGGGCTTGTAGTAGGGAATACCGATGTCATCTGGCCAAACACTGGCAGACCACAAAGGTCACAGGTATGAATTATTGAGAAACAGCTGATGTCCCTGCACAAGCCAGCATACGTGGAATGCCCCATGCATATCTGTGAGTCAGATGCAAGTAGTGTCCATAGCACACATGCACCCAGCTCACCGCACCATCACCCACAGGTATTTCTCCGGTTTTATCCCTGTTGTTGGGAATGAGTACAATATGACCCTTAACTCTGTATGGCAATAGCCAAAGAATGCAGCATGCAGAACAGGTGTCCCACACAGGTGTGTCCCTAGCTGTAAGCAGCACCCTGGCAGCATCCACACCACTGGATCAATAATGACAAAAAGTATTGGCATTAACACCTTGCATACCTACCCTGTCACTGCAGGGGAATATAGTGCATTGCCATCTGGGACTGTAGGAGTGAGACAATGCAACGGCCTGCTACAGCTGGCCTGCATCACTACCAAATGGCCTACAGTCCTCTGCCAAAGGCCTGTGTCTCACCCATACTGCCAATGTATATTATGTCATGGACTCCCAAATAACAACATAACACAGTCCACAGAACCCAAATGCAAGGCCATGTGGACAAATCCCAGTAACATGTCCACCATGTCCTATTGCACGAACTGTGGACCAACACCGAATTACTGCTGGGATGAGGTGATAACTATAGGGAACATATCAGGTAATGTTTGCATAATGTTTGGAAGAGGATAGAATAATAGGGGGAGGTAGGAGCATGGGTGGCATGGAGTGTGTGAAGTCCGAAACTCAGCCATGTGCACATACTATCCCTGCCTGCAAACACAGGAATGGATGGCTACAAACCTGCTCGTAAACCACAATGTGAAGGGGTAATGTCCAGAATTATGACTCCTGCCTCTGGGTAACCTGTGTGAATCTGTACAGCTGTGAGATATGGCCACAGCAGGATATGGCCATACTGTCACGTCGATGGATGTACAAGCATGGGATCCTCAGCACCACTGTACCAAGGTACTGAACCATTTACACAGACCCAGCAGCAAGTGTCTGCAGCTTCATCTCCAGAATGGCATGATTTTGCAAGAATACGTAGGCTGCAGAACACAGTACTAGACATAGCTGCATTCACCCTCTGTTCTCCAGGATATCACTGCAAGCAAATATGTATACCTGACAGTACTTGATGACATAAAACATCACAGTGTAAAACAGTACATATGTCTGAATATCACTGCTAACACCAAGAACATGTAGCAGAAGCAGCACAGACACAATTACCTACAGTATACAAACAACCAAAGAACTGACCAAAATGGAAAATAGCAACTCAGGAAAAATCCACAAATCCACAGAAAACAAGCAAGTTTATTCCTCTGACGTCTCGGCATAAGCCTTCAAGGAGTAAAGAACAAGTAAAGCACACTACATTTATATACACAAAGTTAATTGATGAAACAATTATTCAATAAAACAATTAAAACTAATAAATTTTAATTTTTAAATAAGTACTCTCCAATTTAGGTCTTCATTAAGACCTTGTGGGTACATAGTATTAAACTTCAATATATACATAGCTTCCTTATATATTAAAACTTGTTTAATGTTTGAAATATTATGCCATGAACAGTTAATTTTTTCCAAAACTGTAGCTTGAAGTTCTTCATTTTTACTATTGTGAAAATCCCTGAAATGCACAGCCACTGAACTTGTTTCCCTATTATTGGTAATGTCCCTAGTATGTTCCAGCAGTCTAACTTTAAATGACCGTTTGGTTTCACCAATATAAAATTTTTTACACGGACATTTAAGGGCATAAATCACCCCTTCAGAATTACAATTGAAGGAACCACAAGTATTAAATCTAACACTATTAATATAGGAAAATTTGTTAACCACAAAACTACAAGCCTTGCATCTCCCACACTTCAAGGTACCATTGGAAAACAAATTACGTTGTAAACTGACCTCAGGCATCTCGAATCTACTCTTTACCAAAAAGTCTTTAATATTCCTGCCCCTTCTATTTGAGAAACGTAAATCCACATCCAACCATACAGACACATTATACAAAGAACTAAAATAATTCCAATAATAACTAACTACACGAGACATTTCACCACTAAAACAACCATAAGTAGAAACAAAATATAAAATCTCTCTCAAATTGACTTTACTATGGCGTGCACTTAGGCAACTATTATAAGTTTTGGGAACAGTTTGTTTATACCTGTAACCACAAAATTTATCATAACTATCTTGTATAACTTGCTTATTATAGCCCCTTTGACAAAAAGTATGCATTAATAAGTTTAATTCCTTATCAAAAACAACCCCAGTATTACATAATCTAGATGTTCTAAGAATTTCACTATATGGCAAGGCTTCTATTGTATGTGGGGGATGACAACTAGTGCCATACACATACTGTGTACCACCATCAAATTTCCTGTTAACTGAAGTAACTAAGCTCTTACCATCAACAATATTTAAAATAATGTCAAGAAAAGGAATAGAAATACCTGTTTTCAAACCATCAAATTCCAAAGAAAACCTATTTTTATTTAGGTCTAGAATGAAATTGTCTACTAAAGTCTCACCACCTTCAACCAAAAAAATTAAATCATCCACAAACCTAAAATATTTAATAACATGATTTTGAAAAAAATATTTTCTATATAAAAATTCTGATTCAAATAAACCCATGGCTAAATTTGCATACATGGGGGAAAAAGCTGCCCCCGTGGCTGTACCACGTTTTTGTCGATACAGACAATTATCAAATTCAAAAAAAATATTAATCAAACAAAAATGAATGAGCTCTAGAATATATTCTGTAACAGGATAATCACCTAGAAAGAATCTAACAGCCTCCATACCAAATTGATGACTAATATTTGTATATAGGCTTTTCACATCTATAGTAATCCAATACATATGCTCATTCCATTTTACTCCATTAATTTTTTCTAAAAAATCAAAAACATCAGTAATATATGAAGGTAAAGTTTTGACCTTAGCCAACAAAAAACTGTGTAGAAAAAGACCCAGATTATGCAAAAAATAGTTACATCCTGATACAATAGGTCTTCCTGGAGGTGAGGTTAAGCTCTTATGTACTTTGGGAAGGCAATAAAAATATGCCATTTTACAGCCTTCTCTATTAAATTTTTTCTTTAAATCCATCTGAGCAAAATAACCTAACCTTACACCTTTTTCAAGTAATTCATCATATTCCTTTAAAGCATGGTTATACAAAGCATGTGTTGCCTTTTCATAAACATTTTCATCATTTAAATGATCAGTACACATTCTAATGTATTGAGAGTAGTGCATAACAACAAGCTTATTGCCTTTATCAGATGGCTTAAAAACAATTTCATTCATTTTACTCAATTTAAGTAAAGCCTGCCATTCATTAAAACATAAATTATATTGTATATCAGCTCTACATTTCATATATTCTTCAAATGCATACTCAATAGAAAAATTTAATAAATTAACAAAATGCATAACATCACTATTCAAAACAGGTGGAACAAAATTGCTATTTTGTTTAATACAATTAGTATCCAATTTAAAATAAGCATCATATGTATCATCTGATGCACATGTATAAAAACTATCACATGAAGAGTTAGAATTATCTAAAGAAGACACAGCATTAACATTATTATAAAAAAACTTTTAAGCTGAAGCTTCCTACCAAATCTATAAATATCTCTCTTTATATCATGTATACGTGGTACCACAGTAGGGATAAACTTTAGTCCCCTGTGAAGAACAGATAACTCAATATCTGTAAAAGATTGTCCTGATAAATTAATTACATAATTATTATTCAGAGGTAAAGAAAACGTATTACCATCTACCTCTTTTGTAGTCACTATGTGGAAATTGTCCTCTTTGCAATGAACCTTGTGCTTCCCTCTGGCGTTTTCTACCCTGGAAGCCTCCACGAACATTCCTCGTGTCTCCACGAAAAGTTTGCTGAAATCTATCGGACTGTTGAGGTTTCGGTAGTGTTGGAAAGTCGGTGTTGTTATCAGTCTCTTCATAAGAGGTATAACCCCCTTCCGACGCTGAAAACGAAGAGTTATGGTTACCTTCACTTCTGTAATCATTTTTGAAATGAACACGATGATGTAGCTTCTTGCGATTGGCTCTAGACAAGAAAGCCTTGTTGCTCTCATAATCATGCAAGTCCCTCAATAATTTGCCTTTTTTCCTTTCAAACAGCAGACTCTCATAATCTTTAAGTTTTTCATTTATGCCATTCAAAAAGTCATCCATAATTAAAGCAGGAGTACAGGCACTGAGATTTTCGCACAGTCTCTTTATTTCAACACTCAATATACGCTGTTTCATTCTATCATGCTCAATCAAAATTTGTATCCATTCGGAAACACATTTATGAGCGGATGCAACCCAGCGTTTATGGAAGGCTATATCTGTATCCTTTTGTAAATCAAAAGGGGTCGTTGGATCTTTATAAACTCTTAACCCCCTTGGTGTTATTTCAAGATCAGCATACTTTTGTAAACCACAAATATTAAAGTATGTAGCCGTTTCCTTCCACATATTTTTCTCTAACTCATTAAACTAAGATTTACTTTCAGAACTAATAGAAGAAGGTAATTTACGTCCCACACTATTAAAGGGATTAGGGAAGCGTTTCTTCCTTTCATCTTCCCATTTATCCCAAACATTAGAAATATTACCAGTCACATTTCTTTGCACAGGAACTCTGTCAGTACGATCTAAAGTGGTAGCCAAAAAATTGTCCAAAGACATTTGTGTACCATCCACAGTTTCTCTGAAAATACGAGGCAAATGAAGTTGTGGATCACTGGCCATAGTATACAAACAACCAAAGAACTGACCAAAATGGAAAATAGCAACTCAGGAAAAATCCACAAATCCACAGAAAACAAGCAAGTTTATTCCTCTGACGTCTCGGCATAAGCCTTCAAGGAGTAAAGAACAAGTAAAGCACACTACATTTATATACACAAAGTTAATTGATGAAACAATTATTCAATAAAACAATTAAAACTAATAAATTTTAATTTTTAAATAAGTACTCTCCAATTTAGGTCTTCATTAAGACCTTGTGGGTACATAGTATTAAACTTCAATATATACATAGCTTCCTTATATATTAAAACTTGTTTAATATTTGAAATATTATGCCATGAACAGTTAATTTTTTCCAAAACTGTAGCTTGAAGTTCTTCATTTTTACTATTGTGAAAATCCCTGAAATGCACAGCCACTGAACTTGTTTCCCTATTAATGGTAATGTCCCTAGCATGTTCCAGCAGTCTAACTTTAAATGACCGTTTGGTTTCACCAATATAAAATTTTTTACACGGACAAGGTACGTCACTCTCCCTATCAATTTCCGAATGGTGTAGTATGTGTTGTTACTTGTATCTATGGTATGGATGTGAGCATGCAAGGGAATCGAGTGGCTGAATAGGATGCCAGCAGATAGTAGACACCTATAGTGGCAGCATGAGCTCTGCAACAAATACTGGTGTCTCCATAGTAGCCAGTACTAGACAAGGTGACAAAACTCACTGCAGGAAATGTGCTGGGCCACATGTGTGTTTATAGGGGACACACATGCCAGTCAGGGAGGCTCACATACCCAACAACAGTCTCAGCCAGCAGGACAGGCATAGACAAACACAAACAAAAGCTGTGCTAAGGCCTCTGATTGATGGCTATGGATAACATCCCTCACAAGACCTACACAAACAGACTACAACAGGTCAGGCAGTGGTATGTTAGTTCTGAAGGGTAAGAAGTCTGAAACTGAAATGTAGGTCAATCAAACCTAAGACCTGTAGTACACTGATATGCCTCTAGTCAGCATGATAGGTCAGAATACAGAATTAAATTGAGTACCTGAAATACCAGTACAGTCATAGCAAATGTGTAGAAGTGTCAGGTGTGCCCCCCCAATCCTATGTAGAAATGTAGCAACATGTATGTGTAGGTATAATAACAGTGGAGCACAGATTACTTGAGCTGGCCAAGGTAGCAGGATAGATTGTACCATGTATACAATATGCAGGGCTGCGGGTGTTAGGTTGGTGTGTATTGTATATTGTTTGAGAGTGGTCAGTATGTGTGCATGGTGAGGTTTGTCCTGGTGGCCACTGGCCAGTACTGCTGATGGCAGGGCCAAGTTCTCACAATGGCAATGCCAAAAACAATGCTTCCCAGCAAAACACATTCCAGCAGTAAGCCATAGTAAATGTTTGGAAGTAATATGTGTCACCATCTGAAAGATGGACATGGCATAAATGTGGGCACATACTTACAAGCAGTACACAGGGGAAAGTATCCCAGAGAGACAATGTATAATATGTAACTGTCAAATGGACACACCCTTGGAACTGTACATACAGGTTAGGTGCACATTAGTTGGGCTTGTAGTAGGGAATACCGATGTCATCTGGCCAAACACTGGCAGACCACAAAGGTCACAGGTATGAATTATTGAGAAACAGCTGATGTCCCTGCACAAGCCAGCATACGTGGTATGCCCCATGCATATCTGTGAGTCAGATGCAAGTAGTGTCCATAGCACACATGCACCCAGCTCACCGCACCATCACCCACAGGTATCTCTCCGGTTTTATCCCTGTTGTTGGGAATGAGTACAATATGACCCTTAACTATGTATGGCAATAGCCAAAGAATGCAGCATGCAGAACAGGTGTCCCACACAGGTGTGTCCCTAGCTGTAAGCAGCACCCTGGCAGCATCCACACCACTGGATCAATAATGACAAAAAGTATTGGCATTAACACCTTGCATACCTACCCTGTCACTGCAGGGGAATATAGTGCATTGCCGTCTGGGACTGTAGGAGTGACACAATGCAACGGCCTGCTACAGCTGGCCTGCATCACTACCAAATGGCCTACAGTCCTCTGCCAAAGGCCTGTGTCTCACCCATACTGCCAATGTATATTATGTCATGGACTCCCAAATAACAACATAACACAGTCCACAGAACCCAAATGCAAGGCCATGTGGACAAATCCCAGTAACATGTCCACCATGTCCTATTGCACGAACTGTGGACCAACACCGAATTACTGCTGGGATGAGGTGATAACTATAGGGAACATATCAGGTAATGTTTGCATAATGTTTGGAAGAGGATAGAATAATAGGGGGAGGTAGGAGCATGGGTGGCATGGAGTGTGTGAAGTCTGAAACTCAGCCATGTGCACATACTATCCCTGCCTGCAAACACAGGAATGGATGGCTACAAACCTGCTCATAAACCACAATGTGAAGGGGTAATGTCCAGAATTATGACTCCTGCCTCTGGGTAACCTGTGTGAATCTGTACAGCTGTGAGATATGGCCACAGCAGGATATGGCCATACTGTCACGTCGATGGATGTACAAGCATGGGCTCCTCAGCACCACTGTACCAAGGTACTGAACCATTTACACAGACCCAGCAGCAAGTGTCTGCAGCTTCATCTCCAGAATGGCATGATTTTGCAAGAATACGTAGGCTGCAGAACACAGTACTAGACACAGCTGCATTCACCCTCTGTTCTCCAGGATATCACTGCAAGCAAATATGTATACCTGACAGTACTTGATGACATAAAACATCACAGTGTAAAACAGTACATATGTCTGAATATCACTGCTAACACCAAGAACATGTAGCAGAAACAGCACAGACACAATTACCTACAGTAACCCACTATCCTTTGCCCATTTTGACCCCATATTGTCAACCAATCTACAGATATCCAACAGAAACAGGTTGCTAGCTGTAGGTGTAGAACACAAAAGCCTGCACTGGAGTACAATCTACTTGGAATGGATACTACACATTCAATACAGAAGGTCATACTGGGCATGCTCCCACACTTAGAGAAATGAAGGCCATGTCAGACAACAAAATACTGAAAGGTCATACTGGGCATGCTCACACACTTTGAAGCCCATGTCTGGCAACAACAGTGGACTCTACATATTTGACAGTCACAGATGTTAGTGCACGCACTCCTCAGTACACACAAGTCATGCTTTGCACACACATTGGTTAGGAATACACACATATAGCCAAGGACAACACACTATAATAGGCCAAAATTACACATACATAGATGTGTGGAAGAGAGTGACAGACAGTGACAAAGAGCCTCCCATCATGCGACCTGTCTCACCCAGCACACATCCAATTGGCTAAAACCACATGATGTGCAAATGTCAATCACTGTAGACATTTGCTTCTGGTATCCCTTAGCACTATAGTGTCTGTAATGCTTGTGCTAACTGTAACATAACTGTACAAGTCAGTAGTCATCTAGCAGTTGTATACATGTACCTGTGGAATATAAACCTGTGTGTGCCTGAGTGTTGTGTGTCTGCCTCTAGGTAAATGGGTTATGGCCCATGCACACACACTGCTCTCCCCATTGCCCTACTATGGCATGCCTGCTGATGTCTTCACTTTGAAATACACCTTTGGGAAGTAGTAGCCCAGTAATCTCTGTAGCACGTCCTATAACTGAGTAATGTTGTAGTGTGATATACTAGTTAGGTAAAAGTTCTTTTGTTTGTGTGAGTGAGTTTGTCTGTGTAGGGATCAATTCTTTTGAGGCCATTCACACTCAATACAATTTCAAATGCCTTACTTTGGCAGGGCTGCTGATGTCCTTAACTTTGAAATGGACCTTTGGGGAAAGAGTAGCCTGGTAATCTCTGTGGCACGTCCTGTAACAGCATAATGCTGTAGTGTGATGTACTAGTTAGGTAGGAGTTCTAATCCCAAACATGGTAACTGTGAGTGTGTTTGTCTGTGTATGGATCAATGATTTTGAGGCCATTCACACTCACTACAATTTCAAATGCCCTACTTTGGCAGGGCTACTGACGTCATTCACATTGAAATATATCTTTGGGGAAGGAGTAGCCTAATAATCTCAGTAGCAAGTCTTACAACTGCATAATGCTGTAGTGTGATGTACTAGTTAGGTAGAAGTTATATTCCCCGACATGACAACTGTAGAACTTTGTGTGTTTATCTGTGTAGAGAGCAATGCTTTTGAGGCCATTCACAGTCACTACAACCTCCATTGCCCTACTTTGGCAAGCCTGCTGATGTCATTCACTTTGAAATACACCTTTGGGGAAGGAGTAATCCAGTAATCTCCGTGATGCATCCTATAACTGCGTAATGATGTAGTGTGATATACTAGTTAGGTAGGAGCTTTATTCCCAGACATGGCAAGTGTAAATGTGCGTGTGTTTGTTTGCCTGTGTAGGGATCAATGCTTTTGAGGCCAGGCACACTCACTACAATTTCAAATCCCCTACTTTGGCAGGGCCGCTGATGTCATTCACTTTGAAATACACCTTTGGGGAAGGAGTAACACAGTAATCTGCATGGTGCGCGCTATAACTGCATAATGCTGTAGTGTGATATACTGGTTAGGTAGGAGTTCTAGTCCCAGGCATGGTCACTGTGAAGCTCTGTGTGTGTGTGTTTGGTTGTGTGTGTGTGTAGGGATCAATGTTTCTGTGGCCATTCACAGTCACACTGCACATCTAAAAATGGAGAACATCAATAACTGTGTAGTAACAGAAACCTGATCCAAAGCTCCAGAGAGCACCACTGCAATACCAGGTGCCACTCTCACCACACCTGTTGGACATCAAACCAGGACCAAAACAATAAAGGTGGAGGAATGTCCATATTCACTAAGGATATTCACACCACCAGGCTACTTGCCCAACAGAATGTGTCAGAAATACCCCCAGTGCAACTAACAGTAAGTCAGCCTGCATTCCAAATTGTATAGCTTGCTACAGATCCCCCACCATGCCCCATGATTCCCACTACAGCTTTTGAAACATACTGTGAAATATTATGATACAAGCAAACACCCTAATACTGGGTGACTTACATTACCCTGCCATTAACTGGAAAAACTACTTGTGTACCAACACGTGTGCCCAACGGTTCTTGGAAGTCATAATTCCCACTGCCCTGGATCAAGTAACCCATAGTCCCACCAGGGGTTCAAATATCCTGACCTGGTCATTACCAACATGGGAAATCAATGCTCCACACCTATGGTCACCCCATTGGTGGTCAGGTCTGCCCATGAGCTAATCACCCTTAACATCAACATCCCCCCCCACACCCCAGTAAGGAAATCTCTGTAACACACATCTCCAAAGCCAACATCATGCTACACATGTCAGATGTGACTAATGTCATGACACCCATGTAGATGGGAACTGAAAGGATGACTGCTGAATCCTACATGAAGGCACTGTACGAGCACATCCACTCATGCATGAATCATGCCATCCAATATAGAACCAAGATGCTCCTCACCAAGAAAATAGAAGCAATTTGATGGCCCCTGCCATACACATGCTGTACAACAAAAGGAGGAAACTGTTGCAGAAACAGGGGAATTTCCAGGATGCAAAATACTCCCTTACCAGCCACAGTAAGAAGCAGAGATCCCTCATAACATCCATCAAAGCTAGTTATGAACATAATATAGCCAAAGATTTCAAAGATAACTGCAAGCCGTTCCATAGCTATGTGAGGAATCTAAATGGCAATGCTCAGATCTGCTCTGAGCTACAACAGGATGGTATTAAATATACTGCTCCCAGGGATGTTGCCAATATCCTGGCAGATTGATTCAGTGCCAGCTGCATCCTTTCTTCCACCTTCCAAAGGGCCCATCTCAACACGGAAAGATTGCCAGATTCCAGTAATAACAGCCACATAGGTAAAAACCACACTCTCCAGAGCTATGGCAGCAGCAGCCATGGGACCAGTCAACATCCTGGGCTGTGTACTACATGAGCTACAAACTGAACTGGCACCTCACCTACATGCCATGTCTAATCATAGCCACACCTCAGGCTTTATGCCCATTGTGTGGTGCACAGCTACAGTTATCTCAGTCCACAAGCGGGGATCCACCTTAGATCCTGGGAACTACAGCCCCAGCAGTATGACATGCCTGATCCGCAAGGCCATGGAATGTATTATCATGGAAATTAAATTGTGAGGGGCTGATCATGTCACCTCAACCTGATTGACAATTGTGAATCCATCTCCAGAGCTGTGGACGAGGGTAAGGTGGTTCACACAGCCTATCTGGACCTCGCCTAGACCTTCAACACCATCCCCCAGTCTGGAATCATAGATAAATGTATCAAACTGGCCATTAATCCCTATGTCACCTGGTGGCTGCCAACTGCTGTACTGACAGAACCCACACTGTAAATGTAGGTGACACCAACCTCAATCCCAGACAAGTGACAGTTGGAGTACCTTAGGGTTCAGTCCTGGCACCACCCTTGTTTGGTATCTACTGCTCTGAAGTACAGTCCAACAGTAAGGGACTCTAACAAACAAAGGTGGCAGATGACTGCACACTGGGAGCCAATATTGAATCCCCACATGATGTGGAAATTCTAAAGAAGGGCCTTACAGAAAGACATGCTTGGTGCCTGAGCCATGGCCTGAAGATCAATGCCAAGAAATTTATAGTTATGCCCTTCAGGAAGGGACATGTACCTGTGAAGTACCACATAGGTGGCAGTACACTAAACACCTAAAGTGTGGTAACAGTCTTAGGGACACAGGTGGACAGTGGTCTCACCTTTGATAACCACATCTCCACAACAGTCAGGAAACCCACCTATGTGGCACACCTCACCAGGAAGGGCTTTACATCCAGGAAAAGGAGGCCATTGTCCCACTGTAGTCATCTCTCATTAGACCCAGTACAGACTACAATGGCCTGTTATGTATATACTTCACAAGACATCTGCAACAACTAGAAAGGCTGCAGAAATACCTCACAAAATGAATCACAGGCCTAAACCAGATGCCCTATGCTGACCATCTGAAAATCATCCAGCTATACTCTGTCACATATTGTGTTCTCAGAGGTGATCTCTGCTTAACATACCATGCCATGTCAAACCCACAGCTGTTGGACATGCTACAGTTAAAGAATTCCAAACCCTCATAGCCACATGCTCAAGGGATCCAAATCTTGTCATCACAATGAACAATACATGCTGGAGGGATGTGTTCCTGACCCAGAGACTCCCCAGACTCTGGAATAGACTGCCCATATATGTCAAGCAGAGTGCCTCTTTGGCCCTCTTCAAAAGGAACCTGGATGATTGGATGGGAGATAGGAAACTGACCCCGGGGATCATGTCAGTTGTCCTGCTAGACAGGGGTCCAGGGAAGTAGATATTGTGAGAAGACATAGCCAGGGAATTGTCATGTCTAGGCATGTATAGGCCCTAGGCCCAATAGCCTAGTATCAACCTATGAACCTATGAACCTATGAACTACACTTTCCATTGCCCAACCTTGGCAAGGTTGCTGATGTCATTCCCTTTGAAATACACCTTTGGGGAAGGGCTAGCCCAGTAATCTCCATGGTGTGTGCTATAACTGTGTAATGCTGTAGTGTGATGTATTAGTTATGTAGGGGTTCTAATCCCATACATGGCAAGTGTAAAGGTTTGTGTGTTTGTGTGTGTGTTTGTCTCTGTAGGGATCAATACTTTTGAGGCCATTCACTGTCACTGCAACTTCCATTGCCCTACTTTGGCAAGCCTGCTGATGTCATTCAATTTGAAGTACACCTTTGGGGAAGAAGCAGCCGAGTAATCTCCATGGCACGTGCTATAACTGCATAATGCTGTAGTGTGATGTACTAGTTAGGTAGGAGTTCTAATCCCAGACATGGCAACTGTGAGACTTTGTGTGTATGTGTGTGTTTGTTATACATGTCCTGTGTGGAGATAGCTGCGAGTGTGTAACAACAAGACTCATTGTGAAGCGGGTTTTGCAAATTTCTTATATGGTGGGCCTATTATATGTCACAATGTCCACCTTACAAGGATAACAGATGTCAAACAACAGCAAGGCTGGGGTAGACAATCCATACCCCTACATGTGACATCATGGCTTGGCAAACAATATAGGCAACCCTTGTATTACCCAGAGAACACTCTCCACCCATGTCTCATACACAAACACACTCAGCTAGGCAACAACCACTATGTTGGTAGTTCCTTGCATATTGCCCGCAGATAGTAACCATGGTGTGATTGCAGTGGACTACAGAGGGCATGGCACCCTGCCCCATCGAGACAATAGGCAAATCATTGCATGCAGTGCTCCTACACTATGTTCCCCACTGGACACCTGCAACAACTGTAGAGGCAGCAAATGTAACCCACAAAGGACATACCATGCCTTATACACATGCCCTGTATGGACAGATGCCACTGACATCAGGGCATACCTGTATCATGCTGTCAATGTAGGTACAGGGTCAACCTGGTGTCCTTTGCCAGTTCTCACCACATAAGGCCAGGAATGGCACATCTAATGATAATAATCTGTCTACATAACATGCCCCAGACACCCCATGTACACTTCCACATGTGGGAAGAACATGCATGTGGGACGTGTGCACATCCCAGAAACCGTCCTTGTCATGGAATATAGAACACATACATGGAAAACATTGTACAACACTGGCCACCCACAATAGTAACCTAGATGACTGGATGGTGAATACAATACCCACCTGTGTGGGTCAATCCAGACAATACACCCCTGAGCCACCCTGCAGACCATTGTCATGTGGCTTGATGCTAAGGTATACCCTTTACCTAGCCTTGTACAACTTTCTGGCACAGTCAACCACTACACACATTTGAAGCAATGCACCCATGCATGTCAGTACTGGCAAACCTGTGTGTGTGTGTATGTGTGTGTGTGTGTGTGTGTGTGTGTGTGTGTGTGTGTGTGTGTGTGTGTGTGTGTGTGTAATGATTTGGATGCCATTCACACTTACTACACCTCCCATTTGCCTACTGAAGCATGCCTTCTGATGCCAGACACTTTGACATACCCTTTGTCCATATATCATCCTGATAACATCTGTGATGCATGTGATACCTGCATATTACTGTATTGTGGCAAACTAGCTAGTTAGGAAGTCTAATCCTAACCCTGACAACTGTGATAATGTCTGTGAGTCCCTGAGAGAGCGTGGCTGTGTCGACCTTGACACCTGTTCATGTGAACAGACATGTGTACTACACCTACCGTATCCCTCCTTTATCACTGTTGCAGATGTCACTCACCATCGAATATATCTTTGGACAGCTCCCCAACATGTAAACTCTGTGGCACTTGCAATAACTGCATAGACATGTGATAGCAATACATAGTCAGGCATGGGTTTGAAACTCCGTACTGGTAAGTGTGTAACACAAACACGCTTAGGTTTTACTCTCCCACCCCCTCCCTGGAGGGGGATGTTCCAGACATGACTACAGAATGTAAGTGTTGCTCTTCTGCATTTGGAGTAATGTTGGTTTAACAGGGTTTATGTGCAGATGTCAGGTTTCCATCTTGGATAAATACAGGCAATCTATGCTTGACTGATACTGACATGTCTGCCCAGCTGTGTTATAAATGGCACAGATAGGACTCAGCACCCTGTACACACCACATGCCACAGATTCCTCCACTACACTACCACAGTCAACAGAACATGCTTGGGTACATGTCTCCAAGACAGACACTAACAATGTTATGTAATACATGTTGCATACATGTCAACTGGAGCACCTCACCGGCCCTCTGCAGAAGGCACCCAGAAGATTTGCTGATGCATGTCACTCTCACCCTGAGGGTCATCACAGTGGTGTCTGTAGATAGATGGCCAGCTGGCACATGGCAGGTGGCATGATACCACTGTACACACATCCCCTACACTTCCCATCTCTCCATGGACAATAGCCAGGTACACACCTATGAACACCTGCACCGATGTACCCCAGTACTGATAAATGTCTATGTGTGCATTACCGAGAATATCAGTGTCTATGTGGTAGTAGACCTGTAGTTGGGAATACCCTGAGGCCCTTCACACCCACTGCACCACCCATAGCCATAGTTAGATGTAGCTGCTGCTGTACCGGACATTACATGTACCTTGTTATGCTCTTCTCCCTAAGGGATACCTGGGTCTTGCAGTACCAGCACAACACTATTGTACAAATGGGTTGATAGGCATGGGATACCCACTGAGCTCTGGCAAGTGTGTGTATGTGTGCATGTGTGTATATATGTAGGGTACAGCATTCTAAGGCCACATACTCCTATTACAATATGTATTGCCGCACAGTATTAGGGATAGTGATGTTGCTGCCCATAGGAGAGGCATGACAATGCATCACCCTACTATGCCTGTGGCATGTGTATTAGATGCATATCTCTGTAGTAGCATTCTTGGGATGGACAAGGGGTTGTATTGCAGTCCTGGTCAATGTGTGATGGCGGGTATGTCAGAGTGTCATTTTGGGTTCCAGTGCATACAATATCCACAGTGGGGTGTGGGTGCTGGGTATACTTTCATTACACCGTGGCACCCCCGGTACATGTCCTATGTACCACTGTATGGTGACCACTGTCACCATCAACCATACAGGTAACTGATAACACTATCCAGCCCAGTTATGCATGTGATGTGTGCAACCTACCTGTAACACATTGGACACGCTGACAAGGTAATTAGCACTGATAGGCCCAGGTCTCTCGGATGTGTGTCTGACTGTTATGTGTTTGTCAATGTGTATATGATGGTATGTCACAGGATGTATTGTCCATATACAACCATTACATCCCCCATTACCATACTGTGCATGCATGGGGATGTTCTGCATGTAACATGTAACCTGGAACACACCTCATCCTAAAAGCTGTGTGGTGTGTGCAATTAAAGCCACCCACACACATATCAGTAGCACTACATACCTAGGTAGGGGTCTAGTCTCAGTGTTGCAAAGTAAGAGTGTGCATGTATGTGGAGGGATCTACTTCAGGTTGTTGAATATACATGTCCTAGGGGGTCATCTGTCCAAGAACTGTGTGGCATATGCTAACATGTCACAGGTATCATCCTGTAGACATACATTCCATCACAACTACTGTTAGCTGTGTAAATGGCCTCTTGCCCACTGTATAGGTGTGCAGCGGTACTGGGATTGGTATATATAGCTGGGTGTGGCTGTTGTGGACACAGCCAACATCATTGCAGTTACTGTTGAGGGTATCCCCCATGTAGCTGGCCATAATACTGTACAGTTCATGCTAACAGGTTATGTATTTGTCTATCACACTATCTGTGGTTCTACAGCACCTCTCACCCTCCAAAAGGTAGGGGTGTGCCACCCACACCAGCACACATATGTTTACCGTGTTGAGGATTGCACTACATTGGGGAAGGGGACATATACCCTGCTGGTACCATTGTCAAGACCTTAAACTAGCAGACTGCTTATTCCACAATGTATTGTTCTGCATAGTCTGGCATGGTGGAATTACATAGGCTACGATGGGTTCCTTACACAGGTACATACATCCATGTGTACAGTATTCCCTGTGTGGTGCATACCACCCAGTACAACTACCATTGCCAACTGTAGAAGGGCTGCTAACAGCAGCCATCATGCACTCACCTGTATACACCACCCCCAGACCTATCGGCCATGTGGCACAAGCAGTAACTGTTATACAGAGCTATGACATGTATTTAACTGTACCTAGGATATGGCACAGCCATGGTGTCACCACAGTGCCATACCCCTTGTGAGATATGACAGCAGACCATCCTCTTGCTGACACATGGGCACCTACAACACAAATGGATAACATTATGGACACCACAATCACTCAGTGTTACTAACAGATATAATACTTCATGGCTGGACAGCTACACTACCTAACATGTAAGCATTAAACATTGCTGCTGACAACATGTTACACAGCAGTACAGTGATACACTGTAGTACAGTCACCGTGTATCAAAACCATATTAGCCTGTCCCTGCATCAATGTTATCGATGACAGGGATGTGGCACAGTTATCATCATATGCACAGGTTGTGCTGTTGGTTTTCCAGAGACCTAGGGTGGGCCATACATTTGGCACCATGTGTGTGAGTGAAGGGTTTAAATTACTGATATGGTCATGGTGATATGGTGTGTGTAGGTATGGGGTTGCCCTAGGTGTGTTTGCATTGTGTGTGGGTATGCATGCACACAGTTCTGCCATATGGCTGCCCTATACAGGTGTTTGTTGGACAGCTGCAGACCATACCTGGCAGGGTGTGCAGTTCACCACCTCTGACCATGGACACGAGAACTGTGCCTGCCAGGGATTCCACGGGCATGTTCAGGTACAAGTTTCGATATGCTACTCTCCCCTGATGATGACATATGTCTGCTGGAACCAGGCCCTTCCTGGGACTGGCCAGGGCCACATGCGCATGGCCTGCTGTGATGTGGACAGTGCCCCTCCTGCAGTGCTGGGGCTGGTACTGCCACATTACAGGAGTTGCTTGGTGTCCTTGCACGTCCACGTGGACCTCCAGATGTTGGTGTTGCTGGCCTACGTCCACATGGCCATCGCACCACTCCCACCACATCCTCTAGCACGGACAATCCATGGTCGAGGAAGCCCACCATCTCACCCCACCATCTATCCATGACCTCTGTATAATAATGAATGTTGTCACAGCTGAAAAAGCAGCCCTCTGCAACTTCAGACCCTGTCTGTTGTACCGTTCCATGTGTGCCTATGCCTCCATGAAAGCCTGAAACATGCATCTGGTGGTACCAGATGTGGCACTTCTGCCAGGGGCACGATGACCAGTGATCCTCCCATGAGCACCCCTGTACATCTACCTATATGGTACCCTGCCAGACATCCAGCTATGGCTGCCGTGTCCAGACACAGCAGCCATTGATACCATACTGTCCTGTGCACTGCCACCAACCACCAACTGTCCCTCTGCTATGGCCACTGGTGATGGGGTATCTACAGGCACTGTGACTGTGTGTGGGTGTGGGGTGGATAACAGGAGGATGTCAAATGATGGTGCAGTTTCGGCCTCTGACAACCCCCCCGTGCCTAAACATGCGCTGGTGTGAATGACCTGAGACGTACCTCCCTGGACTACATGAAAAGAGACATAGAGGAGCTCTCTGAGCATGTAGCCCAGGCCGGTATGACCCTGACCTTGAGTAGCATCTTACCCTCACCAAGAATGATGCCACAGTATGAAAACAAGATTATCAATTTCAACAATTGGCTTAAGTATTGGTGTCATTCAAAGGGGATCCAGTGCCTGTCAGCCTGGGATGACATGCTCGACAAGCCACAATGCTTCGCTAGGGACGGCTTGCACCTGTCACCCCTGGGCTTTCGGATATTGGCAAAGTCTCTTGTTACCCCCATAGTGCCTTTTTTAGGCAAGGGTCAAAAGACAAACCCACCTCCATTGGTATCACAAGGGATAAGAAACTAAGAGTAATGCTACTCAATGCCAGAAGTCTAAACCTCAAGATGCACGCACTCAAAACTCTCCTTAGCATGGAGAACATCGATATCTGTGCAGTAACAGAAACCTGGTTCAAGGCTCTCGAGAGTACCCCAGCACTACCAGGTTATACCTCATACCATGCTTTTCGGCCCCAAAACTTGGACCGAACCACAAAAGGAGGGAGTATCAATATTCGTCAAAGATACCCACACCTCCAGGTTGGTGGCACAGCCGAAGCATCAGAGACTATCCATGTGCAACTAACAGTGGGTAAAACTGCCTTCCAGTTTATAGCCTGCTACAGACCACCCTCCCAAACCCAGGAACCCCACTCGGCCTTCTAGAGAACACTGGAAAATATGAAGGTCTCTCCAAACACCATTATATTGGGTGACTTCAACTACCCAACCATAGACTGGGAGCATTACTCTAGCTCCAACACCCTAGCTCAAAGGTTCCTAGAATTTATAAACTCAAATGCTATGGAACAACTTGTTACCACTCCCACAAGAGGGAAAACATACTGGACCTGATCATCACCAACATGGGGAATCTATGCTCCAGACCAGAAGTGTATCCCTCACTGGTAAGATCAGACCATAAACTAATCTCACTGGATATTCACATCCCGACCCCACCCCATGCCCAGAAAACCACAGTGAAAAACTTCTAAAACAAATTTCACACTCCTAAAACCGAGGTGGAATCCTTCAAAGCCCCTGGGCCTGTGGATAATCTGGCCCAGACCGCAAAATCCTTTATAAGCATTCTATGAACACCTTTAGGAATGCATGGATCATGCAATCCCAAATAAAACCAAGACCCAATCCTCCAAAGCAGATGTCCTGTCTGGTGGACCCCAGCCATAAACAAACTAAACAATAGAAGGAGAAAGCTACTACATGATAGAGCAAAATCCCAAAAAGGGAAGGCATCTCTGATCAGGATTAGCAATAAACTACGGGCACTCATAAAATCGTCTAAGGCCAGCTTCGAGAGAAAAATTGCACAGGACACTATGGATAATCACAAGGCTTTCTTTAGTTATGTTAAGAACCTGGGTGGGAATTCCCAGATATGCTCAGAATTAATCCAAAATGACAAAAATACACCAAACCCCCAGACATTCCCACCACCCTAGCTGCCAGGTCCAGCACAAACTTCTCCCCTCCCCACCAAAGGGCAAATATCTATCCCAGCAGAGTGCTGCCCCCCTGACATCTCAGATGCTCAGGTAAGAGCTGCCCTCTCCAAAGCAAGAAACACAGCATCAATGGGACCAGGCGGTGTCCTGGGCTGTCCTACATGAACTCCAAGAAGAGCTAAACCCAAACCTAAAACTACTGTTCAATCTCAGCCTTACTACAGGATATGTACCCAAAGAGTGGCGTACAGCAACAGTGGTCCCTCTCCACAAAGGTGGTGCCTCAACGGATCCTGGAAACTATCGCCCCATAAGTCTCACTAGCTTAGTCTGCAAAGCTATGGAAAGGATCATCATGGACCTTATAAATAAAGATATTGGGGACCTACAGACACTGGATCCTACCCAGTTCGGCTTTGTTAAGGGCAGATCCTGCCTCTTAAACTTGGTCGATTTCTTTGAAACAGTCAACAAGGCCATTGACAAGGGGAAGGTGGTCCACACAGCCTACCTGGACCTCGCAAAAGCCTTCTATACAATACCCCACTCGGGCATTATAGATAAGCTCACCAGTATAAATATAAACCCCTATGTCACTAGATGGGGTGCAAACTGGCTCAAGGACAGAACCCACATGGTTAGAATAGTTGGAGCCATATCAGACTCCAAACCAGTTACAAGTGGCGTCCCACAAGGCTCAGTCCTGGGACCTCTCTTGTTCGGTATATATTTCTCGGAGGTACAGGCCAACATGGAAGGACTGTGGCTGACCAAGTTCGCAGATGACTGCAAACTGGGCACCATAATAGACTCTCCAGCCGACACAAGCATTCTCCAAAAGGGCCTCATAGAAACAGACAACTGGTGCCAGAGCCATGGCCTCAAGCTAAATGCCAAAAAGTGTATAGTCATCCCCTTTGGCAAAAACAAAGTGCCCACAAATTACCACATAGGTGGTAATCCATTAAGTACAGAAGAAGTAATTAGGGACCTGGGGACCCAAGTTGATAGCAATCTCTCATTTGACAACCACGTGGCCAAAGTGGTTAGAAAACATTTTATATAGCCCACCTAATCATGAAGGGATTCACATCTAGATCAGAGGAGGTCATCTTGCCTCTTTACTCATCCCTCATCAGGCCCATAATTGAGTACAATGCCCTTTTGGGATGTACCTTACCAGACACCTGCAGCAACTGGAAAGACCCCAAAAGTACCTCACCAAGAGGATCAAGGGGCTCAAACAGATGCCGTATGCTGCCGGTTAAGGAAACTCCAGCTCTACTCAGTGGCATACCGCTTGCTCAGAGGCGATCTGTGCCTGACGTATAAAGCCATGTCCAACCCGGAATTAATGGACATGCTGCACCTCAGAAAATCCAAATCCCATCGAGCTACGGGCTCGAGGGACTTGAACCTCAGCACTGAAATAAATAGGACATGCTGGAGGGACAGATTCATAACCCAGAGGCTCCCTTCACTCTGGAATAAAATCCCAGTCCAGGTTAGGCAGAGTCCCTCATTGACTCTCTTCAAGAGCAATCTTGATGAGTGGATGGGAGATCGTAGGTTTACCCCGGGTATCACTTCTGTGTCACTGTTAGACAGAGGCACAGTATACTAACCTCAAAAAAGGGCATAGCAAAATTAATTTAAAATGGGTGGCGAAAGCCATACACGCTCTGGCTAGGCTTATAAATGCCCTTGGGCAGATAGCCTAGTATGAACCTATGAACCTATGAACACCCCTATCATGATTTTTAGTGTCTGTATGGACACCAACATCAGATTGCATGCAGGTGGGACCCTGGTCCACCTCGCCACCTGTGAGGGGAAAACAAGAAACACACTTCCTGTACATCATTGCTTAACAGTACACACACACACACACACACACACACACACACACACACACACACACACACACACACACACACACACACACAGACACCCTGACATTCCACCATTATACCTACCTGTCCCTGAGTTTACAGACTGTCCCAAGTTTATTCTCTTACGTTCCCCATCCTGCATCACACTTGGAAACTTACACTCATTAATACCAACCATTAATGTATCATTCTTCTAATTGCCTAGTCAAGTGACCACAAAACATGACCTGTTACTCCATTGCCTCTTTGACTTGATTGGAGTCGGTTTTACAAGGACTCATTGCTGTCATCCAGTGTTCACCTGGGTTTGTCCAGACATCATGAGCATGGCCCCCATATGTAAGGGACTACTACAGTCACTCAATAATGTATGCACTGGAGTGTAATACATAGCTATTGCTCAGTAGATGCAAGATCTGTTGCTTTAGTAACTTATGTGAAGAACAGTAATATTTGAATACACTCATTGGTGCTGTCTAGTAATTCCCCAATGCATCTGTAGTGCTGCATACATGAGTATTATCTCACCTTTCTGCCGATTGCAGTTTTAACAGTATACCTGGTGTCTACTTTCCCCTCCCAATGCATGTTCCATGCTACAGACCTTATTATACTATCAGCTGTCCTGAGATTACATATCAGACAAGTATTCCTATTGTCTCATGTGTCAGTCCATGTCCATGTACTGCATGATTCCAAAGAGAAGTCAAGATGTATGAACAACCCCACATTCACACATGTGCATACATGGACCCACACACAAACACACACACACATATACACACACACATCCTACATACATCAACCCCCCTCCACTCCACCAGATTGCACTTACAGAAAAAATAACCCCCCGACCTCCCGCACACACACTTACAGGTGAGGTTGCATGAAGATATTACACATAGACCTCCCATTACCCCTCTGTCAACATGCATATATGGTACTCAACAGCATGCAGTGCAGCTATAGTCAGTCCATGCTAGCAACAGTATACATGTGTGTGTGGTGCATGGACTGTGTTAGTAGGTGATGCCCCTTCCCCTGGAAAACACTGCACTCATGTACACAGTATTGCTGTGCACCTGTTCAGCACCCTGCCATGTACTGTGCACCGTACCTCGCAGGTGTACACACCATTGCTGAATGTGTATTACTGTGTCAGTTATGTCTGCTCTGCTGCTCACAGCCCCTATGTGTTTGTTGGACACATTCCTGGGATGATATGTGGACAGATGTCATTTGTGAATGCCTGCTGTCTGATTTACAGATGTCATCATCAGTGGTGCATGTATGACCAACACATTACAATTACACTGACAACCATCAAACCTTATCATGGCTATGGGGAGTGTACACACCCTTATTGATATGACTCCCTCTTCCTTGATATGCCATGGGACCACATTACTGCATATGTTAACATTACATGAGCCTGATATGTGACATATGTCCTGTACAATCAAATGCAGAGTCAATCAAATGTGTTAGTTGTGCTGATGCTGATTGAGATGCATACACATTGTGGGTGCATATGTGTGCACACCCTTATCATGATGGTTTGTTGCACCTACTGTTATGTGTACTACATCAGTCACTATTCCTGGCAGGGGTATACTAGCATGGGCCATCTGCATTTGCCAGTATATGGTCAGTCTGCCCTACACATGTCCCCCAACTCTGCATGATTACAAGGTCAACTCATGTGCACATCCCTTGGAGTTCACCCACTGCTGTCACTATTGCTGTGTAGTCAGGGTTATGTCTGCCACAGTACCTGACCCTGACTGTGTGCAGATACAGCCATTCATAGCATCCTTTGGTTCCCTGATGCAGTGCACTGTTGTGTTATGATGACAGCCCCTCCCCACCTTCAGCCTTTTGGCAGATACTTGACAACTATGGCCTAAACATGTGCGTCAGCTTGCAGTGTCCCAAACATTGAACACCATGAGTAACAGCCTAGTCCCAGCTAATGAATGGCAAACATACAGGTGTACACTGGCACCAACATGGTACAGATGGGGATGGTGGGCCTGGGGTGGGGTGAGGTGTTGGTTGTGCAGCACATGTATCGTACATGATACTGTTTGTAGGTTTCCAACGTGGTCTTGGTACACCAGTACACATTGCAAGACATGCCTTTTGAGGACCTCTTCTGTCATGCATATGCTATCTGTAGAGAGGCCTGGCTGATGTTTCCTGTGGTACAACTGTCACATCTGATTACCCTAACCCATGGGCCACACGTTTGCAGATTCCAGGCAATTGCTGACACAGGTACTGCACAGCTAGTACTTGCTAGACATTCCTGCAACCCCCTCAGTGTTGTGGCATGTTACTAGGCAGCCTGCATGACCAGTTTGCTACATGTGACATCATCTGTCTTGGATGGCCATCTGTTTATTTCCTACATTATTCCTGTCCCATACATCCTCGCCACATACATGACTGCACTGTTTGCCATGGTATATGCTATGGTGAGGTATGGCTACATGTCCTACTCATGGGTGATACCTGTTGGGTATGGGGCCCACACCACTGCTGCCTCTGTTGCAGGTAAGTGTGCACATTTGATGGCCAAATGTCTCGGACAGTAGACCAATTCTTGATGTGACACTGGGGAAGTGTATTTGCTGGAAGGTGCATTTCCATGACAAATGCATGCAGTCAGTACCACAACAGCTGCTTCCACTATATTTTATCTGGAGTGTGTGCACACATATGCTTCCAGTGTTTGTGAAGGTATGTATTCCCCATATTTGCTGTCCTAACATATGATTCCATATTACACACTCATTGCACATGTTAGGACCACATTGCAGGTTTTAAGGGTTGTGGACCACAGTATTGTCATCTGCTGTAGTGTAGATCTGTAACAGTTGCCATTGTAATACTGGTATATACACTGTTGTAGCACTGTATAAGAGTGATGATTCACGCATGTCCCTACTGTAGGCCATTTGTCCCACCATTATGTTCATCTCTGTGCACACGTTTTGCAATGACAGGATGTTAGTTATATTGCAGGAGTCTGACATACCCTTCTGATACACCATCATGGTGACCACTGTGATGCAGTGCAGTTTACAGCAACAATATGTGAACATGTACGGCATGCACTATGGGTAGGTGTGTTAAATGTGTGCATGGAATATACCATAGCCATAACATGACCGGTGTATTTGCAGCCCTGAACAAACAACATACTCACCAGCTACAGGCTGCTGCCTTGGGAGGTATACCAGAGGGACCTACATAAGTGTGTGAGAGATGTGATGTCAGTAGCCACAGCTGTGGCATTGATACAGGGTGGGTGCAGCATTACAGTACATCAACAGTACAAGCCCACAGTAGTACAGCTTATGCACATCTGTTTATTACTACTATGCAGCAACAAACTATATATATGTCATTTCACATATGCATGATCTAATTCTACAGATGTGGATGGATACACAACAGTGGTCTACTGATGTGCCCTGTAGCCTTACCTGCACGCTCCTCTGCCATTGTGTGGATAGCACCCACCTCCACTATGCTCTCCATCAGGTGTTGTGTGTGCAGGTGCCCCGAGGCTGGCAAGGAGCTCCTCAGCATGTGTCGGGGATATGGATGGCATGACCCCCCCCCATTGCAAGCTGATCTCCCCTGACTGCAGCAGCACGCTGATGGGCATTGGGAAGTAGGTCTATGCAATGATGCCGGACCTGCTCAAAACTGTGGTTATGCAGGCTGATATCATTTACCCTGTGGATAAGATCATTTCATAGTGCAGTCCGCTCCTACTGCTCATGGGCTGTTTGGCCAAACAACACCTGGTAGTGCTGCACCAGGTGTGTGATGATGACCTCATTCTCATCTGCTGTATAAACAGGAAGCCTCTCATGGGACATCTTGCCTGAAAAACATAAAGATGGAAACAGGCCTGAGCGACTCATACTGCAAGGTTATCATAGTTCTTAATACACATCTCTCTCCCCCCCCCACCATATCTGCAACAACAATCTGATCACACAACTCAATAGGTATGTCTACAGAATACCTACCATTGGGACATATATTGTATTGTACCACACTTTGTGCTATGTGTTTGTAGCCATGTTCCCTGTGGGGACACTATCATTGCTGAAATGTTACAGACAATGTCACCTACATGCCATTGTAAGGGCTATTATGGTTCCATATATGCACGTGGTCTGTTTGCTATGTGATTGCTGCACATCTGTGGTTTTCTGTTATTGGGGATATCTATGCATGCTATTGGACATGATCTGGGAATGTGTGGACTATTACTACCCACACATGTTCTATAAGAGTGACACAATAGCAAGTTCAGGGAACAGTTGCCAGCAGAACCACGTCTCCCACCTCATCTGGCCATGTTACCAGGCCGCATCACATGTGGGACACACCCTGGGACCTCCTCATCTACTGGTCCTGCACTACCTTCAGGTGGAACCACCTCAAAGGATGGTGTGTGTCCCTGGGAGCACACACAGACATGATCCTGTCACCCGAGCTCAATTCCAGGGTCTGGTGCATAGGGAACTCCACACAGACTTGGGGGATGTGCTACAGCACCTTGAGGCCCTCAGTAGACACTCACAGGGTCCACATGCTCAGCCTCCAGCCTAGGCACCTTCAGGGACGTGAAGCTGATGTTGTGACTGGCCATGGGTGGGGGCCTTATTCCCATTGTTTCCATATGGGGGCTCATGGGGCTTCCACATCGCAGATGACACTCCCCATCCAGGGTGTTTACCCACCACATGCATCATATACCACCCCTGCAGAGTGTCTTCTCTATCTTCCAACCCAACCCACCTCCACAAATAAACCTGCTATCCTTACCCAAATTCCCAATCCCACCTTCACAAACAAGGGCAATGTGTTCCAAACATGGGATTCACACATGACATAACCATCCATGTTGCACACACTTACTGCTGTATATATATGTGTGTATTGATATGCGTGATGTTCCCTCACACATAGCATGCAGCACTGTGATGCAAAACTAGGGGACATGCATTTATATGCATATGTGTGTGTGTGTGTTTGTATATATGTAGACATGGACATATATATATATATATATATATATATATATATATATATATATATATATATATATATATATATATATATATATATATATACATATATGTGCCTGGGTCTCTGTGTGTGTCTGTGTGTCTGTGTGTGTGTGTATAAATATATATATATATATATATATATATATATATATATATATATATATATATATATATATATATATATATATATATATATATATATATATATATATATATATATATATATATATATATATATATATATATATACATATATATATATATATATATATATATATATATATATATATATATATATATATATATATATATATATATATATATATATATATATATATATATATATATATATATATATGGTGCATTCAGACATCAGGTCCACACTCTCTAACTCTCCTTCCTGCACAGCTGCACTGTTCTGCCTTGCTACAACACAGACAGGTACCACATGTGGACACAGCCTAACATTAGGGGAGTATATATAGGGACAGATTGCAGGTAAGCCTATTATACACCTATGGCATTTCTGCATGCTACTTTACACATTAACTTGACTGTCCTGCAAGTGGTGGGCTCTGGAACCCACGTGTCCATCATAATGACATTACTTCCACCACAAGCTATTGGCCACACTAATATACATGTTTTGCATTAGACAACACACATTATGATGGCTTACATCATGTCAGTCAGTGCTGATCTGCACAGTTGACAGGTATGGCCCACTGCCCACAGAGCAGACACTATTTTCCATAGCAGTTGTTCAGCTGGAAATCATTACAACAACACCTAATGGCACATATAAATCATTCCACATTATCTATCCCATTATTATGGACCAAGTACTACATTTAGTTACATGCATATATACTTCACATACCTGTTGTGGGAATGATGTCTGTTCTGGATAGTTTGCTGGATGGATTTTTTTTTTTTTTTTGGTTTGGCTTTCACTCTCTCTCTATCTATCTCTATCTCGGTCTCTCTCCAGTAACTGGATTGAGCTGCTTTGAATAGATTGCAGCATGGATTTTGTAGGTGATGCACATGATCAGGTGATGGTCTCTGCACCAATCAGTGTCCTTCACTTGCTACCTGCATGAAGCATGCTGTGCAGTACTTCCAATTACCACTGTCATGGCAACCCACTACTATAAATCCCTACATCATGTGGGCGTGGTTTCTTTACCTTTCCTGTATGGAGGACATCCTTCCTGTGTGTGGGCAGCAGTGTTATAGACAGTAGGTAGCAATACCTCTTACAAGAGGACTTTCAGACTCTGGCCAGCTACATATTTGTATAAGGTTCCAGACTTACAGACAGTGTGATAGTGTTGTTATACGCATTGTATAGCACCAGTGTTATAGGGTTTGTGTGTACATACTAGTTTAACATGGAATGCAGTCTGCATAGCTCTCAACTGTGGGCCTATCGACATAATGGCCAGATATGTGCCTGTTATGTTTTGTCTGTCCACCACACAGGTCTTGTGTCAGATATATCACTGGCATTGTATGTGTTGAGTGCTATCAGTACATGGCTACATCCATTTGTGTTACTGACTTCATATTCCTGACTAAGGGTATGTTGAAGACTATCCTGTAACACCAGTAACTTTCTCAGTATATGACAACACTATTTCACATATGGGCATGTGTTCTGGCCTCTTTCCTCCACCTATATACCAGGCTTTGTCCATATGACATGCAGTAAGGGGTTGTTATGTAGTGGCCTGTGATTATGTCGTGCTGCCATTCCTGCCATCATTCCAGTGCTGTTGTGGCCCCCACACATATTGTGGGGGTAGGGTCCATATATATATGTGGGCTTCAGCTGCAAAAAACACGTGTGCCCTTCTGCAGTCCAAGGTCAGTGTATGTAACAGTGTTATATGCCCCTATAAGTCAGTCTATGGGAGAGGGGTATGCACCATATATATCCTAGGCTGTTACAACATGTGAGGGATATCGGTAGTAAGCTGGCTTAAGATATGGCTGTGCATTACCATACATTTCACCTTGGGAACATTGGTGGCCTAGTGCTTACTGTCACACAGACTGTTCTGCTTGTCAGTGTGATTGTAATGTTTTCAGTTAGGCATTGTTATTTTACATTGCTATACATTCCATTAAGTCTTCTCCCCCTAGGGATTGAGTACAGAGTGTAATTAGAGGCTGCTGAACTATACATCTGCATTAGATACTTTTGATTGATTGTTATCCTCTGGCCAGTCTTTCTTTACTGTTGTACTACTAAAAGGCCTTGGCCTGTACAGCAACATATGTTATGCTTTCAGATTACTGTATTAAATGATCTGCTTGAGAGTTGCATTAATCTGTTTGTATGTATTTCAAAGTCTAAACAGCTATATGACATGGCATATACAACTGTAATAGTACACAAAAATTTCTTATGTATGCAAACCTGTGTATGGTGTCATATCCTTTGAATTCTCTGTGGGTATATGTTTCAGGCAATAATTGTCTTTTGTATGAGTGACTCATACACTGTCCATTTGAAAGGTGGTAACTGTAGGAATACTGGTCGTTCAATATGCTGTGCACCCTCTAAATATGTGTCTTCCTATACATATCTATGTTTGTGTATGTGTAGTTACACACACACACACATATATATATATATATATATATATATATATATATATATATATATGTCTATATATATATATATATCTATATATATATATATATATATATATATATATATATATATATGTGTGTGTGTGTGTGTGTGTGTATCTGCATATGTGTGTGTGTGTGTGTGTGTGTGTGTGTGTGTGTGTGCATGTATCTTTGGAATGTTTATTGCTTCCACATTGTATATTCCTATGGAAGCCAGACTATACTGCATGATATGTTATTGATACCATCCTGACATCATACAATTGGGATGGATTACTGTTAACGTCTTGTAGCCATGTTGTGTAGGGTCCTGGGTATGGGACTTGCAACAGTTGGTACTGTGTTGCAGGGCAGATCAATTTAGCTGTGGGGGAGGGGGTATATCAATACTTATAAGAGGTAATTAACTCGGGCCCTCTCACCCCCATTAACAGTGCCTTTGATCATATATGTATTTGTTATGTTCTCTATTATATCTATAGATATATATTTGTATATACATACATATATATATATATATATATATATATATATATATATATATATATATATATATATTTATATAGACATATATAGGTAGACATATATATATCTATAGATGTATGTGTATGTATATATTTATACTGTAAGATGAGTTTACTATCTGACAACTATCTATGAGCCCTGCTAACTGGTCATATTTACCTATGACTGTAAACCTGTTTTTGTATGTGTATTCCACCATTTGTATTAACTTGTTCATTAATGTACCTTTTATGCAACTGGAGGTTTTCTCCCCGGGTCTCTGCTGAAAATGGACATGTGCCTAGTTGGACTTTCTCAGTCAACAAATGTAAAATAAATAAATATAAATAAATAAAATATATATATATATATATATATATATCTATATATATACATATATCTATATATAAATGTATACACACACACACATACATCTACTGTTGACCGACTGTGCTGGATGATATGTTTGTGAAAACAGCATGGTTATGTATATCTAGCATGGCTTAGTGGTAAATCACTTTGGCTACGGTGTGCAGGGTCCTTGCAAAGGCTGTTTATTTTGTTGCTGGGCAGAACAAGGGCCATTGGATACAAAGTGATTAAGGCACTTTTAAGCAATTGTAAGCGGGTTTGCATGAGTTTGCACAAAGGTAAGCATTGCTAACTTCCGGTTACAGTTTCTTATACTCATTTAGCTTCTCAATTGCTTAACCTGTGTAGCCATTGCTTACCTGAGCAAACAAGCTTAAACCTGCTTACTGCTGCTTAAAAGTGCGTACTCCCGCTTACCCCATGCTAATTTCTTTAAAAGAAATGAAAAAGGCTTGATAGGAAAGTGGTGAAAAAGGACCGCAAAGAGGGAAAGACAGTAGGGAAAATAGCTAGGGATGTGCAGGACGGGTGTAGGGAAGGTCCATAGCTGCCCATTTCTTCTACAGCAACAGCCGTGCATATACACTGCTTTGGAGGGAGATTTGGACACTCATACACCTGACAGAGGGGTGAGGACAAGAATAATATGTTGTGAAGTCAATTAGACCAGATTACATATGTCCAGTGGACATGTGTGCAAAATGGACAGCTATGTATTGGGTGAGATTTGTTTTGGGAACAGAGTGACTTTTGTTTTCTTTTTTTTTAAGGTGAGAGTGGGATGTTGGGGAGGGATAGTAGGTTTATTTGGGGAGGTTGGTTGGGTAGGATTACAGACAAGTAAAAGATGGAAACATGCACAAACCACCAAGAAAATCATCACACAAGCAGTATGCAGACAATGAGAGCCAGTGATCCCTGAAATAATCCAAAGTGTGCTTTAAATCAAGCCAACACGTCTAGTTCAGTACAATTCAGTATAAGGATGCTTTCTGTTTTCAGACAAACAAGAAGGTATAAGTGCTTTTGTTCCAAAAATAAAAGCAGGAACTTCATCAGATACAAGGAAATTAAGGAAGTAAACTGTTTTAAATAGGAAATCTTACATGACATCACTTCCTGGATTAGTAAAAAACACTCCCATGTCTTAAACAGTCTTCTGGAACAGAAGTCTGAAACACTACATATAAATGTTTCAGCACAAAACAGTATAAATATCAAAATATAAAAATATATCCATGTTAGTTGCAACTTTATTGGTTTGATGTGGGGGTTTCTTTAGATGCCATTCTTGTGAGGGGGTGGGGGTGGGTAAGCCACATGGTTGGCCTAGTCCCTCTCATCCCTGATGAGCTTTTTAATTTTTCTATTTTTGATAACAGTCATTTGTTCATCAACAGAACTGAAAATCCTGTTGTAGTCAAACCTGTTAGTGGTGAACCCAGGGTCATTAGTAATAAGTTCATCCAAAGTCTTTACTTCCTGACTCAGTTCAACAATACTCATTTCATTATGTTTTACCACGATTTCCATGTATTCTAGACCCCATTTATCAAAAAAGGCCAAAAGTTCATTCTGGAAAGCAGAATTAGCAACTAGTCCAGTCGGGAAACACCAGACACGCAGGCCTTTGGGAACTATTTTTAACTTAATGCACTCAATAAGTATGCATTGTCCATATGTAATTTTTTAATTTTCAGTATAATACGATCTAAATCAGAAAGCCGGTCATTAAGAGACTCGGTCATTGTACTTCGGTTCTGATTAAACATGAATTACTTTTAAGCCATTCAGACAGATTATGTTTGTTGTTAACACTTACATTATTAGAGGTAGTGCTTGCTGCAGTTCCATTTGCATTCACAATGGCCCCTGTGGTGTTTAATGAAGGTCCGGAACTCAGATGTGCTGCCAAAATGCTGTTGTTGTTAATATTCAGGTTTACGATGCCCTCAGTAGATGTACATTGTGTAAATGTACTTGGAAAAGGGTGAAATGACATCTGCAAAAGTGAAAATTGCTCCAGGCGTTCCATCCGTTGATTGAGCTGTTGGATGAGAACAGTAAGCTCACCCAAACTGCTTCAAATTTGCGTAGATTCATTTTCATGATTGGAATCCAGTCCAGGGTTTTGTTGCTCTTCCTCCATCTGCTGTGACAATCCAAAATACTAGTAAAAGACGAAAAAATGCACAAACCACCAAGAAAATCGTCGCACAAGCAGTATGCAGACAATGAAAGCCAGTGAGCCCTGAAATAATCCAATGTGTGCTTTAAATCAAGCCAACATGTCCAGTTCAGTATAATTCAGTATAAGGATGCTTTCTTTATTCAGACAAACAAGAAGGTATAAGCATTTCTGTTCCAAAAATAAAAGCAGGAACTTCATCAGATACAAGGAAATTAAAGAAGAAAACTGTTTTAAATAGGAAATCTTACATGGCATCACTTCCTGGATTAGTGAAAACCACTCCCAAGTCTGAAACAGTCTTCTGGAACAGAAGTCTGAAACACTACACATAAATGTTTCAGCACAAAACAGTATAAATATCAAAATATAAAAATATATAAAAATACATATAAAAACTGATTGTGCACGTCACCACTCTAAACTATGTATTATAAGCACAAGAATAAATATGTAAATATGTGTATATATAAAAATGCTTTTAAGATGCTTTTGAAAAAATATGTATGTATATAAAAACATATAAGTAAAATATGCATACAGTTAAAAATCCATTAGGAACAAATGAATAAATTTCATGTACATATACATATAACAGGTATGAAGGCCATTTAAAAAAAACATTTTGTACCACATTCATATCTAAAGGGAATGTTTCACCTTTCAAGAGCCCTCAATTTAAGCAGACTGCTTATGGAAAGGCTGTCATTTAAGCCTGGTCAATGAGTGGCATCAAGTCGTAATTGCCATAGCAACTCAGCTTTTTCGAGTAAATATGGCCAGGCTGCCCCCCTATTAATTATTTTTTGGACTTCAAGTACTACAAATTTGAACTGGTGATTGTTGTACTCACTAATGTGTCTAGCAAGTGCATTCAATTCACTAGCATCCTTTATATTCCTAAGGTGTTTGCTGATCCTATTTTTAAGCTTACGTTCCATCTTCCCCACATAAAAACATGGGCAAAAGAAACATAAGGCACAATAGACCACTCTTTCAGTTAAACAACTACACCTCTCAGGTATTTTTATTTTCGTTCTATTAATTTCACATTCACTGACTTCCAAAATGAAAGGGCAAAATTTACATGCCCCCACACTTAACCATCTGACCCTTCCTATAGATTCCATCATTATTACGTTCGAAAATGTTCTTCAAGTTAGGGCCCTTCTTGAAACACACAGGTTTTTCTCCTAAGATTTTAAAAATTTCTCTGTCACTACTCAACAAATTCAATTTCTTACACAGAATATCTTTAATAGTGTATGCGTCATTTGAGAAGACAGTTGAAAAACTTGTGTGGTAATTAGTTACTTCAGACCCAGAGGAATAGTGCCGCCTATATATTTCCTGGTTATGGACAATTGTTTGGTCATTCACAACAGTGTCTGTCACTGTTTCAGTTATGTTCAACCCAGTCATATCGGGATGGTTAGTATTAGGAGTGCCCAAAATTGGCTTTTCTCACTAACCTCCTTCATGATGTTGTCAATTAAATTGAGGGGATAACCTCTTCTCAAGAACATTTCCTTTAAGTTAAGGCATTCTCTGGTGAAACTTATCCAAGTTGTCACTATTCGTGCTGCACGCACAAATTGCCCCTTAATAACTGCATGTTTCTGAGTGAATGGGTGGCAGCTGTCGAAATGGAAAAAACTATTGGAATAGGTTTCTTTTCTAAAAATTTCAGCCACAAATCTCTGTTTAACAGAACATCAAGATAGGAAATTTCACATGCATTAACACTATATGTGAACTCAAAAAGGAGGCTGATTTGTTAATATAGTTATTGAATTCAACAATTTGGTCTCTAGGGCCTTCCCATAAAATAAACATGTCATCCAAATACCTCATGTAAGTATGACAGAATCAGAAATATGTTGATTGGACATGTGTGCAAAATTGACAGCTATGTATTGGATGAGCATTTTTTTGGGAACAGATTGCCCTTTTTTTTTAAGGTGAGAGTGGGATGTTGGGGAGGGATAGTAGGTATATTTGGGGAGGTAGGTTGGGTAGGATTACAGACAAGACAGACAAGACAGCATAAAGGGGTGGTATATGACACATGTGGGTGGTAAACACCTTGGATGGGGAGGGATGTTTGGAAGTCGGAAGCCCATGAGCCCTCTAGTGGAAACAGTGGGACTGAGGTCCCCACCCATGGGCAGTCACCACTCACCTTCACGGCCCCAAAGGTGGCTGTGCTGGGGGCTGAGTAGTAGGGGCAGGCTGACTCTAGTTGTGACACGCAGCCCTCAAGCTGGAGTAGCAGATCTCCAAACTACCTGCAGAGCTCACTATGCACCAAACCCCGGACCTGGTGATGGGTGACAGTGTCCTGTTCGTGCCCACTCCCAGCTGGGGGCAAGCCCCATCCCCTGAGGTGGTTCCACCCAAAGGTGGTTCAGGACCAGCAGACGAGGAGGTCCCGGGGTGCGCCCCAGATGTGCTGGTTCCCAGGGCAATGGCCAGATGAGGTGGGAAAGGTGGGTCCGCTGGGACCGGCTTTCCCAAGTGTGCTATGGTGTTTCAATTTTACAACATATGTGGGTTAGTAATAGTCAAGAGCAAACCAAATCCTGTGCAAGGGGGAATGCACGGTCCAAACCAAATGTCAAAATTACCAAATAGACCAGCAAGGCAGAACGGAGTTCAATATTCATTTATTTTGTACTAAAACAGACTAGTTTCGGCAAGAATTGCCTTCTTCAGTGTAGGACGTACACATTCCAGGATTAGGTATAACAGCATACATAGATATTCCCATTAACCCGAAATGCCAGATATGGAACAGTTGAATAGCAAACAGAACACATGCATATATGGAACCACAGTGGCCATTACAACAGCATGCAGGTACATTGATGGCAACATGCCACCAATGTGGGAGTATTTCAACATGGCACATGCATAGAAACAAATTTCAATATTTATCAAATAATAGGACATATGTCCCAACAGTAGATTTAATAGTGCACATACCGATTGAGTTGTCTATTTAGTTTATTGTTGCAGATATGGTGGGGGGGAGAGAAAGATGTCAATTAACAACTTTTATATCCCTGTAGTTCTCATTACTTTCCTAGTCAGTGCTGTGATCTGTACTTTACAGGTATTATTACACTACCCTATGGCCTTAGTTTGGACAGTGGTATGGATGTAGACAATTATATACATAAATTGAGTTTTACCTGCAGTATATACCTCTTACCTGGTATACCTGTGGAGGTATTGTTTGCTAACACTACCTAGCTGTTTCTACACATATTCCCAGATTCCAGGTTGATGTTATGCACATAACTGTCCATCTCCTATTGCACACACTCTGTGCATGTCTAGACAACATGCAGGTGAAACCCGGACATATTTGGACTACTGCCCTCATAAACCTTTGGTGAGTTGTGCAATGACAGGTTTGTTTTCATAGACATTTTCCAAATATGTACAGGCCTGACAGTCAGTTATATGACATTAAATGCTGCTTACATGTCAGAGATTAGCACGCTGATATGCCAGGGGGACAGGGTAACAGCCAGCAGATATGGGCCAATCAACTGGACATTCTGAACAAATCTGTACAGCTGAGGGGTAGGATTCTGCATACAGCTTACTACCACTCCCAGGATTTGAACCATGGCTGTGCCTGCTAAAAATAAAACAGTCTACATCACCATTGAGTGTGCTATATAGATATTGCTGTCTCTCTCTTCTCTGATTTTTCTCTATAAGTCTCCTGTGGTTTTACACTCTGATCTTGTAATTACAACACTTTTATACAGGGTTTCCTAGACAGTTTTATTATGTAGCACAGTGTGGATGACAGTGATGAGTAATACCTTATTATTCAGAGAAACTGCAGCACTAACAATGCCATACAATACCAGAGTAAACAGTACCAGTCCAGGATTTCAATCTTTTATTTCTAGGCACAGTTTTCATATCTGACAGACCTGTGGGGGGAATGTTTGTTAGCACTACCTGAATGTTGCCACACATGTTACCGGATTCCACATTATTATTATACTCATACATCTCACTCTGTTACTGCACACACTCTGGTCATAGCTTCACAACATGGGGGTGGAGATGGGATATACTTTGCTTATTACTCTCATAACATTTTGGTGAGTTGCTAGAGTGACAGGTTTGCTCTTATATATGTCTGACAATCAGTTGTATGTCATTATTTGCTGCCTAAATGTCTGGGATCATCCCACTGATTTGCCAGGGGGACAGGGTGACAGACAATTAACTGGGCATTCTGGATATATCTGTACAGTTGCGGGGTATGATTCTGCATACAGCTTATTACCACTACCAGGATTCGAACCATGGCTGTGTGTGCTAAAAATACAACAGTTCACATCTCAGTTGAGTGTGCTATTTGGATTATGTTGTCTGTCTTTTCACTGTTTTCTGTCTAAGTCTCTCTCAGTTGTACAATATGACCTCTTGTGATTACAACAGTCATATACAGACATTCCTACACATTTTATTTATGTAGCACAGTGTGGGTAATGTTTGCTTAATACAAAAGTACTATTAAGAGATTGCAACACTACATTACCATATGATACCAGAGTAAACACAGGCAGTCCAGCAGTTAGACCTTTATTGTCAGGCTGTTAACCTTTTATTTACATACAACCTATATGAGACTCTTCCTGTCATATTATCTGGTGTATTCAGTACATGCCTTAAACAATACAGGTTTTATACTGGCAATTAACTTTCTACTACTTTTAGATTTATTTCTTATGACAGTACATGCAAGAGTATTACTAACCTGCCTTGCGAAGCAATCGTTGCAATCTACAGGCATGGGCTTCCCGGTTCACAGCCCGATCATCTGCCTCTGTCAAAGACATAAGAGGAATATTTACCCATACCTATCCATAATATACATGAGCTGGCAATTATTAAACAGGTAGTAGATTGATACCTACACATGGCTGGGACATGCTCGTCCGCCTTGCCTCTTGGATACACTGATCCAAGAGCTCCCTCTTTTTCTGCTTCAGGTCAGCATAGTGATGCCTGACCTGCTCACCAGTTCGAGGTATGCCAGTGGCACTGGTGAGGTCACGGGCGAGACGGTCCCTGGCTTCCACTTTATATTGGGAACCCTGGTACTGGCCCTGCAGCAGTCTCTGGTCATGATCTTTAACAAGGAGTCCTGCTATGACACTTGGATGCCCCAGCACTGTGCTTGAAAGTGCACTCCTTCTCCCACACTGGTCATAGTGCCTGCAGGAGGAAGCTGCAACCAGTTATGAGATGTTTTCCCAGCTGTTGGGTTTAAATAGGGCCAATTTCCCGCACTTTGCCATGATTGGGCGGTTTTGAAAATGCTAAGCTATGGGCAAACCTGCTTAACTAAGGTTGGCATTGCTTAAAGGTATATACCAATGGACAAACTGATTTAGCTGGCCTACACGTTGCTTATACCCAATAAGCAGGGCTGTGCAATGCTTAGCATTGCTTAATTTTTAATTTGCATACTATTTGCTGTTTGGCATTGATTTATTATTCATTGCATGACATATATGTGTTTGGTATCCATGATTCATGTGTATGTACACTGTATGGGGTCATTGTGTTTATTAGGGGATTTCAACACTTTATTACAGTGACACCTCACATCTGGACTTAATGCAGTACTCCAGTTCACATATTTATGTTATGTAGTAAGTTATATACCATAAAACTGTATATAGATTCCTTTCACATGTTAAGTTTAATATTCCTGTAGTGAGGATCTGTTTGGTGATACCTCAATCTTATGTCCTGCTGTGATGGCTTATTGGTTAACTACTGTGACTATAGCATACAGAGTCCTGGGTTCAAGACTTAAAAGGGCTGTTTATTTTGTTAATGGGCAGAATAGTGGCTGTTGCATACAGAGTGATTAAGGCACTTTTAAGCAATTGTACCAAGGTTTGCAATGGTTTGCGTGATGGTAAGCAATGCTAACTTCTGGTTAAATATGCTTGCAGAGAGTTAGCTTCCATATTGCTTAACCTGTGTGCGCATTGCTTACCCCTGCACAAATGGGCTTAAACCTGCTTACTACTGCTTAAATATGCTTACTCCTGCTTACTACTGCTTAATAGTGCTCACTCCCACTTACCTCCGCATTAATTTAGACAGAAATGTAAAATGGTTCTTGGGAAGGTGGTGGATTTGGGCACTCTATAGATTTATCATTCATTACACATTATACCTTTGATTTGTATCCCTGATTCATGTGTACATATACTGTATGGGGCACTTGTGTTTATTTGTGGATTTTACAACATTATTACAATGACACCTCACATCTGCATTTAATGCAGTACTCCAATTCACAAATATATGTTATTTAGTAGGTTATACAACAAAAAATATTGTTCATAAAGTGATTTGACATGGAAAATGGAAAGGACTGGGTGAGACTCGAACCAGGAATGACTGCCCATAAGGCAATTGCCCTTACCACTACACTATTGCAGTACTGCTTCATTTGCATGTATCTTGATATTTATCTTCTTGTGCCATTTAAGCTACAGTATATGTAGCTAAGCAATGGGCAAACCCTCACACCTACAGTTAAATTTATTCTGTTTGATAAAAAAAAATTTACATTATTATATTTTAAATATTGCTCTTATAAACTTGGGGGTGTTGCTGGGGGTATGCAACCTCTTATGCGGTCCTGCTCATTGTAATAGCTAAACTGCAGTTCTTGACTGCGGGGGCATGTATATTGTGAGAGCTCTGCTCTCAGACATGCCCCCTGCACTCGTCCATGCTCCATACCTGTTTAGGAGCTCAGGCAGTGTGCATTCATCAATATGCATGGTGCGCTGCCATGCTGCTCCTAAATGGTTGCTTCCATGCAGGACCAGGTTATTCCTGCACAGAAGTTTACTGAATCTGGGGAAAGAAGTGTCACTGTTAGAAGAGTATAGAGGATGGAACAGATCAACAAAAATACTCAGAAAGATAGCTGTGATAGAACAACCCACAATATCAGAACAGATCAGGCTCTGTCATGCATGATTGCAAATAATAAACTAAAAATATTAGCACAGGCAAAAAAACTTAGAAGGTATGCAGATAAATATAAAGGAAAAGTACAAAATAAGCAACTTATTGATGACCCAAAAAAGTTTTATGGAGAATTGGGAAACAATGTAAAAGGAATTGAAACACAACCAAAAAAAAAAAAAAGAAGAAATAGATACATTTTGGAGAAATATCTATGAAGATCATGTGGAACATAACAAAGATGCTAAATGGATAGAAAAGTAACAGAAAGAATAAGATGTTCGAATGTATAGGATATGAAATGGGATGACGTAACAGCCAGAGAACTTGAAAACAAAGTTAAGAAAAGCTCCTAATTGAAAAAACCCAGACCCAGATGTGGTACCTAACTTATGGCTAAAAGTATCAACATCTTTACATGAAGATTAAGACATGAGTAAGAACTATTTATGTGCACACCCTGATCAGACTCCAGCCTGGTTAACAACAGTGGAAAAAAATACTCCTACTTAAGGGCGAACTTACAAGCTATCCTAAAACTATAGACCAAGAACGCGCCTTCCACCAACGTATAAACTATATGCTGGAATTGATGCCAACATAGTTTATAGTCATTTAGAAGAAAACTGAATCATGGGAATAGAACAAAGGGGTAATAAAAGAAAGTCATATGGAACAAAGGATCATTTGTTGTTAAATAAAGTCATAACTGAGAACTGTAAAAAGGGGAGGAATTTAAGTATGGCATGTTTAGATTATAAAAAAGCATTTGACAGTATCTAAGATTTGCGGATAAAAGAATGGTTAAAAATGTATAAGATACACCTTACACTGATCAACTACATTACAGTGACCATGAAACAGTGGCAAACCACTTTGCAGTTAAGCCATGATAAAGGAGAAATTATTATTCCAGGGATAAAAAATTCAAAGGAGGATATTCCAGGATAACTCTGTGTCACAGCAAACAGTATAATATTGAAGTAACTGAACAACATTGGAAACATGAGCCACCGAGCATTATAGAAAATGATGAAGTTTATATCAGATCAGATCATCCATTACCAAACAGTTCAAAAATAGATGTGAGAAAACCAGATATAGTGGTTCATAAAAAGAAGACAAAAGTAGAATTGATCATTGAAATTGCTACAGCAAGTGACTATAGCGTCTTATGTACAGAGGGACAAAATGTCATAAAATACCAGGATTTGCAGCCTTGAGCAAGGGCAATATGGAAGAAAGATCCCCAGATAGTTCCAGTAGTAGTAGGAGCAATGGGTCTTATAAAATGAATTTGCAGAAGGAGTTATTGATGGGCACATTGTGGGTGCTGTGAAGAGCACTTTTTGCTAACATCAAAAATTGAAACAATACTAATTTCATGAACTTTAATCACATTTTGACATTGCCATTGTGGTATTAGAAACCCAAAAGACTTAGAGAAACTAAAAAAGGAAATACCTTACTAAAAGGATACAAGGCCTAAATGACATACCCTATATGGACTGACACAAAGCCCTCTCACTATACTTGATATCCTATAGACTGCTAAGAGGTGACCTGTGTCTGGCATGCAAGACATCCTCTGACCCATTACTGATGGATTTATTGCAAGTCAAATGGCATCAGAAATACTCAGTCTGGATCTAAACCTTTTCTGCAACATCAAAAGAATTATTTGGAAGGACAGGTATATCTTACAGAGGATACCGCTGTTCACTGTTGTGGGACAGACACCCATCCACATAAAACAAAGTTCATCACTGTCCATATTCAAGCACAACTTTTATCTATGGATGGAAAACAGAAAGTTTATCCCAGGACTTACCCCCTGTACTACTAATGGACAAAGGCAGCTCCTAAATGCTTTATCCCATGCATGGGTCCCCTCAAATTATCTATGGTGCTATCACAGTTATTCTCATGAGGGGTAATATATATATATATATATATATATATATATATATATGGGTGTACTTTCCTACAACGAAAATTCACTTTTTCAAAATGGGAAAGTACATCCCCACTTAAGCGAAAGTGCATTTTAACAAAAGTGCACTTTAGCTTAAGCTCACTAGACCGAACCTACCGCACCACAATGGAGGACATTAAAAATGCGCTATGTCCTCCACTGTGGTGTGATAGTCACGGACCTTAGAGTTAGGGCACGGGTAAAGGTAAGGGGATAGCCCAACTAACTATCCCTTTACCCTAAACCATGCCCTAACCCTAAGGTCCATGACTGCTAGCCCGTTCGGTCTAGCAGGTTCGCAAAAGTACACTTTCGTAAAAGTGCACTTTCGTGTTAGTGTGGGTGTACTTTTGAAGTTCGAAGTAGTGAACTTTCATTCTTCAAAAGTACACCCATATATATATATATATATATATATATATATATATATATATATATATATATATCAAGGCTCCAGAGAGTACCACTGCACTACCAGGCTATAACTCATACCACACTTTTCAGCCATGTAACCTGGACCAAAACACCAAAGGCAGAGGTGTGTCCATGTTCATAAGGATATCCACACCTCCAGGCTACTTGCTCAACATAATGCATCCGAGGTTATCCAAGTGCAACTAACTCTGGGCAAAACTGCAATCCAGATTGTAGCTTGCTACAGATTCCCCACCATGCCCCATGATTCCCATTCCTCTTTTCTTGATGTACTAGAAAATATTAGGGTTCAACCAAACACCCTAATAATGGATGACTTCAACTACCCCACCATTAACTGGGAAAACTACTCATGTACCAACTCCTTAGCTCAACGCTTTCTGGAATTCATAAACTCCAATGCCCTGGATCAACTTATCCACACCCCCACCAGGGGCAACAATATCCTAGACCTAGTCATTACCAACATGAGTGACCGGTGTTCCACACCTGAAGTCAACTCCTCATTGGCCCGATCCAACCATAAGCTAATCACCATTGATATCCACATCCCGCCCCCACCCCCCATAAAGGAAAACACAGTAAAACATTTCTCCAAAGACAACTTCATGCTTCTTAAGACAGAAGTGATGAACTTCATGACACCTATGCAGATGGACAATACAGTTACAATTGCTGAATCCTGCACAAATGCACTCTATAAGCACTTACATGAGTGCATGGATCGTCCCAAACAGAACCAAGACGCTATCCTCCAAAAAAAGGAAGCCAATCTGGTGGTTCCCTGCCATAAACAAACTGTACAACAGAAGGAAGAAACTGTTGCAAAAGAGAGTAAAATCCCATGAGTGCAGGAGCTCCCTGGTCAGCCTCAGTAAGAAGCTGAGATCCCTTATAAGATCCTCCAAAGCTAGATACAAAAACAAAATCACCACTAATTCTAAGGACAACCACAAAGCATTATATAGCTATGTCAAGAATCTCGATGGCAACACCCAGATCTGCTCTGAGTTACAGCACAATGGTACAAAAATTATAGAACCAACTGATATTGCCAACATCCTAGCAGATAGGTTCAGTGCTAACTTTACCCCCCTCACCCCATAAAGGGCCCATATCTATACAGGAAGAATGCAGAGTCCCTGTAATCACAACTATGCAGGTAAAAGCTGCACTCTCTAAAGCCAAAAACACAGCATCAATGGGACTGGACAACATCCCAGGCTGCGTTTTACACAAACTTCAGAATGAACTGGCTCCCGACTTAAGCACCATGTTCAATAATAGCCTCGCATCAGGCTTTGTGCCCATGGAATGGCGCATGGCAACAGTTATCCCACTCCATAAAGGGGGAGACACCACTGATCCTGGGAACTGTCAACCTATTAGCCTGACGAGCCTGGTCTGCAAGGCCATGGAACGTATCATCATGGAACTCATAAAGAAAGACATTGGTAACCTCCAAATTCTGGATCCCACCCAGTTCAGGTTTGTGAAAGGCAGATCATGCCTCCTGAACCTGATGGACTTCTTTGAGGCAGTCACCAAAGTTGTAGATGAGGGTAAGGTGGTTCACACAGCCTATCTTGACATCACCAAGGCTTTCAACATCATCCCCCATTCTGGAATTATAGCTAAACTCACTAAACTAGGTACAAATCCCTACGTCACAAGATGGGTTGCCAACTGGCTCACTGACAGAACCCACACTGTAAAAGTTGCAGACTCCAAATCTGACCTCAAAGCAGTGACAAGTGAAGTACCACAGGGTTCCGTCCTTGGGCCTCTCCTGTTTGGTATCTACTTCTCTGAAGTATAGGCTAACACAGAAGGCCTCTGGCTAATGAAGTTCGCAGATGACTGCAAACTAGGGGCCATAGTCAAGTCCCCAAATGATGTGGACATCCTACAGAAGGGCCTCGCTGAGACAGATGCCTGGTGTCAGAGCCATGGCCTCAAGCTCAATGCCAAAAAGTGCAGTGTCATCTCCTTTGGTAAAAACTCTGTACCCATAAACTGCCACATAGGCAGCAATCTACTTAACACCGAATGTGTGATAAGAGACCTTGGGACCCAGGTGGACAGTAGTCTCTCGTTTGATAGTCACATTGCCACAGTAGTCAGGAAGTCCTTCTACATGGCACACCTCATCATAAAAGGGTTCTCATCCAGGAAAAAAGAGGTCATTGTTCCCCTCTACTCCACACTCATTAGACCCATTATAGAGTACAATGCCCCTTTTGGAATATATCTCACAAGACATCTGCAGCAGCTGGAAAGGCCACAGAAATACCTCACAAAGAGGATTACTGGCCTCAAACAAATGCCCTACACTGACCACCTCAAAAAACTCCAGCTTTACTCCATAGCATATTGCCTACTCCGAGGTGATCTCTGCCTAACATATAAAGCTATGTCAAACCCACAGCAGTTGGACATGCTACACCTAAAGAAATCCCAATCCCTCCAAGCTACACACTCTAGGGACCTAATCCTTGTCACCACAATAAAGAGGGCATGCTGGAGGGATAGATTCCTGTCCCAGAGACTTCCCATACTCTGGAACAGCCTACCCATCTATGTCAAGCAAAGTTCTTCATTAGCACTCTTCAAGAAAAATCTTGATGAGTGGATGGGAAATAGGAAATACACCCTGGGAATCACTTCTGTGTCTCTGCTTGACAGTGGCACAGGAAAATAACTTTCTTGGGTGGAGTAAGCCAAGGAACCTTGTTGGCTAGGCTTACGGTAGGCCCTTGGACCGATGGCCTAGTACCTACTTATGAACCTATATATATATATATATATATATATATATATATATATATATATATATATATGGAATGGGTAAGACCAGTCTATAACCAAATGGGATAAGTTATTTCAAGCACAAAAAGAAAAACAGTCTAGGCTTAAAATGGCCTGCAAGGGCAGCTAACCTAGTACTTATCTATGAACCTATGAAACTATTGCACTCAGCAAGCTTTTCATGTGCTCATGCTCTCTTTTGCTATATTCAGGATTAAATTAAAACCTTCTGGTCATGCCATGTTAAAGTGACAGACAAATATAAAGTGTTCAGAAAGCAAACAAATATTCCATGGCACATTGCTTGTGAAGCACTTGGGAGGATTTAAATAATTCATGTGATCTAGGTAAAGAATGGCTCTAATTGAACAAGGCTGTAATGAAATGCAGTAATAGGTCAGACCTACGAATTGTATAGTACTGAAGAGGCAAAGAATGCAAATATGTACATGTTTGAGAATTATAATTGAAAATATATTAGATATAAGTATTTGAGTAGTAATTCAACCAGTGTAGTAAAGAATCATCTGTCAACTATTTATAATGACCAGACACACGATTTTAGTGCACAACGCATTTTATTTTATTAAACAGAGGCAATACAAAAGTTCTTTTTTTTTATTTTACTATTAGTACTTCATTACGGCTATTGGAACCAAGTCTCAGAATGTTTGATGTTTATTACAAGACAGTGGTGGCATTCTACAGAAATACTCTCATTTGTTTGAAGGCTTGGATAGTCTACAAGGTGAATATTATAAAAGATCCACTGGGGATGCATCAGAAAGAGATCCTGTTGTGCTCAGAGCTAAGACGGAGCAGTAATTACAGCACATGGATGATAGGCAGATCAAAGTGGAGTAATTTGAACTCGCTGGATGGATAGATATAATATTATCAAACTAAGGATATGGATTCTCAAGACCTAAATAAGGAGATCAAAAGGGAAAAATACCCACTTCAGACAGCAGGAGATATAGTATAAATAATGATCCATGCTAATTTTTTCTCTCTATTTTATGATAGCCAATAATGAATGCATAGTCAAAACTAGCTCCCAAATTGTCTACATTCAACACACAGGTTGGCAAATACAGATGTATGAGTTTCAGCTTAGAACGTCACCAGTTGCAGAAGTGTTCAGAGAATTGTAATATAAATAATTGTAGCCTATATGACCATTAATTATATTTTAGTTTTGGGTGATACAAAGCAGAAATATGATCAATGTCTAGTAAAACTACTGGATAGACTAAGACAGAGGCATATCCATATTCATTAAGGATATCCACACATCCAGGCTAGTTTCACAGCATAATGCATCCGAGATTATCCAAGTGCAACTAACTCTGGGCAAGACCGCAATCCAAATTGTAGCTTGCTACAGACCCCCCACCATGCCCCAGGATTCACACTCCTCATTTCTTGATACACTGGAAAGTATTAGGGTACAACCCAACACCCTAATAATGGGCGATTTCAACTACCCCACCATTAACTGGGAAAACTACTCATGTACCAACTCTTTTGCTCAACGTTTTCTAGAATTCATAAATTCCAACGCCTTGGATCAACTTATTCACACCCCCACCAGGGGCAGCAATATCCTAGACCTGGTCATTACCAACATGGGAAACTGGTGTTCCACACCAGAGGTCAATTCCTTGTTGGTCAGATCCGACCACAAGCTAATCAGCCTAGACACCCACATCCCACCCCCAGCCCCAATTAGGGAAACCATTGTAAAAAACTTCTCAAAAGCCAACTTCACACTTCTTAAGACAGAAGTGGCAAACTTCATGACACCCATGCAGATGGACAATAGAGGTATGACTGCTGAATCCTACACAAATGCTCTTTATAAGCACTTACACGAGTGCATGGCTCATGCTATCCCTAATAGAACCAAGATGTTATCCTCCAAAAAAAGGAAGCCAATCTGGTGGTCCTCTGCCATAAACAAACTCTACAGCAGAAGAAAGAAACTGTTGCAAAAAAGAGTAAAATCCCATGACTGGAAGAACTCCCTGGTCAACCTCAGTAAGAAGCTGAGATCCCTCATAAAATCCTCCAAAGCTAGTTACGAAAACAAAATTGCCACTGACTCTAAAGACAACCACAAAGCATTCTATAGCTATGTCAAGAATCTAAATGGGAACACTCAGATCTGCTCTGAGTTACAGCATAATGGCACTAAATATACAGAACCAACTGATATTGCCAACATCCTAGCAGATAGGTTCAGTGCTAATTTTACCCCTCTCTCACCCCCTAGAGGGCCCATCTCTATACCGAAGAATGCAAAGTTCCTATAATCACGGCTGCACAGGTAAAAAACACACTCTCCAAAGCCAAGAACACAGCATCCATGGGACCTGACAATATCCCAGGCTGCGTTCTACACGAACTACAGAATGAACTGGCACCCTACCTAAGTACCATGTTCAATCATAGCCTCACCTCAGGCTTTGTACCCACTGAATGGCGCACCGCGACAGTTATCCCACTCCACAAAGGGGGAGCCACGACGGACCCCGGGAACTACCGCCCCATTAGCCTGACGAGCCTGGTCTGCAAGGCCATGGAACATATCATCATGGAACTCATAAACAAAGACATTGGTAATCTCCAAACTCTGGACCGTACTCAGTTTGGATTTGTAAAAGGCAGATCATGTCTCCTAAACCTGATTGACTTCTTTGAAGCAGTCACCAAAGCCATAGATGAGGGTAAAATGGTTCACACAGCTTATCTAGATCTCGCCAAGGCTTTCAACACCACCCCCCACTCTGGAATTATAGATAAGCTCACTAAACTAGGTATAAATCCCTATGTCACAAGATGGGTTGCCAACTGGCTCACGGACAGAACCCACACTGTGAAAGTAGCGGATTCCAAATCCGACATCAGACCAATGACAAGTGGAGTACCACAGGGTTCAGTCCTGGGTCCTCTCCTGTTTGGTATCTACTTCTCTGAAGTGCAGGCCAACACAGAAGGTCTTTGGCTACAAAGTTTGCAGATGACTGCAAACTAGGAGCCATAATCTAAACTCCTAACGATGTGGACAAACTACAAAAGGGCCTCACTGAGACAGATACCTGGTGTCAAAGCCATGGCCTGAAGCTCAATGCCAAAAAGTGTACTGTCATCCCCTTTGGTAAAAACTCTGTACCCATGAACTACCACATAGCTGGTAGTCTACTTAATTCCGAAAATGTGATAAGAGACCTTGGGACACAGGTGGACAGTAGTCTCTCCTTTGATAATCACATCGCCACAGTGGTCAGGAAATCCTTAAACGTGGCTCATCTCATCACAAAAGGATTCTCATCCAGAAAAAAAGAGATCATTGTTCCCCTCTACTCATCACTCATTAGACCCATTATAGAGTACAACGCCCCTTTTGGTATGTACCTCACAAGACATCTACAACAACTGGAAAGACCACAGAATTACCTCACAAAGAGGATTACTGGCCTCAAACAGATGCCCTATGCAGACCGTCTCAAAAAACTACAGCTTTACTCCATCGCATATCGCCTACTCAGGGGTGATCTCTGCCTAACATACAAAGCTATGTCAAACCCAGAGCTGTTGGACATGCTCCACTTAAAGAAATCCCAATCCCTCTGAGCTACACGCTCTAGGGACCTTAACCTTGTCACCACAATAAACAGAACATGCTGGAGGGATAGATTCCTGTCCCAGAGACTTCCCATACTCTGGAACAGACTACCTATCTATGTCAAACAGAGCTCCTCATTAGCACTCTTCAAGAAAAATTTTGATGATTGGATGGGAAATGGGAAATTCACCCCGGGGATCACTTCTGTGGCTCTGCTCGACAGGGGCACAGGAAAATAATTTTCTTGGGTGGCAAAAGCCAGGGTACATTTTTTTGGCTAGGCTTGTATGGGCCCTAGGGCCAATAGCCTAGTACCTACCTATGAACCTATGAACCTATGAACAGAAAAGCAAATGTCAGAGCCACGTAACTTCACTAAAGTAACGGAGTCATATTTATTTTTTGTCTCAAAAGTGCTTAAACCTGATTATAATAAAGTGAAAAAAAAGACTTAAGCATACAAATACCTCATAATAAATCATGTCATATTAATTTCCAAGAAACAACTTAACACTGCTTCAGATATATCCTTAATTATCAGATTTAATTGTGCCACTCACAAAGTTCATAGAACAAGTGTACATAGTTTTTGATTACTAGAATAAAAAAATACCTTGTAATGATTACCTTTCTGTTTACAACAGTACCTACATTCAAATTTTGTGATGTGCCCCAACTTATTATTTTGCAAGTAGATGAAAGCCAGCAAGGTTATAAGTCAAATTTATTGCCGGAAGCTAGACCAATTGCTTACAGTTCAAGAGTTTTGCCTGATGCCCAAACATAATATAATAAAAGTGAGAAGATATTTTCTATAGATTTTAGGTTTCATAAATTTCATGGCAGTTTTTATGGTAGAATGACAATGATAGAATCTGATAACTAGCCACTTTAGAGTCAGTTATTGTAAAAGTATGACCTAAGAATTCAATTCCTACCTAGCAAGCTGATGCATATTGCTGATGGACTGAGTAAGCAAAAGAAAGCATGAGCATATGAAAAACTTACTGAGTACAAGATCATAGGGAAAATCTGTTTGCAAAAGATCTAGAAGTTTTGTAGATTGATCCTTGATTGTCAGTGTCTTCTGAGTTCTGAGAACCTGCAAAAATGTGAGCCATATACACAGGATGTCTTTGAATTGATTTTACTATATGATGTCATTAAGTTAAGATGGGCAGGATATTACTAAGCCACTTTATATTAGTATCAAAGGTTACTTTCCCATAAGGGATGATCTTTTGTGTATTGAAGGTTTATTATTAACAGGCATTAAAACTAGTATTCCTATATAATTAGATGAAAGCATGCTGAAAGGAATTTCTGAATCACCTCTAAGCATGTGCAGTACAAACAATGGGCTTGTGATATTTTATATTGACCTTGTATGTCTAAGCAAATAGACTAGATAGTTCAGAACTATGAAAAATGTAGCATGTTCTGAAATTTAAATCAGATGGAAATGATGATACCTCATTATGTCCCACCTTCATCTTGAATCAAAGTAGAAGATGTCCTATTCAGCACAGATCTGTATTTTTCTATGTGTAGACTATTGCTCAAGGTTTTCAGATACCATATGGCCACATAGCAGTGACAAACCAAAATGTAGGTACTGTGTAGAAATGCATGTTTGTAAGGCATGGAGTATCAAAAGAGGTAACACCAAATAATGGGCAACACAATGGGCAAGTGGAACACTGGGTTCAAACCACGAAAAAAATAAATAAACATCTGTAAATACTCTTTCTCATCTGGCTGCTATTTGTCCATTATCCCCTCCAACCTGTTTGTTTATCTGTAGCATCCATTCAAGTTGTCATTTTCACAGTTTATCAAAAGAGTGATCTAATGGCACATGTCATTAAATCACTGCTAATCATAACCTGTGTAGTAAGATCATGGCTAACTGGAGAAAAGGAATTTGTCCTTTCCCCACTGTTTTGTGAACATGGAGTTAGTATATTTAGTAATCCTTGGGGGTGGGGCATGTTGCTCACTGCAAACATATTATTTTGTTGTGTATTGTAGGGTCTGTGGTTAAGTAGGAATAGGGAATTTATACTTATTCCACCATTGTGAGATAATGGTTTTAGTACATTTAGAGAAGCAGTAGTGCAGAGATGCAAAGCTTACCACCTCCTAAGAAATATATTTTATGATATGTTGTAGGGTTTTTCACTGGTCAGGACTCAGTTTATCCTTAGTGACATAGTCCTGAAAATTTGTAAACAAAATTATATGACATGCACTTCCTAAACTTCAAACCCCTAAGATAATTCACTTTATTGGCTTGATACCAGACAGTAAACAAAGTGCAGTAGAATTGCTAATTATTACTTCTCGACCATATATCTGTAGATTGCAAGTAGGCTATTTCAACAATGCTTGGATTCATTGCTCCATTCAGAGAAGTCTTTATGCCGCATACTAAACTGGTAACAGTGATGGGCATCTAGATGTACAGACATCCCCTTGCTATGTGTTCCTAACATGTTTGTGAACTGAGAATTTATAGAAGTCTGTGTGTTCCATACATAGCTGGCAGCAGGTGTAGGGACCTGTTTTTGCTATGTGCTGTTACTGCATTTGCGAGCTGAGATTTGGAGTGCTACATTGTACTATTAATTCTCATGTCTCAGCAACTTTCTATATATCTTGAAGACCCTTCCCTGGTGTCATAAAGTTACATGTGTAAAGACAGCTTGCAGTTTCTGAGGATTTCTCTAATACCCAACCCTTGCAGCCTTGTTTCTCCCCATACTGCACTCCTTTAACCAATTTTAGAATATTTTTATGTGCATTTCTGCTATTTTTGGCCAAACTGTGCTTTATACTTAACTGCATAGAAATGAACAGAGGATATTCAGGCTCAGAATGAACTTGCTGGTTTTTTTCTTACTTAAAAAAGTCATCTTGGCTCCTGCTTAAGCAAAAGGTGTGGTCATCTAAGTCCCCTCCCACACCAATTCTCTAGCCATCCCCCAGAGAATTACATTTCTGTTCCTCACATCACACCTTCTCCTTGCCCTATTACCCCTCCCACTTAACGGCATATACAATTCACTCAACCATATCACAAATCAGCAATACCTAAGGTAACAACCTATTTATACTTTCATCTTTATCAGGTAAGACAACTACCATTTCACAAACTGCTCCTATAAAATTCTTTATTAAATAAGCCACTGTAATACTACTTTCATTTGTCCCACCTCTGCTAACATAATGCCACAGACTCCATACCACTGACATCTATGAAAACTCTACCACTAGACAATCCACATGCCACAATGTGTACTCCAGAAATGCTACAAATTTCTTCTACTCTTATATATAGAAACAAACTTCAGCTATATAGCTCTTAAACAATGCCAAAAGTATTAACTTTGATACTTGTCTTTTCTTATACTTCTATTAGTACTACATGCAAGTGATCTAGAAAAATCCTGCTTCCAGCACATATCCCCTAACCTCTGCATTAATTAACTCAGCTACACTATCATTACACAATAGCCCTGAAACTAATACATATAAGTGGTAGAAGTATTTGCAGTAAAACTGACCAACTTCAGATCTTTCTGCAGCATTATACACCAGATATACTGGCCATTATAGAAGCTTGGCATAAACCACGTATAATAGACTCTAGGCTTAACACCCTTGGACATAGTACATGGGCTTGCCATGCCACTGGGGCTTGCACATATCTATGAAGCTGAAAGCTATGCTGTCAGTAGTTTTACAAACAGCAGGATCACCTAAGGGGGACAGGTTTCAGTGGAGATGCTAGACTAACAATGTGCCACCCATCTGAGCAGCAGCAGATGGGCAGTGTTAGAGCTGGAAGATCATGTTTAATGTGACAATGGTGACAACATCAAATTTATACTGTGCAGAAGAAAAGCCTGGAAATCTACTTCTATATTCTGACAAGAAAACTTGATGATGATGAGACAACAAAAAGAAGTGACACATAGTGCTGGAAGATGGTACCCTAGGTCAGAAGGCACTCACCATGCCACAAGGGAAGAGCTGATGGTCACCCAGAGTATGCCTGATGTTTGTGAAGCTGACAGATCAAAGCCATCAGGCCATCCTGATGTCGATGTTGCTGGACAGAAAAGGGAGATCAAAAGTTGCAAAGATATTCTTAACATAGGAACATGGAATGAATGAAGCATGACGCAAGGAAAATTGGAAATAGTTAAAGATTAGATGGAAAAGGCCAAACTTGATATGTTAGGGATTAGTGAACTCAGATGGACAGGGCAGGTCCACTTTCAATCAAATGAGCATTGAATCTGCTACTCTGGTCATGAAACATACAAGAAAAATGGCATGGCATTCATCCTAAACAGTAAATTTTCAAAGACGGTGATAGAATCATGTCAATCCATCTACAGGGAAAGCCAATCAATGTCACCTTGATCCAAGTATATACTCCTGTGACAGACGTGGAAGATGAGGATGTAGAATTATTCTATGAACAACTTCAAAATTAAATAGATCAATCACCGAAACAAGACCTACTGATCATTATGGGAGACTTCAATGCAAAAGTAGGAAGCACACCTGAAGACACTGTGTTTGGAAAGCATGGCATAGGAAAATGAAATGAAGCCAGTGATAACTTAGTACAGTTTTGCAAAACCAACCCACTGTCAATCATGAGTTCACATTTTCAACACCACAAACATTGCCAGCTCACATGGACTTCTCCTAATGGCATATATCAAAATCAAATTGACTACATCTGCATAGGACAGAGATGGAAATCTACAGTGTTAATGGCAAGGACTAAATCAGGAGATGATTGTGGGAATGACCATGAGCTTTTGGCTTGCAAGATCAAGGTGAAGCTTCACAAGAAGAAGATCATTAGAGACCTTCCAAAATATGACATTGAAAATATTCCAGAAGACTACTGGATAGCATTAAATAGCAGATTTGCCATTCTTGATACAGGAGATAGAGAGTCTGAAGGGTTATGGAATGACATTAAAACTGTAATCAGTGACAAAGCTGAAAAAACATTCCAGAAGAGAAAGAAAGCCAAAAAAAATCACCTTGGATCTCATAAGAAACTAGAAAAGTGTCAGAACAAAAAAGACAAGCAACATTTTCTGGTGATAGAGAAAAAATATCACAAATGAACCGAGAGTTTCACGGTTAATTTCAGAAAGACAATGAACGATATCTCAAGGATGTCTATCAGAAAATTGAATCAGAGCATGTAAAACTGAAAAACTAGCTTATCAGGATATTAACAGATTGCAGCAGAATTTCCAGCCTCAGTTGGGGATGCTTAAAGATGCCAATGGAATGATATCAAAAAATCCAGAAAGTATTAAAAAGAGATGGAAAGAATATCTGGAAAATGTATACAAAAAAAGCAATGTGGATAACATTGTGGAAATTGAACCAGAAATTGACGTTGTGGAAGAACTAGATATTTTAAAAGAAGAAGTCATAGCAGCAATTAAAGCTTTATCATACAAGTCACCTGGTATTGACAGTATTCCGACTAAATTAATCAAAGACTCAGAAGGTACCATCATGGTCCTCACACAACTGTGTCAACAGATTTGGAAGGGAAAATATGGCCAACCAGCTGAAGAAGATCATTGTTCATACCTGATGTGATGATACAAGGTACTGTCAGCCATGCCAGGAGAGAAGTAGGGCAGTGGATGTGTAACATATACCAACGTAAGCTAGCTGGAATTTAGTAAAGAATTATATGTCATTTGTGTATCAGACTGATTTGTATATGTCATTTGTGTATCAAACTGATTTGTACAGATGTTTATGTTTAAAAATATATTTGTAAAGTTGCTTGTGTTAAAATGTATCAGCAGTGTACCCTGCTGGAAAGAAAAGAAATGTACATGTATTATTGTTGCTGTTTAAATATATATGTTTTGACAGAGGATATGGGAAGAGAAGAGGTTAATCTCAAACTTCAAAAATAGTAATAAAATTATAAAAACTACTGGGCCTAGGACATAAAGATGCTATCTAACAGTTTTGAATGAAGCGAGAGATGCAGTGTCTGTATGAATTACAGTTTATTACCTACTGTAAGAAGAATGGAAGTGTTTTATGGTTTTATGACTTCCAGTAGCTGCACCAGATCTGAGCAAAGCAAGTGTGTGTGTATTAATGACATGTAGATGCTAACATCCTGGCAGCTTCTAGTGTTGGTTATAGCATAGGAACCAGAAGTCAGATGGCCAGATGTATTTGATGTAATTCTGTACAGAAATAATGTTTTAATATTAGGGGAGACTTAAGTCTCTGGAGCATTCTGTTCTTGGAACCTGACAAAGGAGGAAGACCACTCACACACTTCATCTTGCCTTGTGATAATCAGTTACCAGGTAGTAATTCTCTAAATCAGTTAGGAAAATATAGTGAGACTAGTTAAGTATTGTTTGTCTGTAACTATGTGAACCTTTCCAGCTGTATTATTTTCAATAGTTCCTGTGGCTGAAACTCTGGTGTTTTCTGTAAATAGATATTTAGTATTGTTCATGTTATTTTATTATTTATTATTAAATATATTTAAACTTCACATTGTGGCTGGTCCTTTTAGAAATATATTTAAGTTTTGAGAGTGCTTGCATATATTTATTTGGTGATAGCTCTGGCCACTCCTGAAAGCTTTGCTGCTGATCAAACTACCATTTGTTTAGTAATAATTGTACACAGTATAATTGGGCACCCTTGTAAGAGCCTTAAAGTAGGTGGCAGGGGTTCTGGTGGCAGTGATAACTACCTTTTAGACTGGGCAGAAGGGGGCACAGCTGGTGAATCTGTGCTAGCCTTTCAGACTGTGTGTCAGCTGCGTGGAGCAGGGACACAAGGCACTGGTTTCACAGAGAGAGTGCTGGAGGACTTGGCTTGGAATCCTATCTAAGGACTCAACTCTAAAGATGTGCCAGTGGGTAGTCTTACTGAGGGTCTGGATAGAGAAAGAGAAGAACCAACCCCTGGACTGAGTGTCTGACCTGTGTACTCTTAAGGGAAATTGTGCTTGATGCAGAGAGGTCTGCATCTGGAAATACTGAGTGTATCCATTTGTATCCCAAGTGAATGTCCCTCTCCAGTGTCAGCGGTGAGGATTCAGGCACCTTAATTATTGACCCAGAATGGGGATGTCACACCTATACCTAAGAAAGGTGACACTAAGGATTGTAACAACTACAGAACACTTGCATTAATTCCACATGCCAGCAAAATACTGCTGAAAATAATACAAAGAAGGCTACAATCATACATTGAGTAAGATCTACCCAAAATTCAGGCTGGTTTCAGAAATGATCAAGGCACATGAGACATTATTGCTGGTGTTAGATGGATAATGAAGAAGAGCAAAGAATAACAAAAGTCCATATACTTTTGCCTCATTGACTATAGCAAAGCTTTTGACTGTGTGGATCATGATAAACTATGGAGAACTCTAGCACTAATGGGAATACCCAAACACATAACTCAGCTGAAAAAGATCCTTTATGCAAATCAAGAAGCTGTGGTGAGAACTGAATATGGCAACACTGATTGGTTTCCGATAAAATGTGGTATCAGGCAAGGATGCTTTTTGTCACCTTGCCTGTTCAACCTTTACAGTGAAGCCACCTTCAGAAAAGCAAATTGGAAGAAGAGAGCATCAGTTTTAAAGTTGAAGGCCTAAATATATACAACCTGCACTATGCAGATGACACAACGCTCATCACCAGCAGAAAGAGGACATTCTGTATCTATTGAGAAAATTAAAGCCGAAAGTCATAACATGGGATTAGAACTGAACATAAACAAGACAAAGATTATAAACACAGAAAATTATGAAGATTTTGAGCTTGAAGATTATAGAATAGAAGTTGTAAAGAATTGTAATCTCCTGGGCTCTTTGTAAACATGGAAGCAACTAGCAGGGAAGATATACTTTGCAGAATAGCACCTAGTCGCTCTACAATGAAGGATCTCAGCAAAGTATTCAAAAGCAAGGACATAACACTCAAAACAAAGATCAAACTTGTCCATACAAGTTTTTTTCTCGGCTATTCAATCACCCAAACAGAACTGATCCTAAAACCAAAACACAAAACATTCTTGACTGGATTCTGAATATCTCACAAATTTTATAACCAGTGATATATTAAAAGTGATTTCAATTATCACTGCCAAAACAAGAATTGATCCCAAAACATGAAAGATTCTTGACTGGATTTAGAATATCCAACAAATTTCAGAACTAGCGACATATTAAAAAGTAATTTAAATTATCACTAGCGAATGATCTATCCGCAGGTGAAAATTTTGTTAGTCATTTTAAATCCATCATTTACACATATGGTAATGCAAATAACCAAATGCAAACACATCTTAACAACAAAGTGCACTTATCTTTCCCTACCTTTTACATTTAAACCTGTTACTATCATGGACATTAGAAAATATCTAAGGAAAATGAAACCACATAGATCACTTTCTATGGATAAACTACAACCACCTTTCCCACTGTTTATATCAAGCCACATCACCAGTCACCATACTATCCTTGTAAAAAGGAATCTAAATAAAGGTTGCTTCCATGCTGTTTGGAAGGAATACAAAATTATCTGCCCATTTAAAAGAGGTGACAAAATCAAAGTAGAAAGCTACAAACACATCTCCATCCTTAGTCCCTATCAAAGATACTAAGAAGGGTTGTTCATACCCAGTTACTAACTGACTTTACTGAAAACAACATATTATGTCAATGTCAGCATGGTTTCTGACCTGGTTGCAACACTCAGTCAACCCTGCTTGACCTAAGTGATTATACAGCATATTATTAAGAATATGACAAAGGCAATATTGTAGCCACTCTATTCTTTGACTTTTCTAAAACTTTTTATGTGCTCACTCATAACATTCTTCTTTGAAGGCATTGTGCCATTGAATGTAACACTACAGTAGCTGACAGGTTCAGATGCTTCTTACACAACTGATTTCAAATGGTGTGTTGGAACACAGTACATTTATGTAAAACCCAAACAAACACTGGTGTGCTTCAGAGTAGCATATTGGGTCCATTACTATTTATAATAATTTCCAATGACAGACATTTACATACTAGTCACATCAATAAACTGATGACTCCACAATCATTTGTAGTGCTACTTACTTACCCCATCTTATCGTCTTTATTAAAAACTCAATTATACTACTAACTTGGCTACAACAATCACAACTTATACTTAATGAGGAGAAAACCAAACTTATGATTTCTGGCTGTAAAGACAATACAAATAATAACAACCCTAGCTTAATAAACAATAATCTTACTGAAACAAATGCCTTGGAGTAATCATTGATAATAAGATCAGGTTTACACTGCCTAATGCAGGACATTCATGAAAAGCTTGGTACCCTTTATTGTATTAAATGCCTGTTACCACTGTTAAAAAGTCAATAGCTTCCAATCTACTTTTACCCAAATTATTCAATAGGATGTCAGCCATGGGCAACCTCAACAAAAGCACTATAAATAAATTAGAATCTACATATTGCAAAATTAATAGTTTACTTCCCAACCTCTGGAGAATATTCATATGTGTTATATACTAAACAAACTAGGATGAATGTCTTTCTTTGAGAAATTAAGCTACATCTCTCTCCTTTGGCTTATAAGATTTTATACAACTGCAAATGCCCATCACTATCCTTTCTCCCTTGATACTATAAATCAGGGTCCCTATTAGATCGATGAAAAATCAAAATCCCGAACGGCTTAGAAGTCGAAAATGCTGTTCTTCATAATCACTGTTGTGAGATCGCGGTAAAGTGAAGATCAGAAACTTTGCCCTTTCCTCACTGTAGTGCGATCTCGGAGTTGGAATATATATTTAGAGGGGGGTGTGGGGGGAGCAGCCCCCCACAATAGTGATTTCAATTCCCTACATTTCTCTTCATATGAGCATTCGAGATTTTGAAATTTTGTCTATATAATATAGACCCACAAATCAGACTATTTGTTAAGATCATCTGATAAAAATTTACTGGTCATTAGAAAAGCACACTCAAAATCTGGAGACCACAACTGGGGATACTTCCTTCCCAACTCATGGAATTTTCTGCCTTAGGATCTTTGTAATATAAATAAACTCAAAGCGTTCAATGGCATCCATAGATCCCTGTTAAACTCTGCCTTATTCTACCCCAATGTAGTTACATAATTACTTAGTTATTTAATTAATCAATCTTACCACACTTTCTCAACTCATTTTGCTATATCAGTTACTGCATCTAAGTTCTCCTCTCTCCATCTTTCCAACTTTGTCACCCTAATTTCACTTCACCATATTCCCATGCTCATGTAATATGTACACTGATACTTCATCAACTGCCTGCTCTAAACTGTGTTTGAATTGCCTTATCTGACTATGCATGTATATTAATCTTTACTAGCTAATGTACATATGTGTTATTTCATCTTTAACTAAGTGTTATTGTGACTGTTTTGCTCTCTCTCTCTCTCTCTCTCTCTATATATATATATATGTATATATATGGATTCACTTTATAGCCTCGAAATACTGAAATATTGAAATTCAGTATTTTGAAGCTATAAAGTCAAATTTTTGAAACCATGAAAACTCAGAACCGCAAAATTCAAAATCTCGCACACCAGAGCTTTTGAATTTTGCACTTCTACTGCACACACACACACACACACACACACACACACACACACACACACACACACACACACACACACACACACACACACACAAACACACACACACCATTCTCCACACATACAAACACAAGCTCTCTACCACATAAAAGCAGGGGGGCAAGCCCCCTTGCACCCCCCCACCCCCCAACTTAAATATTCTAACTCCAAGGTCACACTGCACACAAACACACACAAAACACAACCACACAAGCTATATTCTCCTCGCACACACAAATCACAGCAACAAAACACACTGACACACCACAGCCCCAACCCAAAACCCTTAACACACACACGCCCAAACACACACTTACCTGAAAACATAACCACAGAGAAACCTCAGAAGCGCGAAATTCAAAACCGCCAGTATTAGAGGTTTTGAATTTCACGCTTCTGAGCTTTCGCTGTTCTCAGGATTCCACTTTATGGGCTCGAAATACTGAATTTGAATATTTCAGTATTTCGAGCTTCTAAAGTGAATATATATATATATATATATATATATATATATATATATATATATATATATAGGTCCACTTTCAAATTTCGAAATACCAAAATCTCGAGTTTTGAGATAACGGACTCAAAACATCGAGATTTCAGTATCTCGAAACTCAAAAGTGGACCAAAAAATAAATAAATAAATAAATAACATAATGTGTTTGCAGGGGGCAAGCCCCCCTGCACCCCCCACACCCCCCAACTTAAATATACCAACTCTGAGATCATGCTACCGTGAAGAGAATGGTAAGTGCAACAGGAGCATTACCGTTCTCTTCACTATGGCACAATCTCGGAGTTGGTATATTTAAGTAGGGGGATGCAGGGGGGCTTGCCCCCCTGCAAACACATTATTTTAGCTGTGGCTTTTTTTTTTTTTTTGGTCCACTTTTAAGTTTTGAGATACCGAAATCTCGATGTTTTGAGTTCAGGTTCTCAAAACTCAAGATGTTGGTATTTCTGGATTTAAAAGTGGACCCATATGTATGTGTGTATATATATATATATATATATATATATATATATATATATATATATATATATATATATATATATATATATATATATATATATATATATATATATATATATATGCAACTGTTATGTGTCTTTCATTATATTATAGTTCCTTTTTTGTGTATTCCTTGGGACCCCTCTGAAAATGGGAACTGCCCACCTAGTTAAAAAAATTACTAGCAAACTAACTAACTAACTAACTGACTAACTAACTAAAAGACAACGCAAGGGAATTTTATTGTGACACACTGGCAAGGAATCTTCTTTCAGTTTGAGAGTTCAAAATCAAGTGTTTGAAGTCAAAGTACAGTTCAAGGTACAATTCTCTGAAATTAAAAAAAAAAAAAAAGACTTTCCAAGACCATGATTGGTTCATGGCCTTGGTGATAAAGTTTACAGGAGGAAATGAAAACATCTGCAGATACTCAGTTGTGAGAATTTATGCAGCTGGCTAGTAATCAATGTGAAGCATTATAAAGAAAAGCTGTTACCTAATGCTGAGTTTGAGAGACGAGAATGGTCAGTTGCCAGACAGTGAATTGCATCAAATATCTGCAAATGTGACAGATGAAAAGCAGATGATAACAAAAGCTCAGGTGAAATGAAAGTCATTTTATAAAATTAAAGTAAGGTTAGTTGTGGTCATAAAGACAATAACTCCAACCAAATGGAACAATGGCAGATTGGTAAAAAAAAAACTGAAGGACACATATGCTGCAGAACTGTTTGCTGAAATATCTGTGTTTTTAAAATGTCAAGTTAATATTTTCTGTACTTCTCATGACACGTAGAACTGATATAGAATCTGTATATAAAATATACATAATGTTATATAATATACCATCTGGGTGGTGATACATGATTAACAGTAATGTTTATTTAAGGGAGCTAGACTTATTGTGTGCGTCTGTGTGTTTGTATATGTACCACATGTGTGTGTGTGTGTGTCTGTGTGTGTGCACAAGCATGCGAGTGTGTGTGTGTGTGTGTGTGTGTGTGTGTGTGTGTGTGTGTGTGTGTGTGTGTGTGTGTGTGTGTGTGTGTGTGTGTGTGTGTGTGTGTGTGTGTGTGTTATATATCTGTGATTCCTTGTTCAGAGTCGATGTTCGGTAAAGGGTCATGGTGCTTGGACCAGTGTATGCAAAATTATTTTCTTGACTTTGCTTTATTATCAACATTCTTTTGGATACAGACACAACATAAGGGAGTATGAAGAGTCAAGAGGAAAGTGGGTGGAAAGTTAAACAGAAGGTGAGATATATGGTCTGGAATTATAAAGGGAGATTTATGTCTAGTTATCTAGGTGATGCACCCCAAGAGTTGCACCATCATTTAATGAATGCATGAGAATGTGAGATGAAATGGCCATTACAAATCTTTATTTTCTAACAAGATCTCACATGCCTGTAAGGAGTTATTGCATTGTTTACCTGTGTCAGTATCAAAGGCTGAGAATCATGCTTGTCTATAGGCAAATTGTTTGATTTACTCTTCTCAGCAGCCATCACTTTAGCCTTAAGGCAGTATACTTGGTCAATATTTATTTCATTCACTCACTTACTCATTTGTTCATCCATTTCCAGATTAACCACTTCAGTTATGATTACAAATTCATGATTCTCAGCTTGCACTAAGTTATACCTCTATAGCTTAATGTTTTTTGTAGTTTATATACATTCCATTTGATTATTGTGCTGTAACTCAGTATTTTTAAAGTCAGTTATTTTATTATTTGTACATTTAGAGCTTGTTTCTCTGGAACCCTGTTGAGAATAGGACTTTCCATTTGGACATTGCAGGTTAGCAAACACAGTAACTAAGTAAGTATATAAGAAAGAACTAGCCTTGAAGTATAATAGTCTTAATAGCTTATGATCCATTTTAGTTGAGTCATCTTTAAATATTCAGGTAATTTTAGCCTAATTAGCTTGGTTAAATCTTAACACTTGTGAGACTAGGAAGATATACCAGTAGTACAGCATGTGTTCCTTTTATGAGCTAGCTTAAATTTATGTGTGGTATTTGTGAAAAAAAAAGTTAATTGCTACATGAGACTCGTATAGGAGTTGAGCAGCAGGAAAGCTGTTAGATATGGTTGTAAAGGCATACTGTTCCTTTACAGCATGGTGAGTATTGTTTTTTTTTATTTTAAATGGTATACAAAATACTGATGTTATTGTTCAAGATGACATTAAGAAGCTTTGCAGATTTTACAGTTTCAATGGATAAGTGATTGGCAGAGGTAATTATCAAATTAGGTGCTGGCAGGGTACAGGTATATTCCAAGACAGCACACATTTTGTTTTAGGATGTTACTTACAGACTTCAGTCAAGCAGCAGTGCTTGAACAGAGTTAAACCCACTGCTGAACTCTGTTTAACCTGTTGGCATAGAAGATATGGAATTAAGCAGCACAGAGTTTCCAGCATAAAAGTTTAACTTGGCATCATCACTGTGTTCCCATATAAGTTGACAAAGAATGCACATAGAATTGGATCAAATATAGATCTCCACAGGATTAACTGACGGAGGTAGGTGGTATTATCTTTTCCAACAATCTGAGATCTATGTTCAAGAATCATTAGTTAATACCTACAGATAGCTCTGTGGGAAACAGGCTGTTTATATGGAGTTTTGCATTTGCTGGTATCAGTTTCCAATGACATGTCAAGGAACAAAATATTGATAGCACATTTGCACTTAAATTCAATGTATATGTTCTAAGTTATGTCAAAAATGAATGTCCAAAACAGAAATTGTGCTATGAGGCAGATAATAAGTTGTGAGTGTCCATACATAATGATAAATCTGGTGATATGCAATTTTCTTGCCTACTGCTAGTCTGCTTACTTCGGAGACAAAGTTACAAAGCAAAACCAAGCATGATAGCAGTCAGATGTGCAGCTTCTTGGTCTAAAAATATATGCCTTGGTGAAAATTTTATATGTTTAACAACTATGAAATGTACAGGGATGTCAATGTTTGGCACAGATATTGGGCTTTCCTTCTTGGGCACATATGTCAACACTGCTGGCCATTCCCTGGTCACATTGCAAAACATTCTCAATGTATTTAAGCATTGCTCATAAAGTAGGTCGCCCAATGACTAGCCTAATGCATTTGTTTAAATAATTTTGGTAATGTTCAATACAGCTGTCATATCATTTAATACTACTATTTCAGAAGAAAACATAGAAAGTCAGCAAATGCCATTTTAATGACCATCCAGAATTATTTTTTTATCATGAAAGTTTACATTTCTCTCCTGAAAAAAAAAAAAAAACAAAAACTGTTGACCAAGGTTTGCATTCATTGTGTCTTTTCTTGTGATGCACTATAGTAACAGAATTACAATAATGACTTGATGCATTCATATTACTCAGTGTATTAAAGGCACTTCTCTAAAATTTTACATTTATTAATGTTGAGTCTTTTAGCTCCAAACTTACCCTGCATTGGTTTTAGCTTTATGTGAAGCTTGGTAAATTCTAGTTCCAGTTCTGTTTTATTACATTTACCTAGTTACATTTATAACAAAAATCTACAAAAATCCAACAGTATAAAACATTAAATTAACTTTACTTTGATACAACATTTTAGTATGGAATACTGACAATTGCCTTTTCTACCAATATTGCTTATTCACTGAGCATTCTCAGGATGATATCAACAAAATTATGGCACACATTATGCAGTACTGAACAAAAATCAGAAGTCAGAGAACAACATGTCAGTGACTTATGTAAGTGCCGCTATTATTAATGCTTCTTTTACCCAAAGTGTGTAATTACTCATTCTAAGGAATTACAGAAATATTTTGGAAAATCTAAAATGCAATAAAAAGAGTCAGGACTCTTTCTCATCTTCCCATAGCTGTTTATCACTTTATCATTTTATAGATGACAAATGATTGACACAAGTACATGACTGTGTCACTCTACTGAAACACGTGAATTAAAGTAGGCTTATATAATATGTCAGTCTTAGTGTTTCTAGATAATATAGCCTATTGTTTTTATGACTACAGCTGTGCATTCACTGGACATTTCCTTTATTCTTTCACCTTTACTGGCATCTTCCCCACCCCCTCCCACCTGCAGTGTTTTTAATTCTTGCTTGCTACTTCCATTTTATTATTAATGAAATACCTTTCTTGGATGGTGTTGTCCTTGGGTAAATGACATCAAACCATATCAGATTTGCTGACCCTCCTACTACATCTCCCTTCCTTTATATCATTTGTCAATATGTATCCCCAGGTTACTTAGTGGACTTGTTAAAATGGTTAGGACTGCTCTGGTATTCGCTTACTGTGATCACAAACTTTCTACAGATTAATTAAGTGCTGCCATTTGCCTCATTTATAATAAACTGGAATGGAAGTCTTTTGCAACACCATATCCATCTTAAACTCAGATTATGTACGGCAAGAGCTGAATTATGCCATGTGTCATGGTGGCTGCAATAGGAAACACACTGACCTTAAGTACTAAAGCTAGTATACATGCAGACAGGGAGTTACCATGCTTCTCAGCGCTTGACTTGCACCTTCTTCAGGATGATACCCCACATAGTATTGCCGACTATTGGGATGTGCAGACTTTTTCTGTCATGGAGATTTGGTAGCATATAAACTTCATGCCAGACATGAACCTTAAAAAAGACCACAAATTAGTGCATGATTATGCACACCAAATACAAGTTAAATACAAGTACTGATGTTTCAACCTGTGGTCTTCTATAGAAGTAACATAAAATACTAACATAAACAAAATTAATGGAAACTGAAATAAAAAAGGAATTGTAAAAGATGGGATTGCAGTGGATAAAAATGTGAAAATGAAAATGTCTGGACATATAGAAGATTCTTGAGGGGGAAAAGTGTGGCCTTCTATAGTTATGTAAAGAATCTCCTCTGCAATACCCTAATTTTCTCTGAGCTACTGCACAATGGTACCTCCTATACTGAGCCAACAGATATTGCCAATATACTGGCTGACAGATTCAGTGCTAACTTTACCCCTCTACCCCCCCCCCCAAGGACCAATCACAATACCAGTAGATTGCCAAGCACCCAGTATTACTGCTGCACAGGTTAAAACAGCACTGTCCAAGGCCAAGAATACAGCTTCTATGGGACCTGACAATATCCCTGGCTGTGTTCTATATGAACTATAGAGTGAACTGGCACCTTACCTGTGTGCCCTGTTCAATCACAGCCTCACCTCAGGCTTTGTCTGTACCGAATGGCGCACTGCTACAGTCATCCCTCTCCACAAAGGAGGAGCAACTACAGATCCAGGGAATTATCACCCAATTAGCCTGACGAGTCTGTTATGCAAAGCTATGGAACACATCATCATGGACCTAATAAATAAGTATATAGGGAATCTCCAATCTCTGGATCCTACACAGTTTGGCTTTGTGAAGGATAGATCATGCCTGTTCAACTTGGCCGACTTATTTGAGTCAGTTACCAGAGCTATGGATGAAGACAAGGTGGTTCATACAGCCTAAATACAAACAAAGAGGTCAGCACCAAAGTGTTGTAGCATAAGATATTATTTAATAACATAGCATCATACCGGTTTCGGCACACTTGCCTGCTTCAGTGAATCATTCACTACAGCCTACCTTGATCTGGCCAAGGCCTTTGATACCATTCCCCACTCAGGAATCATAGAAAAACTCACTAAGTTAGGCATCAACCCTTATATCACTAGGTGGGTTGCAAACTGGCTCATAGATAAAACCCATAGCGTGAAAGTAGCTAACTCCAAGTCAGACTGCTGACCAGTCACGAGTGGAGTCCCACAGGGTTCAGTCCTGGGTCCTCTCCTGTTTGGAATCTACTTCTCTGAAATCCAGGCCAACACGAAGGGTCTCTGGCTGACAAGGTTCGCAGACAATTGCAAGTTGGGAGCTATTATTAACCCCCCCCAAGTGATTTTGACATCCTACAGAAAGGCCTCAATGACACCAACGACTGGTGTCAGAACCATGGCCTTAAGTTCAATGCCAAAAAATGTGTCATCATCCCCCTTGGGAAAAACCCAGTTCCCTTGAATTACCACATTGATGGGATGGTAGTCCACTGAACACAGATGGTGTTATAAGAAATCTGGAAACACAGGTTGACAGCAACCTCTCTTTTGACCACCACGTTGCCACTGTGGTCAGAAAGTCCTTCTATGTGACACATCTCATTACTAAGGGTTTTGCATCCAGGATGAAAGAGGTCATTGTCTCCCTCTACTTTTCCCTTATTAGACCAATCGTCAAGTACAATGCCCCATTTGGCATGTACCTCACTAGACACCTGCAACAACTGGAGAGGCTGCAAAAGTACCTCACAAAGAGGATCCTAGGCCTTAAACACTTGTCCTGTATGGACAGACTCAAAAAACTCCAACTATTCTCTGTCTCATTTCGCCTACTTAGAGGCGATCTCTGCTTGACTTACAAAGCCATGTCTGACCCAGCTCTGTTAGAAATGCTACATCTAAAGAAATCCCAATCCCTCTGCATCATACGCTCCAGAGACCTCAACCTCATTACCACGATCAAGAGAACATGCTGGAGGGACAGGTTCACAACCCAGACACTGCCCATGCTATGGAATAGACTTCCCATACATGTCAAGCAGAGCACCTCATTGGCCCTCTTCAAGAGAAATCTTGATGAGTGGATGAGAAATAGAAAATTCGCCCTGGGGATCACTCCAGTGGCTCTACTTGACAGAGGCACTAGGAACTAAGGTCGGGTGGCACAATGCCAAGGTAATCCTATGGGCTAGGGTTGTAAAGGCTTCAGGGTCATTAGCCTAGTACACACCTATGAACCTATGAACCAATGAATAGGCAAGATCTTGTAATGGTCTGAGGAATGCGCTAATGATACAGAGATTAGAATCCAGTAGGATGAAAAGAACTGCAAAAAACAAGGAGGCTTAACATTTAAAATTCAGACTTTGGTCTCCATATAGCATGCACTTAGAGTGCAATATACGATAGCTTGTCTGAGAACATGTCAGAGGGACATGTTATAGAGAATCATATAATTCTTTAGAGTGCTTACCAGACTGACACCACAACATTGGGACTTAACAGAAGAGCACCTCATTATGGCACAACAAATCTATGGCAGCAAGGTAATATTCTAACAGTACCGGCACTTCTTAGATATGAACAGTTCAATGACCTATGCAAGAGTTCTTCAAACCTCATGCATTTTTGTCAATTCTGTTATGATACAATAGAATACTGTAGTATATAGTCACTTAGCAAATCATAATAGAATTAACAATATAGTGAAAGCAGTTAAAAGTAAAAGCAAGTTAGATGAAAACAAGTGTTTGGAGGAAAAACATTGTCACAATGATTGCTAAACAAAACAGCTTATCATTTGTATTGGACTGTTGTTGAGTTGCAAGGTGAATGACAATTTGATTTCTGAACTTCTTTACATCTCTGAATTGTTTTACTATATCATATGTAAGCATTGCAAACTAGAGCAACTCAGCACAGTATTAGTTGAGATGCCAGAAGGGGGAGAGAATACCCTGGATATAAGACCAAATGTTTTAACATTATGAGAAGTAGGAAAGAGCTCTGTTTTGTAAGTATGTGATATAGCATTACAAGAGGTAATTTCCCTGGACAATGAGCATGTGTTTTAACTTTACAAGGAATGGGAATGGGTGTCCTACATGATATCCAAGTCATTTAATATTGCAAAAGGGTGAAGAGAAATAGCATGGGTTTTAACATTACAGATACAGAAAGAGTGACCTGAATGTTGAACATATTGCAGGAGGTAAGAAAGCATACCCCATACAATGAATGTGCATTTTAACACTACATAAGGTCTGAAGGGGGTAGCATGAAATATAGCCATGTATTTTAACATTGCTCAGAGTTAGAAAATATGTTCTGGATGATGTGCATATTTTTTAACATTACAGGAGATGGAAGGAATACACCAGATAACGAGCATTATTTTTAACATTAAGAAGGGATGCCATGGACATTGAACTTTTGCTTTAACATTATAGAAGGTGGGAAATGGTGACATTAACAGTAAGATGTCATTTTCATATATTTCATTCTATCCCCATGCCTGCAGATCAAATTTGCCCATCCATTTCCCATCACTGAGACAAGTGCTGTTTGAGGGGCTACCATCACACAGGCAGACATGACTGATATTTTCATTTTCTGGCCTAAGGCCTCTCATATGGGTGATGTTAATGCCTGTTATGCCCTTCCCTGTAGGCATATGTATTTCTGCTCACACTCTGAGGAGACAGCTATGCAGATGTAATTTGAAGGATTGGTTTATGGTGTCACAAGCCATACCCCTTCCAATTACAGTAAATTAGACCACCTTGATCCAACCAGGAATTCCAGCCAACATCAGCCTTTGTAACGTTAAATGAAGTGGTAAGGAGTATTGTGGACAACAGCCATATGTTGTAATATTACATGAAGAGGGAATGGGTGCCATGGACAATGACCATGTGTTGTAACATTACATGATATGCGAAGGGGTGTTTTAGACAATAAGCATATTTTGTAATATTACATGATGTGGGAATGGGTGCCAAGGACAATGCCCATGTGTTGTAACATTACTTGATGTGGGAATGGGTGCTACAGGCAACATACATATGTTATAACATTACATGATGTGAAAACGGGTGCCATGGACAATGGGCATGTTTTCTAACATTACATGATGTAGGTATGGGTGCTAGGGACAACGGACATGTGTTATAACATTACATGATGTGAGAAGGGGTGCCATGGACAATGAGCATGATTTGAGCATTACATGATGTGGTAAGTGGTGCCCTGTACAACAACCATATGTTGTAATATTCCAGGAAGAGGGAATGGGTGCCTTGGACAATGACCACATGATCATGTTTTGCAACATTACATGATGTGGTAAAGGATGCCATGGACAATAACTGCATGTTGTAATATTACAGAAAGAGGGAACGGGGGCCACGGACAATGACCACATGATCATGTTTTGTAACATTACATGATGTGGTAAGTGATGCCATGGACAACAACTGTATGTTGTTGTCCATGGCAGGTCATAACATCTCTGTATTATTCCCTTATAAGGCCAATTATTGAGTACAATGCCCACTTTGGCATGTACCTAGCAAAGCACATGCAACAGATGGAAAGACCACAGAGGTTCCTGACCAGGAGAATCCAGGGCCTCAAACATCTACCTTGCACAGATAGGCTAAAAGCCCTATCCATCTACTCAGTTTCATACAGACTCCTCAGGGGTGACCACTGTTTGGCATATAAAGCAATCTTAGACCCCGCCTTGATGGGACTGCTGGATATCCACAAGTCAAGCTCCACTTGAGCAATCCATATGCGTGACCTCAACCTGGTCTGTGATAGCAATAGGACTTGTTGGTGGGACAGATTTATGTCCCAGAGACTTCTCCATCTGTGAAATAGACTCCCTCTCCATGTCAAGCAGAGTACTTATTATCTCTTTTTAAGAGCAACCTGGATAACTGGATGGGAAACAGAAAATACATCCCTGAGATTCCACCTGTATCCCTGCTGGACAGGGGTTTTGGGTGCTGCCTTGTCCAAACATGGGATAAACTCTTGGCTAGGCTTATAAGACCCTGAGGGCCAATAGCCTAGTAACCTCCTATGATCCTATGATACTATGTTGTAATATTACAGGAAGAGGGAATGGGTGCCATGGACAATGACCATGTGTTGTAACATTACATAATGTGAAAAGTGTGCCACGGATAATGAGCATATTTATTAACATTACATGATGTGGGAATGGGTGCTATGGGCAATGACCATATGTTTTGTAACATTACATGATGTAGGAATGGTGTGATGGACAATGACCATATGTGAAATTTTACATGAGGCCAGCCAGCTCAGTAGCGTTAATGAATGAAGCACTGACTATGATCTGGCTGACTTGACTATCAGTCCACTGGAGACCAGAGGAGCTTGTACAGAGGAGAAAAGGACTGACCTCAGTTGTGGGGGGGGGGGTGAAGGGATATCCTTATTCATGTCCTGTTTGTCACATTCACCTGTGGAAGCTGGAGATCATTGACGGGGTGGCAGCAGTAATAACATATTGGGGTCGCTCAATCAAAGTGGTATTTTATTATTAATCCAGCTTGTATTCTCTAGCAGAATGTCCAATGCATATCCTTACCAGATGAAATTCTTAGCATAATGAAGCATGATGGAGGTCCAGTTCTTGCATTCCACACTAGTTCAGTTACCCAGAATAAGCACCACTGATGCTGCAGTCATTTTCCTTGTGCCACCCTGCAGCTGTATTGACTTAACTGATCAACCCCCGAGTATGCAGGAAGTTGGTGGCCTAGGTCAGGAATGTATAGTGGTTAGGCAGTAATAGTAACTGGGAACAAATGATAAAGTGATGTCAAATGTCTCATTGCCACAGGGACCCTAAGAAAGAATCTTCTTATCTGGCAAGGTGGCAATAAGTAAGTAAGTAAATAAATACATTGCAAGAGGTAGGAAAGGTACTCCGGACAATAAGCAAGTCTTTTAATATCACATGGTGTAGGAACAGATGATCCTTAATAAATGATGTTCCCCTGGACGATACAAAAAATGTCAACATTACAGGATGGGATCCTAGAAAAGCAGAACTGCTATCCAACAAATCTAAGGACCACATTCGAAAAGAGTGACTCTCAGTGTAAGTCTGCCCTGATTTTGAAAGATTTGCTCTTACTGTAAGTGGCTCACTTCAGAGTAAGGTCTAACTATAAGCATGCTTAGTAAGACGGCTAGTTTAGAAAAGATCTAATCTTGGGCTGCTCCCAGTGTAATTCATCACTTATGCTTACAGCAAGTCTTTTGAAATCAGGATAACAAGTATGTATTCAATGATTAGATGGTAGGAAAGTGACAACCCAACACAAGGAGAACTCCAAAGAAGGATGAATAGAAGGGATTCTGAATTCAGGCTGTGAGGATATAAGATAGTGTTATTGTGATGTGCCACCACTGTCCTGGTAATCAAGGAGCCTCAGTCCTCACCACTGGCACCAGTGGGAGACATACATTGGGAGGAAGACAGGTACACACACAGTATTTCCAGATGCAGCTCTTTGCATCAAGTGCAATTTCCCTTAAGAGCACACAGAGACCACAGTCAGTCTGGGGCTGGTTTCTCCCTGTTTCCCCAGATCCCCAATAAGACTTCCCACTGGAATGCTACAGAGTTGAGATCTCAGCTGAGTGGCCAAGCCAAGACCTTCAACACTCTGTCTGTCCAACCAGTGCTTCATATCCCTGCCCAAGTAGCTGACACACACACACTTTGAGGTTTGATTTATACACACACACACACACACACACACACACACACACACACACACACACACACACACACACACACACACACATGGGAAAGGTTGGCACAGGATTACTAGCTATGCTCTCTTCTGCCCAGACTATAAGGTAGTTATTACTACCCCCAGTCCCTCCTTATCAGTTACTCTAAGGCCCTTAACAAAGCGTATCCAAACTTAAAATATAATGCTCCTATCAATAGAAATGGTAGTTTGACCAAGAGTAAGGTTATTAGGAGTAGCCTACACAGTGTCACCAAATAAATATGGAAGTACTCCCAGAACTTAATTATCTCTAGACAGATCAGCTACAATGGAAGGATAAATATATTTAAGAATAAATAATAAAAGAACAAGACAATACTAAATATATATTTACAGTAACATCAGAGTTCAAAATCACAGGAAATATTTAAAACAACATTGTAGGACAGTCACAAATAAATAAAGAAAAATATCTAAGCTAAACTTTGCTATATTCCTGTCTATATCTAAGAGAATTACTATACCCTAGTACACTTGCTTAATTAGAGCAGCAAGGCAGATGTGGTGAATAGATCCTTTAGCTGATATTAGGTCAAAGACAGAATACAGAATGCATTCTTTCAGATACTTCTTAAATTAATATCTCAAATATTACTGCTGGGATAACTTGAAGAATGACATTATTTATTGTCATCTGACTCTGTCCCAGGTAAAACCCCCACTGCTGAAAGCTAGCAGTATTTAGCATCTACCTATGAAAATATATACACAAGTGCTTTCCTTCCTCAGATCTTTGCAGATCTTGGAAGTCATAAAACAATAAAACTCTTCTAAGACATTACAGAAAACTTCTCAGCACAGACATTGTGTCTGTTACTGCACTAAAACTGAAAGATAACATCTTTTTATTGCGTGGCCATAAAGTAATTTAATTTCAGCTATTTTTCTGAAGTTAACCTTCTGTATCCCAGTTTCCACTGTTAAAATACATACATTTAAACAGTTACAATAGTGTATGTACCTTTGTTCATAGGTTCATTGGTAGATACTAGGCTATTGGCCCTAGGGCCTATATACGCCTAGCCAAATGGTACCCTGGCATTTGCCACCCAAGAAAATTATTTTCCTGTGCCCCTGTCAAGCAGAGCCACAGAAGTGATCCCCGGGGTGAATTCCTATCTCCCATCCAATCATCAAGATTTTTCTTGAAGAGTGCTAATGAGGAGCTTTGTTTGATGTAGATAGCTAGTTTGTTCCAGAGTATGGGAAGTCTATGGGACAGGAATCTATCCCTCCAGCATGTTCTGTTTATTGTGGTGACAAGGTTAGGACCCTAGAGCGTGTAACTAGGAGGGATTGGGATTTCTTTATGTGGACCATGTCCAACAGCTCTGCATTTGACATAGCTTTGTATGTTAGGCAGAGATCGCCTCTGAGTAGGCGATATGCAACAGGGTAAAGCTGGAGTTTTTTGAGACGGTCTGCATAGGGCATCTGATTGAGGTTGGTAATCCTCTTTGTGACGTATTTCTGTGGCCTTTCCAGTTATTGTAGTTGTCTTGTGAGGTACATACCAAAAGGGGCATTGTACTCTATAATGGGTCTAATGAGTGATGAGTAGAGGGGAACAATGACCTCTTTTTTCCCGGATGAGAAACCTTTTGTGATGAGATGTGCCACGTAGAAGGATTTCCTGACTACTGTGGCGATGTGATTATCAAAGGAGAGACTACTGTCCACCTGTGTCCCAAGGTCTCTTATCACACTTTCGGTGTTAAGTAGACTACCGCCTATGTGGTAGTTCATGGGTACAGAGTTTTTACCAAAAGGGATGACAATGCACTTTTTGGCACTGAGCTTGAGTCCATGGCTTTGACACCAGGCATCTGTCTCAGGGAGGCCCTTTTGTAGGATGTCCACATCATTAGGAGCTTTGATTATAGCTCCTAGTTTGCAGTCATCTGCGAACTTTGTTAGCCAAAGACCTTCTGTGTTAGCCTGTACTTCAGAGAAGTAGACACCAAATAGGAGAGGACCTAGGACTGAACCCTGTGGTACTCCACTTGTCACTGGTCTGAAGTTGGATTTAGAGTCTACTGCTTTCACAGTGTGGGTTCTGTCAGTGAGCCTGTTAGCAACCCATCTTGTGACATAGGGATTTATACCTAGTTTAGTGAGTTTGCCTATAATTCCAGAGGGGGAATGGTATTGAAAGCTTTAGTGAGATCTAGATAGGCTGTGTGAACCACCTTACCCTCATCTACAGCTTTGGTGACTGCTTCAAAGACGTCTATCAGATTTGGAAACATGATCTGCCTTTTGCAAACCCGAACTGGGTAGGGTCCAAAGTTTGGAGATTACCAATGTCATTGTTTATAAGCTCCATGATGATACGTTCCATAGCCTTGCAGACAAGGCTCGTCAGGCTAATGGGGCAGTAGTCCGTGGGGTCCATGGTGGCTCCTCCTTTGTGGAGTGAGATAACCATTGCTGTGCACCATTCAGTGGGCACAAAGCCTGAGGTGAGGCTATGATTAATCGTGGTACTTAGGTGGGGTGTCAGTTTGTTCTGTAGTTCATGTAGATCACAGCCTGGGATGTTGTCAGGTCCCATGGATGCTGCGTTATTGGCTTTGGAGAGTGTGTTTTTTATCTGTGCAGCCATGATTACAGGCACTTTGCATTCTTCTGGTATAGATATGAGCCCTTTAGGGGATGAGAGAGGGGTAAAGTTAGCACTGAACCTATCTGCCAGGATGTTGGCAATATTAGTTGGTTCTGTATATTTAGTGCCATTGTGCTGTAACTCAGAGCAGATCTGAGTGTTGCCATTGAGGTTCTTGACATAGCTATAGAATGCTTTGCGGTTGTCTTTAGAATCAGTAGCGATTTTGTTTTCATAACTAGCTTTGGAGGATTTATGAGGAATCTCAGCTTCTTACTGAGGCTGACCATGGAGTTCCTCCAATCATGGGATGTTACTCTTTTTTGCAACAGTTTCTTTATTCAGTTGTAGAGTTTGTTTATCACCGGGGACCACCAGATTGGCTTCCTTTTTTTGGAGGATAGCATCTTGGTTCTGTTAGGGATTGCACGATCCATGCACTCATGTAAGTGCTTATAAAGTGCAATTGTATAGGATTCAGCAGTCATATCTCTATTGTCCGTCAGCATGGGTGTTGTGAAGTTTGCCACTTCTGTCTTAAGAAGCGTGAAATTGGCTTTGGAGAAATTTTTTACGGTGGTTTCCCTAATGGGGGTGGGGGGGTGGGATGTAGATGTCTAGGGTGATTTGCTTGTGGTCGGATCTGACCAATGAGGAATTGACCTCTGGTGTGGAACACTGGTTGCCCATGTTGGTAATGACCAGTTCTAGGATATTGCTGCCCCTGGTGGGGGTGTGGATAAGTTGATCCAAGGCATTGGAATTTATGAATTCCAGAAAACATTGAGCACAAGAGTTGGTACATGAGTAGTTTTCCCAGTTAGTGGTGGGGTAGTTGAAATCGCCCATTATTAGGGTATTAGGTTGTACCCTAATATTTTTTAGTGTATTAAGAAATGAGGAGTGGGAATCCTGGGGCATGGTGGGGGATCTGTAGCAAACTATAATTTGCATTGCAGTCTTGTCCAGAGTTAGTTGTATTTGGATAATCTCAGATGCATTATGCTCAGCAACTAGCCTGGAGGTGTGGATATCCTTAATGATTATGGACACGCCTCCGCTTTTAGTGCTTCGGTCCAGGTTAGGTGGCCAAAAGGTGTGGTATGAATTATAGCCTGGTAATGCAGGGGTGCTCTCTGGAGCCTTGAACCAGGTCTCTGTCACTGCACAGATGTTGATGTTCTCCATTTTAAGGAGTGCCTTGAGTGAGTACATTTTGAGGTTTAGACGTCTAGCATTAAGTAGCATTACCCTCAGATTTTGCTTGCTTGTACCTGTTACGGTAGTGAATTTGTCATTTGAATCTTGCCTAAAAAAGGCACTATAGGGGTGGCAAGAGCCTTGGCCAGTATCCGGAATCTCAAGGGTGACAGGTGCAGGCCATCTCTGGCAAAGCATCATGGTTTGTTGATAATGTCATTTCAGGCAGACAGATACTGGATCCCCTTAGAATGACACCAGAAGCTTAGCTAATTGTTGAAGTCAATCATTTTGTTCTTGTACTGTGGTATCATTCTGGGTGATGGCAGGATGCTATTCATGGCTAGGGTCATACCTGCCTGGGCTACAAGATCAGAAAGCTCCTCCATGTCTCTTTTCATGTAGTCCAGGGAGGTAAGTTTCAGGTCATTCACACCAACATGGACAATGACAGAGTCATATTTGTACTTGCTGTGGAGTGACCCAAGGTGCAAGTGTTATGTGGCGGATCCTGGCACCTGACAGGCAGCTGACAGTAACTTTCTCCTTGTTTAGCCTGGTGAGTGGAACATCAGTGTGCCTGACTATAGAGTCACCTATGACTAGAGTGTTGGGTACATTGTTATGCCTTATGGGCTGTGGTGAGTGGCACACTGAGTTTGTGGACTATGTGTCATTTGGGTGGTGTTTGTGGGTGGATGTTGCTTGCATTTCTGCTTTGGAGGTCCCTGTTGCTTGGGTAGATTTTTTTTGAGAGCCTCCGTGAATGTAGGTGTGTGTTTTGTGTTTCTATGTGTGTGTTTTGGTGGTGTAGGTTTTGTGGGACTATGTGATGAGTGTGGTGTGGTGCAAGCGTTTACCTTCTCCTCTTGACTGTCTAGTCCAGTATTTGGTGAAGAGATCTTTGCTTCCAGTTTGGTTATATACATGCATCTCTCACAGGTTGTAGTGTTGGGTGGTAGGAGGAGAGGGTTGTCTGTGTACATGAGGCAATTGCTGCATTGCCCCAAGATGACCAGATTCATCAGGTAGACAGGAGAAAACACCGGGAGCTGACCTTAGACATGCCTGGATAGGGGCTTATTTATTAAGTACTAAAACTGTTTTTCTCTAGACAAGTGAGGAATGTTGAGTGCTGTAGTAATTTGTAGCTTATTTAGTGTTTACAATGAGTTCTGAACAAGTGCTGAGCTCAAAGAAACAGATTTGAGTACTGAAACTAGAAAACTGGCTAGTTCTAAGAAACAAAATTAAGCAAGAAAGCTTCCCTCCAACATGGAAAGAGTGGATGCTCAGAAGCTTACAAACAGTCCTGGATACAGCAAATTTGTATCTGGACTAGACAACTTATAGGAAAGGCAGGAAACAAGCTTAGAATTTATTTATTTTTTTTTTTTGTAAAGTGGAAAGGGGAAAGGAGGAGTAAAAGCAAACTGGGTTGGCCTTCTCAAATGTTCTCCCTGGAATAGGTAGAATGAGGTAATGACACTGGACTGGGAGGAGTGTCCCAGATCAAATTTACAGTAGGGGCAGGTAACTGCAAAGCCACCAAACATAAAAACAGGATACCAAGAGGGAGGGAGGGAGGATGGGAAACAAAAATCAGAACAAACAAACCCAACCAGATGCTTAACAATTGTAGAAAATTCTACTTAATACCTCATACACAGTGAGTAAAATAAAAGTGCTATAAATAACTCAGAAATAAGCAAAAAACAGGATACTTAATGTTATATATCACAGATTAGTTAGCTCAGAACCCTTCCTCCGACTTCCTCTGATTAGCTCAGTGTGAAATTGTATTCTATTCCAGTAGGGCATGCTGTGGTTATGTTTTAAGCACTTTGCAAAAACCTTTTTAACTCACACTTCTGTACCAGCAGTTTGATATTTACCTGACATACAGTTCTAATACATTTGTAACACAAGTATCTTTGATGAATTATGTTGATATTCACAAATGACATATAATTATTTACAAAATTCCAGCTAGCTGTGCTGGCAGTACCTCCTTTGTCCCATTTCTTCTCAAACTACTTTTTCAAGTGACCCTTGAGAAATGTTGCTTGAGAGGGATAAGCCTATCTGGGAATACATTACCCCATTCCCTTTCTCAAGATTCCACCTGCCTTGGCATTGCTAACACCAGTACAGTGCTGCACTGTCCTATCATATGCCTGCAGCTCTAGGCTCCACCATAGTAATTTGGGATTTTGATGGCTGGCTTGCTGTAGTTATAGATCCCCATCAGACTCCTCCTGCCTCCTATTGCAAATACTTAGTATCAGGGCCTCCCTATCATGGTAAGGTTTCATGGTGTTAACATAGTACAATTTGTGCGCATGCCTCCTGCCTTGCAGTTCTACCATGTAGTTAACATCACTGACCTTCCTTACCACTTTGAAAGGTCCCTCCCATCCTGTCTGCAGCTTGTTTTTTCTGATAGGCATGAGAATCATAACCTGCTGTCCTACAGCATAATCTCTATCTCAAGCATTCCTGTCATACCAAACCTTTTTCTGCTGTTGGGCTTCTGCCAGGTTCTCATGGCCCAAGCTCATGAGTTCCCTGAGCCTTTTCCTGAGATTTAGGACATATGCCACAACAGGCTCCTTGTGGGATTCACACTCACCCTCACACTCATCTTGAATCAAATCTAGAGGTCCCCTCACCCTATGCCCATACAGCAACTCAAATAGTGAAAAACCTGTGGATTCTTGGGGCACCTCTTTCTAAGCAAACAATAGATGGGGCAAATATTTGTCCCACTCCCTCTTAAGCTGGTCTGAAAATGCCCATAGCATGGATTTTTTTGGGAGAGAGTTTAACCTCTCAACAAGACCATTAGTCTAGGGATGGTATGGGGTGGTCTTTAGGTGCTTCACCCCACAGTGCTTCCATAGACAAGCCAGCAGGTCTGACATGAAATTGGCACCTCTGTCAGCCAGTATTTCTTTTGGGAAACCTACCCTGCTGAACATCTCTAACAAAGCATTTGCCACCTTTTCTGCCTCCATGGAGGACAGAGCCACTTCCTCAGGGTATCTGGTAGCATAATCTACTTCCTCTAGGATATGCATCTTCCCTGTGTAGCTTGGGGTACTCAGAGGCCACACAATAGCCATAGCTACCCTCCAAAATGGCTTCTCAGTCATAGGCAAAGGCATCAGAAGAGCTTTCGCCTTGTCACCCACCTTGCCTACCTTTTGTCATTGCTCACAGGTCCTGCAGTACCCTGTTACATCCCTGTAAATCCCAGGCCAATAAAAGTTCTGCATAATAGCATCTCTTTGTATGCTTTATGCCCATATGACCTGCAAAGGGAATGTCATGGGCTATGGCTAGAAGTGCCAGACAATAGGATCTGGGAATTATTAACTGCTGTATTCTCTTATGCTCTAGCCCTCCCTCAGGGGTCCACTCTCTATACAGTAACCTTTTGTCCCAGTATACAGATTCCCCTTTTCCTTGTCAATCAGGTGTCTCATTGACTACCTCCCTCAGGCCTTGTAATGTAGGGTCTGAGAGCTGAGTCTGACTCAACTCTCTTTCTTTGTAACCCTTCCTAGCTCCCCTTCCACAGGAAGTCTACTATCCTCTGACAGAGGTGCCTGGCTGTCAACCTAGGTACTACTACTCAGCTCTGCCCTTGCAGTCACTCTGTCCAAGGGGACACCAGTACCCACAAGCAGCTATTGCTCACCTTCATTCTCACTGCTACTGGGTAGCTCCCTCCTTGAAGTAACTACCCCACCAGTCCTAGCTTCAAGTGTGCAGTCTGTCTGGGTCTCCCTAGTCTACCAAACTCACATGTTTATCTCCAAGTCTGACTGCATGTCACTGCATGCACACTAGGTACTGCATTATCAAAATCATTCCCTATCAGGACATCTGCAGGGATATCCTCAAACACACCTACTTGTTTGCTTCCTCTTTCACCCTCCCAGTCAAGGTGAACCCTAGCCAAAGATATTTGGAATGGGGTCCTTCCTAAAGCTCTGACTGGAGTAGACTGACCAAGTAAGTAGTGCTCCTCTTTAACCAGTGCCGGCTTCACAATAGTTAGGTCAGAGGCTGTGTCTCTCTCTTAGCAGTGGCCTGTTTCCCATCTACTAAGATAGGATATAACCTCTTGTGGTAGTTTGGTACTCATGTTTTCTCCAGAGAACTTACTGTTGGCATTCTGTCATTCCCAATTACTGTCTCTCCCACCTTGTGTGCCCCACCTTGCCTCCATGGACATATGGATGCTACATGGCCCCACTGGCTGCATTTAAAACATTTAACCCTTAGTCATGACTGTGTAGCTGAACTAGTGGCTTCCCCTGTTACTGGCGGACTCTGTTGGAGTGGTTTAGGCTGCCCACCATGGGTTTCTTTAGACCCATGAGCAGCACTGGGTATCCCTTTCCTGTGCAGTGATACACTGCTTCTAGATATAGGTCTCCCTTTTTTCCTAACTCATCTGCGGTATTGCATTGCATATTTGCTAACCAGATTCTCATGTCCTCAGGCAAAGTGTTAAGAGCTTGTTCCCTCACCAAAAGGTCTGCCAGCCCTTCAAAAGTGGTGTCCTGACACCCACTCACCCATCCATGAAAATAAGTGCTTAACTCAGCAATATATTCACACACACTTTCATCTGCCTTGCGTCTATGCTCAAGAAACATTTTCCTATAAGCTTCATGTGTTACCTTAAAACACTCTAATAAACAGTTTTTAACAGTATTATAATTTAAGCAATCAGTATCAGACAATTTAGCTTTACCATGGAGTAAGAGTGTTAGGAACTGTACCCAGAGCCCTTGGTCAATATTATACTGTTTACACACCCTTTGAAACATATGAATGAAACTATCAAAATTATCACCCTCTGTAAATTGTGAAGAAATGTATTGACCTCTGTTGTTTCTGGGGTTCAGTTACTCCCTTCCCCATTACCTCCATGACCCTGGCAAAGAGTCAGCATCTCCTTTTCATGTTACCTTTGCCTCTCATTTTCCTCAGCTTTCAGATGTCTCAGTCTCTCTGTTGATTCTGTTTCCACATGCAAATGCCGCAGTCTCTCTGCTGAGTCTATTTCCAAATGTTTGGCCTCCAGTTCAAGTCTATTTAACTCCAGACATATTTTTAAATCCTATGTGCAAAGGTTGAACTGTCCATTTTCTAAGCACTGTACATCCCCAAGGCCAGTCTGGTTGTCCTCCTGGTTGCTGGTTTGTGATGCAGCTGTGACTATGGATACAATAATTTCTGCTTTAGTCAGGTTAGCGTGCACCAGTCCTTTGGCCTTGCAGATATCAGCCAACTGGCTCCTTGTCAGATTACCATACTCCTCTGCTGACATCCTTGTCTGCTCTCCTTGACTAAGTAAGCTAACAAAAAATAAATAAAACTACTGTGATGTGAAACTCTGAATGGTCACTATGTGGCTGATTGAGAGTACAAACACCTTCTTCAGTGATCACTGTTTACAGGCTACAGGAGTTCAATATCCACACCACTGAATCCCAATATGTGGATGTCCCACCACTGCCAACCAATAAATGTGATGCAGCACCACAGGCCCAGTAATCAAGGAGCCTCAATCCTCACCACTGGCACCAGTAGGAGATGTACATTGGGAGGATGACAGGTACCCACACAGTATTTCCAGATGCAGTGCTCTGCATCAAGTGCAATTTCCCTTAAGAGCACTGGAGACCACAGTCAGTCTGGGACTGGTTTCTCCCACTTTCTCTGGATCCCCAATAAGACTTCCCACTTGCACAGCTATAGAGTTGAGATCTCAGCTGAGTGGCCAAGCCAAGACCTCCAACACTCTCTCTGTACAACCAGTGCTTTGTGGCCCTGACCAAGTAGCTGACACACATACACTTTAAGGTTTGAGTTACACACACACACACACACACACACACACACACACACACACACACACACACACACACACCTGGGAAAGGTTGGCACAAGTTTACTAACTATGGTCCCTTCTGCACAGACTATATGGTAGTTATTACTGCCACCAGCCAGCTCCCTATCAGCTACTTTAAGGCCCTTATCAAAGAGTATCCAATCTTACTGTGTAATGTTGTTATCAATAAAAAATGGTAGTTTGACCAAGATCAAGGCCTATTAGGAGTGGCCTACACAGTGTCACCAAATAAATATGGAAGTATCCCAGAACTTAAATATCTCTAGATATAGCCACAATGCAAGGTTTAAATATATTTAATAATAAATAATAAAAGAATAAGACAATACTAAACATACATTTACAGTAACATCAGAGTTCAAAATCACAGGAAACATTTAAAACAACATTACAGGACAGTCTCATATAAATAAAAAAATCTAAGCTAAGCTTTGCTGTATTTCTGACTATATCTAAGAGAATTACTATACCCTAGTACACTTAATTAGAGCAGCAAGGCAGATGTGGTGAATAGATCCTTTAGCTGATGTCAGGTCAAAGACAGAATACAGAACGTAGTCTCTGTCTGAGAGACTTCTTAAATTAATATATCAAATATTACTACTGGGGTAGCTTGCAGGATTACATCATTTCTTGTCATCTGACTGTATCCCAAGTAAACTCCCCACTGTGGAAAGCTAGCAGTATTTAGCATCTGCCTGTGAAAATACATATACAAGGACTTTCCCTCCTCAGATCTTTGCAGATCCTGGAAGTCATAAAACAATAGAACACTTCCAAGACATTACAGAAAACTTATTCACACAGACATCATGTCTGTTTCTGCACTGAAACTAAAAGATAACATCTTTTTATTGCATGGCAATAAAGTAATTTAATTTCAGCTATTTTTCTGACGTTAACCTTCTGTATCCCAGTTTCCACTGTTAAAATATATACATTTAAACAGTTACAATAGTGTATATACATTTGTATTCTATTCCAGTAGGGCATACTGTGGTTTCATTTTAGCACTTTGCAAAAACCTTTTAACACACATTTCTATACCAGCAATTTGATATACACCTGACATACAGTTCTAATACATTTGTAACACAAGTATCATATATGAATTATGTTGATATTCATAAATGACATATAATTATTTACAAAATTCCATATAGGTGGGCTGGCAGTATCTCCTTTTTTATGCTTCTATATAAATCATGTTAATATTCACAAATGACACATAATTATTTACAAAATTCCAGCTAGTTGTGCTGGCAGTACCTCCTTTATCACAGTTATCTGTCTCTGGCTGCAGTTTTGTAAATAGTAAATAATTATAAATGACCCTGTGTTATAAATGCAACTATGACTAGCTATAATTTTGCAAATAAGTTCATGTTTTTTAATTGTTTCTTTGAGTTGTGTAAGATGTTTGAATCAAGCAGTGTTATTCTGGCTGACTAAATGTACATGGCTTTTAAAAAAAATTCTGAATGCAGGTTGAGCCAGTCAGTTGACCTAGACTGATGTCATTGTGTGCCAGAGCTGAAAGGAATGGAATCGCCACAGCAGCTAGTTTTGTTTACTTTCCAAAAGTCTGAAATGAGAGAGTAGAATTCTCATAACAGCTTTCTGTGACTTTTAAAAAGCAGTTTTTTCAGTCAGGTAATTGTAGTGTTGCAGTTGTTCAGTTGAGTGGCAGCAGTTGTTGTAGTAGACAATTGCTGTTTTCCAGAGAAGTAGTTATCACTCAGAATTTCCAGAGTAGTTCAGCAGAAACAGTAAGAGTTGCTATTCCAGTCAATGAGGACGAGACAACAGTCTGAAGAGTGGATGTATAGTCTTATTTTACCTTGCAGAAGTAAGAGTATCATCTTGTCTTGCTGAGTTAATTAGATAAGACAGGGGCAGTTAATCTTTAGACAGTCAGTGATCCACAATTAGATAGTCAAGAGTTTTTCTTCAATCAGTGTGAAACCTGTCCTACAGTGTTATTTTCATAATTTCCTGTGTGTGTGTGAAACTCTGAGGTTTATTGAAATCAGTTATTCAGTGTATATATGTTTCAAATCATTTTTATCTATTAAGTATTTTACTGGTTTCTATTGCGGCTGGTTTCCCGGGTTTCACAAACAAAAATTTTCTGTGTAGGAACAGTGTAGCCTCTCCTGCATGGAAAATGGCCACCTCTGAAACCAGGTACATGCCATTTAATGTGCATGAGCACTTTAACACTGTTCCTGCATGGAAACCCATGCAGGATGCTAATCACCTCATTTGCTGGTGAAAACTATGCAAATGAGGTGAATTAGTGATTTACCAATCTGCCAAGTCTCCATGCAGGAACAGTGTTAGTTGCAGAAATATGTTACTAACCAAATACATTTCTGCAAAAAACACAATGGAGGCATGTATTAGAGTGGTTATGGCCATTAGCATACAAAACTGCTCCCTATGAATAAAAATTAAACTTCTATTTTTGTTGGCCGATCTCAGCCATTGAATGTGTGGGAAGTGGCACACAAGTGGGAGGGGGAAGAAAATAAAACAAAATGGGGAAAACATAAGCATTATGGAAATCTGCATTCTGCCATTATAGTCAATGACATGCAGAAAGTAAACAATGGCAGGGAACAATGGTTGCTAAGGGGGAAGGCTTGTGTGTAATGCAGTAACTAATGATTAAAGCAGTGAGGTATGTTAATCAATGGACTTATACTGAATCACAAATTTCTTCTAAGTGTCACACTGCACCTTACCATGTTGGTGATCTAACACCATGGTGTATACAGGAGGAGCAACTAACATGAAAAGGGGGTGTGTCATGCTTGCTGTAAGCACAGTGGAGCTCTGTTGGCCTGGTTTGTGCTTAGCTAAGTACAGCTAAGTCTGAGGCTGTATAGTCTTATTCCATGAACTGAGGAGCATCTTCGTGGCCAGGGGAGGGCCATTTCATGCTGTTTACACTAGCTAAATGGGTCTGGGTGGTGCACCAGGGATTAAAAAGGAAGGACATAGGAAAAGTAAAAGGAAATAGCAGAACAAGGGAAATGCAGTACAAACAGCAACATGGGATACTACAACACACAATGCTCCATTGAAAGCACTCATTAATACAGCTGGCAGGTGGCTGCATGGCTAAAAATGGGAGGAGATGTAAAAATAAAGGGCAACAGCACAATAAAGGAGAAATGAAGTAGAAATCACTAATATGGGACTCTTGCAATTCACAACGGGCCAGGTAAAGCACACAATAATACAGCTGGCATGTGGCTGCATAGCTGAAAGTGGGAGGAGATGTAAGTAAAAAATAATAAAAAAAAAGGCAACAGCAGAATAAAGGCAATCATGCACAAATTACCAGTAATGCCTCTAACACTCACAGTGGGCAAATCAAAGCCATGAGTAATACAGGTGACAGCTAGAATGTATCATAGTCGGTCGATAATACAGGCAGCATCTGCAGCACCACAGTATAAAGTATGGAAACACCTTACAGTCTGTTTTTTTCCAACAAATTCTGCACCATTGGTGTATACATGCAGGGGATTTTAAATGGAAAAATGTTAGGGGCTGCCATTGCTTTGATCCATCAGTATGTGCTAGAGGCTGAGGGCGGAGAGGATGATTAAGCGACAACCACCACAGACCAAGGAGGAGAAGAAGAGTGTTCAGACCCAGGGTATGTGATGTAGAGATAGTAGAGTGGTACAGGGTGGACAGAGACATACTTCAGCAACTCACTGAACTGTGCTGGCCCCAATTCAGCACTAGAACCAACAGAGGGGAACCCATCCCTGTGGATAACAAGGTATATGTTGCCTTAAGAATTCTAGCTAGAGGTACTTTCCAAAGACCTACTGGGGACATCATGGGACTCTTACAGGCATCTGCATCCAGGGTATTCTACAAGCTCCTGGATGCCATGCTATCACATGTTGGTGAGGACATTTACTTCCTCAACACCCATGAAGAGAAAACCAGCAATATGCGTCTCTTCCACTGTGTAACAAAATACCCGGAGGTACTGGGTGCCATAGACTGCACGCACATCCACATCAAAGCACCACCCGGTGAACAGGGTAGGGTCTACATAAACCACAAGGACTTCCACTCCATCAACTGCCAGGTCATGTGCAATGCTCAGGGCATTGTCATGATTTTGTGTGCAGGCAGCCCTGGAAGCTATCACGACTCCCACATCTGGCATTTGTCACAGCTGTACCAGGCATTTGCCAGTGGGGGCATCCCATATGGCCATCTGGTGGAGGATGCTGGCTATGCACTGCAGCCATGGATGATGACAACCATCATAAATGCACACACACCCACACAAGAATGCCATAATAAGGCGCACGCACAAACCATGATCATTATAGAGCATGTGTTTGGGATGCTTAAGTCACAGTTCCACTGCCTTGACATATCTGGTGAAGCCTTGCAGTACTCTCCAGCCACATGTGCACACGTGTTAATAGTATGTGCCATGCTACACAATATGATCCCCTGGAAGCAGCTGCAGCAGTAACAGCATGGGGAAGGGCCACACAGCCCACCACCATTGCCAAGGTCTCCACAGGCACAGAGGGAATCACAGGAGGAGGCTGCTAATCCTGCTCCCATAGGCAGACAGAGGCATGACCAGTATGCTCAGGCCTTGGCAAAGAGGCAATGCATAGCACACACACTGACACTGTAGGGACCCCAGAGAGTGACACCTCTCTCTGACTCGCACACACAGTAAAATGGATGACACGCACATCACATTACCTGTAACTTACCATGTATAGGCAGTGTACTGCGTATATCCAACATAGGCGGCCCTCAAACACTGTCCTCATAACTGCCACAAGCACAAGGTAAGTCAGTCTCCTTAACAATAAATGAATGGAATAGTAGGTTCTGCTAGCATATCTATGGCAATGTTGCATGCATGCAAGGGAATGGGGTGGTATACTGGGATAGCAGCGCACAACAGACAGCTATGTGGGCCACCAGGGAATATCTGACCAAAACTATGCAGTAAAACCCAAGGTGGAAAATCCCACTGCAGTATAGGTGTGGGGACAACTAAGTGGGGGGGGGTCATAGGTCACAGGCATGGATGTCAGGATGGGGGTCCCATAACCACCCCTCACACCCACACCCACACAGCAAGTCAGCTGTAAAAACAACACAGAAAAATGTCTGGTAAAGGCATACAAATGGCAGCAATGTTAAATCAACCCCCTACAGACTCACACAGTGATAGCACAGCAAGACCCGCAGGTGCAGTAAGGCTATGAAGGGTAAGAAGTCTGAAAATCAAATGTATGCCAGTACAATCTGACCTGGGCTCTTTACTGATATGCATCCAGTCCCCAAGACAGGGCACAATAGTATGGTAAATGGAACCAAAATGTAAAGCAAATACCAGCACAGTCTGTGCAAATCTGTACAGTGGACAGGTGTGCCCCCCATATACTCACACAAATGCAGTAACATATATGTTTGCATGGAAATAGCAGCATAGCACACATTGACAGATCCATGCCAATACACATGAAAACATGTTGCATGTCCACAATATGCAGGGGTCAATGAGCTATGTCTATGTGTGGTTAATACTGTCTAGATCTGTACTGCCCTAGGTACAGTGCTGCCTTTGACAGGGCCATATGCAGATAACTCCAGTGCCAACTGTTATGCATGTCAGTAACACCCACTGCTCTGCCACTGACATACCTGGAAGTCACAGTGCTATGTGGAATATGCTACACATATTACTGACATCTTGAAGGATATATAGCAGAGGTGCTAAGGCTTTTGTGAATATAAGTGCTCTGTGGTACTCTTGCCAGTGGTATTTCTCAATAATCCTTTTTCTCATGTTTGCTTTTACAAATAATGGGCATGGCTGCACAGTTGAATGCACTCTGTATCCACACCCATTACTTCCAACCTCTGACAGCAAGATGTCTGGACAGAGGCAGAAAGAAAAGTGGAACAAAGGCACAATGATAGGCATGTGTTGTAAATATCACCCTTACATACTAAGAAAGTTGGTAGGGAGAGGGGTTTGCAGTAGCGGGAATGGTCTGAAGGTTATGTATTCTGAAACAGTAATGTCTGTAATATTTTGTAACATCACAATTCGATTATATGTAACTAACTTGCCATAAAAACACATGTGTACATAGAAAGGATGAAACCTCTAGCCAAACACCTGGACAACCTGCCAATGTACAGGTCAGAGGTATGCACACACAAGGATATGACATCTCAGGTTAGAAAGATACCACACAAGCAGAAGATCCCCAGCCAAGATATCACCAGGTTGCTGGACTGTTTACACAGCTTTGTGTCATTACTACATTGCCTGTAGCCACACCTCAAAAATGACCCTCTTGGGCAAGAATTTACATAGCTGCCCTCATAATATTGGTCTATGCATCATACAACTTGTATTCCTCTGGTAAAGCACTGTGATGATCTGAGGATGTCTGGCATTAGGAAATGACACAATACATTGCAGTTACAGACTACAGATATGTCAGAAAATATCTGCTAAACAAAACAAGTATCCTGAGGAAACTCCTGTGTACTCCTAAAAGGTATTGCTGTAGTACATAAAACCCTGGACTAGAGTACACCTATCTCTGGGATGGAGTCCCACCCTAAGTATAGAAGGTCACACTGGGATTACCCTCAGCTAGCTGTAGGTGGCCCATATGTAATATATATCTGCATCTGTTGCATCAGATACACACACACACACACACACACACACACACACACACACACACACACACACACACACACACACATATATATATATATATATATATATATATATATATATATATATATATATATATGGGCAACAGATGACATATGTCAAGCATACACACACATAGGGAACTGAAAGACAGACAGTGATACAGAGAGAGACACAGGAGGACACAGACACAGTGAGTCACATACACAGATACCCTGAATGGCATTCAGTGATGTCCTGCTGTGGACAGTGGCATCCCAGTTGAAAACAGTTGCACATGCCAGTATAAAAAGTGAAGCCCACTGTGTAACAGTACTGAGGTTGAGTTTATAATATCACATCACCTGCCTGTGTGTGTGTGTGTGTGTGTGTGTGTGTGTGTGTGTGTGTGTGTGTGTGTGTGTGTGTGTGTGTGTGTGTGTGTGTGTGTGTGTCTCCCTAGGTCCAAGTATTAGGAGACACTTCCTACTCAGTACAATTCACATTGCCCTATTTCACAAGATCTGCTGCTGTCATTCACCTTGGAAGTACCACTGGACACTGATCACTCCTATAAGCTCTGTAGCACATGTGATAACTGTGTAACACTATAGTACAAATAAGTAGATAGGCAGGGGTTGTAATCTCAATGCTGACAACTGTATGTGTGACAATTGTGTATGTGAGAATGAGGGTGTGTGTGTGTATTGTTTTGTAGGTGAAACAGTTTTAGGCCATTCCCACCCACAACACTTCACAGTGCCCTAGTTTATCAGTCCTGCCGATGGCATTCCCCTTATTGTTACCTTTGGCTAATTGTCAGCCCAGTAAGCCCTGTAGTGTGTGCGATAACTGTATAACACTATAGTATAAATCACTAGATTGATAGGGGTTCTAATCTCAGATCTGGCAAATGAGTGTGTGCATACGTTTGTAAGAAGAAGTGTTTTGGTAAGTCTCACACCCACTGGCCTACTTTTTAAAGCTGACAGATGTCATTTCCCTTATCAGCACCTTTGGCCAGCTGTCAGCCCGGCAAGCTCTATAGCGTATGCGATAACTGTGTAACACTATAGTACAAAGAACTAGATAGGCAGGGGTTCTATTCTCAGATCTGGTACATGTGTGTGTAGGCTAAATGTGTGTATGTTTGCAGGAAGAAGTATTTTGATAAGTTACCCACCCACTGGCCTACTTTATCAATGATGCCGATGTCATTCCCCTTATAAGTACATAGGTGTGTACTAGGCTAATGGCCCTGGAGCCGTTGCAAGCCTAGCCCATAGACATGCCTGCTATTGTGCCACCTGATGTTATTTCCTAGTGCCCCATCATGTAGAGCCACTGGAGTGATCCCTGGGGTGAACTTTCTATTACCCATCCACTCATCAAGATCTCTCTGCAACAGGGTCATCTAGGTGCTTTGCTTGACATGTATGGGAGGTCTGTTCCAGGGCATTTGAAGTCTCTATATAAGGAACCTGTCCTCCCAGCAAGTTGTGTTGATTGTGGTAATAAGGTTGAGGTCCCTGCAGTGTGTGGGGAAGAGAGATTGGGATGTGTTTAGATGTAGCATTTGTAAAAGAGCTGGGTCAGACATTGCTTTGCAAGTCAAGCAAAGATCATCTCTAAGTAGGTAATATGAGACAGAGAATAGCTGGAGTCTTTTGAGTCTGCCTGTGTAGGACATGTGTTGAATGCCTGGGATCCTCATTGTGAGGTACTTCAGTGGCCTCTGCAGGTGTTGCAGGTGTCTACTGAGGTACATGCCAAATGGGCCATTATACTTGATTGGTCTAATGAGGGAAGAATACACAGAGATGATGACCTCTTTCTTCCTGGATGCAATACCCTTAGTAATGACATGTGCCACATTGAAGGATTTCCTGACCACAGTGGCAATGTGGTGGTTACATGAGAGGTTGCTGTCAACCTGTGTCCCCAGATCTCTAATAATGCCTACAGTGTCAGTGGGCTTCCATCAATCTGGTACTTAGTGGGAACTGAGATTTTACCAAAGGGGCTGATGATGGATTTTGTGGTGATAAGCTTCAGGCCATGGTTTCCACACCAGTCAGTGGTCTCAGTGAGGCCTTTCTGTAGGATGTCTGCATCACTTGTGGAGTTAATGAGGGCTTCTAGCTTGCAGTTGTCAGTGAACTTGGTCAGCCAGAGTTCCTTTGTGTTGGCCTGGACTCCTGAGAAGTAGATGCTGAACAGGAGAGTACCCAGGACTGATCCCTGTGGGACCCCACTCATTACTGGCTGGCAGTCTGACTTGGAGCTTGCTACTTTCACACTGTGTGTTCTGTGAGCCAATTTGCAAACCCCCTAGTGATATAGGGGTTGATGCCTAGTTTGGTGTGCTCATCCCTAATTCCTGACTGAGGAATGGTATCAAGAGCCTTGGCCAGATTGATGTAGGCTGTATTCAGTGCCTTACTGTCATACACAGCCCTGGTGACTGACTCAAAGAAGCCAAACAGGTTGAGCAGGCATGATTTCCCTTTCACAAAGCCAAACTGTGTGGGTCTAGAGTTAGGAGATTACCTATATGTTTGTGAACCAGGTCCCTGCTGATGTGCTACATAGCTGTACATATCAAACATGTAAGGCTAATGGACTGATAATTCCCAGGGTCTGTAGCTGCCACACCTTTATGGAGAGGGATGACTGCAGCAGTGTGCCATTTGGGAAGGATAAATCCTGAGGTGAAGCTGTGACTGAACAGAGCACACAGATGTGGTGCCATGTTTCTCTGTAGTTCATGTAGAACACAGCCTGGGATTATTTGGGGTCCCATGGAAGCTGTATTCTTGCATGTGGACAATGATGGTGTAACCTGGGTGGAGTACTCCTGGGTGCCTGGCATTCCTCTGCCATTCTGACTGTTTCCCAAGGGGGAGAGAGGGATAAAGCTGGCACTGAATGTGTTGGCAAGAATGTTGGCAATATTTGTTGGCACTGTATAGGAGTTAGCATTGTGCAGTACCTCATAGCACATCTGGGTATTGGTGAGGAGGTTCTTGATATAACTATCAAAGGATTTGTGATTGTTGTCAGTGTCTGCTGCAATTCTGCTGTCATATGCAGCTTTAGATGATTCCATGAGGGATCTCAAGTTGTTGGTGAGGTTAATAAGGGTGTTTTACCACTCTTGGGACTCCACCTTTTTCTACAGCAGTTTCTTCCTTCTGTTGTACATGTTATTAATGGCAGGGGACCACCAGATTGGCCTCCAGTGTTTGGAGGTGAATGTCATGGTTCTGTTGGGTATGGCTAATTCCATGCATTGATGTACATCTTTGTACAGTGCATTTGTGTATGATTCAGCAGTCATGCATGTATTTTCCATTGGCATGGGTGCTGTGAGGTTAGCCACCTCTATTCTTATGAGTCCAAAGTCAGCTTTGGAGAAGCTGTTCAATGTGGTTACCTTTGCAGGGGGTGTGGGTGAGATGTGGATTTCCATGGTGATTACTCTATTTTGGATCTCACCAGGTAGCAATTGACTACTGTTGTCAAGCAATGATCCCATATGTTAGTAATCAACACAGGTCAAGGATGCTGCTTCCTCTACTGGGTGTCAGCATGAGCTTGTCCAGGCCATTGGAACTGATGTATTCCATTAAGAATTGGGCCAGTGTATTGGTGCATGAGTATTTATCCCACTTGATAGAAGGGTAGTTTAGGTCTCCTAGTATGTGAGCGTTGGGTTGGACCTTGATAGATTCCAATGTGTTGAGGAATGTGGATTGAGAGCCTAGGGACGTGGATGTGGACCTATAACAGGCTATGACTTGGATTGCACTATTACCCAATGACAGTTGTTCCTGACGTACCTCAGATGCATTATACTGGGATACTACTCTGGATGTGTGCATATCCATTATCAATATGGAGACACCACCACCTTTGGAGCCTTGGCCTATGTTTTGGGGCTGACAGGTGTGGAATGAGTTGTAGGATGGTTGTGCAGGGATGCTGTCTGCTGCTGCAAAACAGGTCTCCATTACAGCACAAATGTCAATGTTCACCATTTTGATGAGTGCTGTGAGTGGCTGCATCTCGAGATGTAGATGTGTAGTGTTGAGCAGCATGACCCTCAGATTGCATATATGTGTAGCTGTTACTGTGGTAATTTGATTTGGAACACTGCCAAAAAAGCCACTATAGGGGTGGCAAGACAATTAGCCAGAACCTGGAAACCCAAGGGTGACAGATGCAGGCCATCTATGGCAAGCCACCACAGTCTGTCAATATTACCATCCCAACCAGACAGATACTTGATCCCATGAGAGTGACACCAGACACATAAACCAATTGTTGAAGTCAATCATTTGTTGTTTGTACTGAGGAATCATTCAGGATGACAGTAGTATACTGCTCAGGGCTACTGCCATACCTGCCTGGCCCACATAATTTGAAAGCTCCACCATGTTTCTTCTCATATAGTCCATGGATGTGCATCTCAGGTCATCCACATACACATGGACAATGACAGAGTGATACTTGTAGTTGCTGTGGAGTGACCTGATTGGGTGTGTTATGTGTTGGATTCTGGCACCTGATAGAAAGCTGACTGTTACCTCCTCCATCTTCAAACTAATGAGTGGGATATCCATGTGCCTCACAATTGAGTCAGCTATGATTACTGTATCAGGCAAGGTGGTTAGCATTTGGAGCTTAGGTTGAGGGGCACACTTTGTAGGTGAGATATGTGCCCTGTGGTTTGTGCTGTATTATGTTGGTTGAGTGGGTGTCTGTCTTGGTGGTATCCATTCTTTGGGTAAATGTCTATTGAGTGCCACTGTGAATGTGGGTGTCTGGTTATTGTTTGTATGTCAGAGCTGTGATAGTGTGTGTTCTGGAGGGGTATGTGTTCCATGTGGTTTGTTGCAGGTGTTGACCCTTCTCATCTTGACCAGCTAGTCCAGTATTCACTGGAGATTGCATATCTTCCAATTTGGTCATATAAGCATGTCTCTCACAAGTCTGAGTGTTGGGAGTTTAGAGGACAGGGTTGTCAGTGTACATGGGGCAGTTGCAACAGTGCCTCAGAATGCCCAAGTGGGCCAGGTTAATGGGCAAAAGCACAGAGAACTGCACTTTAATCATTATAAGAGGGGTGATCATAACTACTAAGTACTGGAGCTAATTCTGTGAGGAATGACTACTGCTAATGACTCTCAGGTGTGCTAGAATACTTGATAAATAAACCTGCTGAAGTGCAAAGTTATTAGGCTATTTGAAGAATATGCATGAAAGAAAGAACTAGCAAGATCTAAGGGAAAAACTGAAGGCAGACTTTCTGGCACCTGTAACAGTTTACCTCAGCTGGCAGTTATCAGCTCTTTTGGCCAGTTGTCAGCCCAGAAAGCTCTGTAGCATGTGCGATAACTGAGTAACACTATAGTACAAATAACTACATAGGTAGGGGTTCTAATCTCAATACCGGCAAGTGTATGTGTGAGAATCGGTTTACTATTGAAATGTCGAATGGCACTACATCGACTGTACTATAGTCGAACACGGAAGTTCGAAAATAGTAATGTCGATGACAAAAAAACAATCTAGGACTGTGTTTTAACATGGGTCGAGGTAGGGGAGATGTTTGTAGTTCTGAATAATACTGAACACCTACCTCGACCCATGTTAAAACCATTCTTAGATTGTTTTTTTGACATCGACATTACTATTTTCGAACTTCCGTGTTCAACTAGTCGACGTAGTGCCGTTCGACATTTTAATAGTAAACCGTAAGAATCATATGCTGTCTGGGTTATACCGTTTTGATTTGTGTACCAACCTGTAAATGTCCCATTACCCTACTTTACTAGGCCTGCTGTTGTCATTCACCTTAGAAGTACCTTGGGACTAAAAGAAATCATGTAAGCTTTGTTGCACATTTGATAACTGCATAACACTGTAGTAGAAATAACTAGATAGGTAGGGGTTCTAATCTCAGTACTGGCAAGTGTGTGTGTGTGTGTGTGTGTGTGTGTGTGTGTGTGTGTGTGTGTGTGTGTGTGTGTGTGTGTGTGTGTGTGTGTGTGTGTGTGTGTGTGTGTGTGTGTGTGTGTGCATGCGCATATGCGTGCAAGAGAATTGTATACTGTGTGGGTTATACCATTTTGATTTGTGTACCACCCTGTAGATATCCCATCATCCTACTTTACTAGGCTTGCTGATGTCATTCACCTTAGAAGTACCTTGGGAGTAGGAGACATCATGTAAGCTCTGTGGTGTGTCTGATAATTGCATAACACTATAATAGAGATAGGTAGGGGTTCTAATCTCACTCCTAGCAACTGTGATGTGTCTTTGGGCGAAGATCACATCCTATTTGGCTGATATCATTTTGATTGGTGTACCATCCACACCTGTTTACCACCTCCCAATGACATTACTTTATATAGCATGGTAACGGCATCTGCCTGACATGCAGCATGTTAAACCATTGTGCAGGCCATACCAGTCCTCTGTACAGATGTCTATGGAATATCCAGATGTTTATGTTTAGAGGTTCATAGGTGTGTACTAGACTAATGGCCCTGGAGCCTTTACAAGCCTAGCTTATACCCAACATTAGTTCCCAGTGCCTCTGTTGAGTTGAGCGACTGGAGTGATCCCTGGTGGGAATTTTCTATTTCCCATCCATTCATCAAGATTCCTCTTGAAGAGGGCCAGTGAGGTGCTCTGTTTGATATGTATGGGAAGTCTATTCCATAGCATGGGCAGTCTCTGGGTTATGAACCTGTCACTCCAGCATGTCCTGTTGATTGTGGTATTGAGGTTGAGATCTCTGAAGCATGTTGTGTGGAGGGATTGGGATTTCTTCAGATGTAGCATTGCTAATAGAGTTGAGTCAGACATGGCTTTGTAAGTCAAGCAGAGATCGCCTCTAAGTAGGCGACATGAGACAGAGAATAGATGGAGTTTTTTTGAGTCTGTCCATATAGGACAACAGTTTAAGGCCTAGGATCATCTTTGTGAGGTAATTTTGTGGCCTCTCCAGTTGTTGCAGGTGTCTAGTGAGGTACATGCCAAATGGGGCATTGTACTCAAAGATTGGCCTAATGAGGGAAGTGTAGAGGGAGACAATGATCCCCTTCTTCCTGGATGTAAAACCCTTAGTAATGAGATGTGCCACATAGAAGGACTTTCTGACCACAGTGGCAATGTGGTGGTCAAAAGAAAGGTTGCTGTCAACCTGTATTCCCAGATCTCTTATAACACCTTCTGCGTTCAGTGGACTACCATTGATGTGGTAATTTATGGGAACCAAGCTTTTCCCAAAGGGGATGTCACTACATTTTCTGGCATTGAGCTTAAGGCCATGGTTCTGACACCAGTCGTTGGTCTCAGTGAGGCCTTTCTGCAGGATGTCAGCATCACTTGGGGTGTTAATAATAGCTCCCAACTTGCAATTGTATGTGCAAATTGTCAACCAGAGTCCCTTCATGTTAGCCTGGACTTCAGGGAAGTAGATACTAAACAGGAGAGGACCCAGGAACAAACCCTGTGGGACTCCACTCGTGACTGGTCAGCAGTCTGACTTGGATTCAGCTACTTTCACACTGTGGGTTCTATCTGTGAGCCAGTTTGCAACCCACCTAATGATATAGGGGTTGATGCCTAGTTTAGTGAGTTTTTCTATGATTCTTGTGTGGGGAATGGTATCAAAGGCCTTGGCCAGATCAAGATAGGCTGTATGAAACACCTTGCCTTCATCCACAGCTCTGGTGACTGATTCAAAGAAATCAACCAGGTTGAGCAGCCATGATCTACCCTTCAGAAAAGAAAACTGTGTTGTATCAAGTGTTTGGAGATTCCCTATATCCTTGTCTATTAGGTCAATGATGATGCATTCCATAGCTTTGCATATCAGACTTGTCAGGCTAATAGAGTGATAGTTCCTAGGGTCTGTAGTCGCTCCTCCTTTGTGGAGAGGGATGACTGTAGCAGTGCACCATTCAGTAGGGAAAAGCCTGAGGTGAGGCTGTAATTGAACATTGCACATAGGTGTGGTGGCAGTTCACTCTGTAGTTCATGTAGAACACACCCAGGGCTATTGTCAGGTCCCATAGAAGCTGTATTCCTGGCCATGGGTAGTGCTGTTTTAACCTGTGAAGCAGTAATACTAGGTGGCTGGCAATCTACTGGTATTGTGATTGGTCCTTTTGGGGGTAAAGTTGGCACTGAATCTGTCGGCAGGTATATTGGCAATATCTGTTGGCTCAGTATGGGAGGTACCACTGTGCAGTAGCTCAGAGCAAATCTGGGTATTGCCATTGAGATTCTTTACATAACTATAGAAGACCTAGTGGTTGTCTTTACTATCTGCTGCAATTCTGTTTTCATAGCTAGCTTTAGAGGATTTGATGAGGGATCTCAACCTTTTCTCGAGGCTGATAAGGAAGTTTTCCCAGTCTTGGGACTTCACCTTATTCCACATCAGTTCATTTTTTCTGTTTTAGAGTTTGTTTAAGGCAGGCAACCACCAGATTGGCTTCCTTTTTTTGGAGGAGAGCTTCTTAGTTCTATTGGGTATGGCGAGATCCATGCATTTGTGTATGTGTTCGTACAGTGCATTGGTGTATGATTCAGCAGTCATGCAACTATTCTCCATTTGCATGGGTGCCGTGAAGTTAGCCACCTCTGTTTTTAGGAGCCCAAGGTTAGCTTTGGAGAAGTTTTTCATGGTGGTTACCTTCGCAGGGAGGTGGGAGGGATGTGGATTTATGCGTCTATATTATCTGAATGAATGTTTAGGTTAGCGAATACCTAAACATCAAACTGGTAATATCGAAAAATTAAAACAGCGAACGGCCGATTTAAAGTAGGGAATGAATTCCTTGAGTCGCAAAAAAAAAAAAATTAAACCAAAATGAAGTGGGGGGCATCACCCCCCACACCCTCCCAATGGGAAGGCTGTGCCCCCCACACCCTCCCTAACTAAATATACCAACTACAAGATCGGTCTACAGTGGGGAAAGGGGCAAAATCCGCATAACGGCCAAGAGAATTCTTTCCCTGCATTAAATCGCCCATTCGCGTTTTTTTGCTTTTGCTATTACCAGATTGATGTTTAGGTATTTGTTAACCTAAACATTCAATCAGTTAATAGGAACCTGGATTTCCAAGGTGAGTAGATTGTGGTCGGTTCTAACCAGGGAGGAGTTGACTATTGGAGTAGAGCAATGGTTGCCCATGTTTGTAATGACCAGGTCAAGGATGTTGCTACCTCTAGTTGGTGTATGAATGATCTGGTCCAGGGCATTGGAATTAATGAATTACAGGAAACATTAGGCAAGTGTATTGCTACATGAGTAGTTTTCCCAGTTAATGGAGGGATAGTTGAAGTCACCCAGTATAAGAGTATTTGGTTGGACCCTAATATTCTCCATGGTGCTTAGGAATGTGGATTGTGAGTCTTGGGACATGGTTGGAGACCTATAGCATGCTATGACCTGAATCGCTGTCTTACCCAATGTTATCTGCACCTGAAGTATCTCTGATGCATTATGTTGGGCTACCAGTCTGGAGGTGTGTGCATCCTTTATGAATATGGAAACACCACTGCCTTTAGAGCTTCAGTCCAAGTTCTTGGGCCGAAAGGTGTGGAATGAGTTATAGCCTGGTAGTGAAGGGGTGCTTTCTGCTGCTTTGAACCAGGTCTCTGTTGCAGCACAAATGTCGATGTTCTCCATTTTAAGGGGTACTTCGAGCGAGTGCATTTTCAGATTTACACTTCTAGCATTGAGCAGCATGACTCTCAGATTGCATTTGTTTGTAGCTGTTATGGTGGTAATTTGGCCTTTGGAACATAGCCTAAAAAAGGCACTATAGGGGTGGCAAGAGCTTTGGCCAATATCCAGAAGCCCAGGTGTGACAGATGCAGGCCATCATTGGCAAAGCATCGAAGTCTGTCAGTCATGTCATCCCAAGCAGACAGACACCGGATCCCCTTGGAATGACATCAGAAATGTAGCCAATTGTTGAAATAAATCATTTTCTGCTTGTACTGTGGTATCATTCTGGGTGATGGTAGGATGCTGCTCAGGGCTAGAGTCATACCCACCTGGTCTACATAATCCGAGAGCTACTCCATGTCTCTTTTCATGTAATACAGGGAGGTAGGTCTCAGGTCATTCACACCCACATGTACATATTTGTACCTGTTGGTGAGGGACCTGAGTGCATGCATTATGCGGCAGATCCTGGCACCTGACAGGTAGCTGACTGTTACTTTCTCCGTATTCAATCTAGTGAGTGGGACATCAGTTTTCCTCATTACTGAGTCACCTATGACTAGTGTGTTGAGCATGCTGTTTTGCTGTTGGGGCTTTGGTTGAGTGGCACACTGTTTAGGAGAGTTATGCTTGAGTGACACACTGTTTAGGAGAGTTATGTGTCTCGTGATTGGTGTTGTGCTGTGGTGGTTGAGTGCTTTTCTGGCTTGGAGGCCTCTGGTGTATGGGTAGATTTTTAATGAGAGCTTCAGTGAAGGTGGGTGTGTGGTTTGTGTTTTTATGTGAAGGCAGTGCTGGTGTGTGTTTTGGAGGGATATGTGTTCCATGTGATGTGGTGCAAGTTTTGACCTTCTCCTCTTGACCAGCTATTCCAGTCTTGGCTGGAGAGTGCATGACTTCCAATTTGGATATATAAGTGCATCTCTCGCAAGTCTGAGCATTGGGAGGTGGAGAGGGCTGTCAGTGTATATGAGGCAATTGCTACATTGCCTCAGGATGCCCATGTTCACCAGGTTAATAGGAGAAAGCACAAGGAACTGACCTTTAGACATGCCTGGAAGGGTGGGCATTAAGAATACATACTGGAGCTGTTTCATTGTAGAATGTTTAGTGGTCGCACTTTTGTGTGCTGCAATAATTGCTACAAGAAGTCTGGTAAAGTGGTAGACTAATACGCTAGTAAAAGTGCAGGAGAGGAGAGGACTAGGAGATCTAAGGGAACAATTGAAGAGCAGACTTTCTGACACCACTCAGAAGCTTACAAACAGTCTTGGATACATCAAAGCTGTATCTGGAATAGACTAATCACAGGAAAGGCAGGAGACGAGCTTAGACCTTCTTTTTGGCAAACTATGTGTGGTCTGTATCTCTTAGCAATGCCCATGTATGTGACATTGTTGACACATGTCAGCATCATGTATCATACCTGACTGAAACATCATGTTGATACAATGTCTGCTACACTATCACTTGTCCAGACTTGTAGGAGCAATACATTACTCCACATCCTATGTCTGGTGGGTTATTTAACCATCCATGGAGACATTCAGAACATTACATGTTGTAAGAGGTAGTGTGTTATGTCCCATGCACATAATGTATGTTAAGCATGTCATGTGTATGTAGTAGTACAGTACATAATGGTGGAAGTGTAGGTTTACTAATCTGTGTATTGCCAACTGTGTTTATGTTACTGTGTGCACATCCCATGTGTCAGTCCTTACTGTGTGTATGCAAAGGATATACCATTGTATCTCCCTGTTCCACCTGGTGGACTCAGGAATACATACCACAGACCTGTCATACACAGTATCACGCATGCCGTCATCAACTGCATCAGAGCTGAGTGTATGGTAAAGAAATGGCAGGGCCAATAGGTGTTGAATGGTGAATCTGTTGCAGTTAATGTAATGGCTACGCTTGTAAGGGACCTGCTGATAGTACTGCAGTAACCTGTTCTGTATGTATGAGCCTGTGGTTGTACACAACACTGAGCTGACATATTTGAAGGCTACCTGTCTGTGACAAGGGGTATATATGCAAGGTCACACTATCTGACAGCAGTGTCCATCACACACTATTGCATGCATGCACACCTGGTACATGTACATATAAAGCTGTACCTTGCCTATGACATGGTTGGTGTATTTCCAGTCTGCCATACTCCCTCTTAAGAATGTCTGCAGGACCACAGCAGGCAGACACACAGACACCTGGAACACAAACAAAATACAGCATGTCAGACTACATTCAGTCAGTGGTACTAGCAGCAATAATGCATCCTAGCTAATACGGTACATACACCTGTATGTGTACCCATAACAAATGCAAGCAGACAGTACCTTACATAGTGTTACATAGCTACACTGTACTATATTCACTCTGTGCATCTGACCCATATTAGCATGTCCCTGCACTGATGGTATGGATGACAGGGATGTGGCACAGGTATCATCATATGTACAGGGTGTGGTGTGGGTTTGCCAGAGGCTAAGACTGAGCCATATAGTTGACATCATGTGTGTGTGTTTGGAGGGGTATTCAATAGATGGATTGTGCAGAGTTGCTTTGTGTGTCTAGAGCTGACCTGCCTGTGATACAGATGTATGTGTGAATGTATGCATACAGTCATGCCATGTGGCTGCCCTATGCAGGGATATGTTGGACAGCTGTGTACCATACATGGCAGGGTGCCCAGGTTACCATCTCCAGCCAGGGACATGGGAACTGGTCCTGCCATGGGTATCACTGGTACCACCAGGCCCAAGGCTAGATGCAGTGCTCCTTCCTGGTGGTGACTGCGGTCTACTGGATCTGTGCCCCTGACAAGACTGGACAGGACCACATGGTTGTGGCCTGCTCCGGTGTGATATGGACAGCAACCCCCCCCCTTCAGTAGTGCTAGTGTCACTGCTACTAAGGGAGTGTGAAGGTGCATGCCCCCATAAACTCTCAGCTGTTGTTGATGATGACCTACATCCACGTGGCTGATGGCCATCTCCCACCACATGCTCAAGTACAGACATGCCACGGTCAAGTATTGCCAAGGTCTCACCCCACCATCTGTTCATGACCTCAGTATTTTGATGTGTGGCCTCAACAAGGTCAAGTATGTCACCACATGAATCAGGGAGGGTTGCGTCCACCACCCTGAGTATTTGTGTGTTGTGGCATTCACTATGTGCCTGTGCATCCATGACAGCCTGGAACATGCTTCTGATGACTTCTTCTGTGGCACTTGTGACAGTAGCCCGACAAGCAGAGTTCCACCTGCAAGCACCCCTGTCCATCTGCCTGTGTGGGACCTCACCTGCACTCTGGCTATGGCCAGTGTCTACACTCACACCATAGTCACCACACTAGCCTGTTCAATGCCACCACCTGCCAAATGTCCATCATTTGTGGCCACTGGTGACAGGGTACGTGTGGGCATTGTCATTGTGTGCCAGGATGGTGTGGACAAGAGTGGGATGCCAACCAATGGCACAGATTCAGCCCCTGACAACCCCAACTGTACCTCATTATTCCTATCATCATTGTCAGAGCCTGCAGAGATAATAACATCAGTTTCCAAAAGGGGGGACCCCAAACCCCATTGCCACCTGTGAGGGGAAGACAACATATGTACATTAATACCTGCACTTTGACGTTGGCTGGTACACACACACACACACACACACACACACACACACACACACACACACACACACACACACACACACACACACACACACACACACACACACACACACACACACACACACACACTCACAGGTGAGGTGGCACAAATCTGTTACACAGACCACACATAAATGGTGACATGCATGACACATGGCCCTTAACATCATGCATTGCAGCCAGTTTTACTACATGTAACTGACAATATAGAGCTCTGGGATAAGTGATTATTGTTAGTATGTGATAGTCGTTCCCCAGCACAGACTACACCCATGTACACATCATTGCTCTTCACCTGTATAGCACAGTGGCAAGTACTATAGAACATACCTCACAACTGTACAGATCCTTACAGGAAGTGTAGAAGTCTGGCTCATATGTTTGCTTTATTTCTCATAACCCCTGTGTTTCTCTGATACATAAGTGGGATGATCTGAAGAGTGATATCACTGATTAATGACATACATTTGAGTGTCAGACCTCCAAACCAGCAGTGAATGCATGCTCACACAATTCCCATTACACCACCAACCTTGTAAGTTTACCGTGGATATGATAAGTATACACATCCCTGTTAACATGCCATGTTCTTGTAATATACAAAATGAGACTGCAATAATGCATTCAAATATGTTACCCACCATTCATGTGACATATGACCTGTGCAATCCAATCGATAAACAAACACGTTACGTGTAAAATATAATGACTACAATATGTACAATATGGTGACTGCATAAGTGTGCACACCCTTAAAATGATACTTTATTGAAGCATTTTGTAAGTGACTTACACCATTCACTCTTCTTATGAAGGTGTCTATCAGCATGGCACATCTTGACTTGGCATTATTTGGCCACTCTTCCAAGCAAAGGTCACCCAACCCTGTCAAATTGCAAGGGCAGCTCATGTGCACAGCCCTTGTCAGGTCACACTGGTGTTTTTCTATCTGATGTAGATCTAGGCTCTGTCTGGGCCAATCCATAACCATGAGTGTGTTCAGGCGGAGCCATTCTTAGGTAGCTTTGGATGTATGCTTCAGCTCTTTGTCATGTTGAAGGCTGACACACCTCCCCATCCTCAGCGTTCTTGCAGATGACTGGTGGATTTTGAGCAGACATGGGTGTTATTTGGAAATGTTTAGAATTCCCACTACCATGACTACAGGCCCTGTTCTGTCTTTGGAACAGCATCCCCACAGTGGGCCACTGCTATTAGTGTGATTTACCATGGGGATGTTGGTCTTCAAGTTATGAGAGGTCTTGCTTGTGCACCACACATACCTTTTGGTATTGTGGCTGTGAGGTCGATCCATAGTCTCATTATACCATAACACATTTTCGTACATGCATTTGGGAGATGTGATGTGCTCTACTGCAATTTGTATCCATCCCTGGGTGTTTTTTAGTGTGGGTAAATGCTTCCATCTTCTGACCCTACCCCATAGGCCAGATGTATGCAGAATATGGGACAGTGTTCCCGCAGGTAGTACACAACACCAGTACTAGCAAGAGATTCCTGCAACTCCCTCAGTGTTGCTCTAGGTCCCCTGGCAGCCTCCATGACCAGGTCTTGACATATCTTGTCATAAGTTTTGGAGGGACATCAGGTTCCTTTCAACAGCACTGTTGTCCCATATTCAGTCCACCTTTTGACAACTGTCTCCACTATGTTCCATGGTGTATGCAATGCTGTGGTAATGTTGTTGTACCCTACTCTTGACTGATACCTTTCAAATATGAGATCTTTTTGCTGCTTTGTAAGCTGTCTGCAAGCCATGGATGTTGCTGTTGCAGGCAACTGAGCAAATGTCATGATTATCTCACTTGGACAGCAGACTGTTATTTAGTGTTACTTAGAGTGCCTTTACTTGATGGCAGGTGTGTACCCAAGCAGACTGTATGTTGTCAGTAAATCACAAGCTGCTGCAATAACATATTATTTGAAGGGTGTGCACACATATGCATCCAGCTTATTGTCAGGTTTCTATACTCCATATTTGGTGCTCAACAGATTGATTGGTTTTACAGGTGAATTATTCATGTCATAGGTCAAATTACAGTTTGGAAAAGGTGTGGAGTGACATATTGTGGTCTCAATTTGTATATATACACCTGGCATCTTAACAGGGGTGTGTACACTGTTTATATCCACTTTATGACAGTAATGTTTCACACATGTCCCTACCTTAGGCCATTTGTCTCCCCATTTTATTGGTTTCTGTACAGAAGTCTTACACTGACAGGTCATAAGGTATGCTACAAGGCTGTTACATTCTCATCAGAAAGGCCCCTGTGGTAACCACTGTGATGCAATGCAGTTAACCCCAACACAAGTGAACATATACATAAAGCAATATGGCTATGAGTGACAGTTGTGTGCATGGTACATTGCATGGCCTTCACATGCCTGGGGTATTGGCAAACCATAACATAATAATTTCATACTCACCAGCTGCAGGCTGCTGTCCCACATGCAGACCTGAGGGACCTATGTAGTTGTGGGAGGAAAGTATTGTCAGCAGACCCACATGTGGCATTGGTACAGTATGGATGCAGCATGTCTGCACATTTACAGTACAACCCCTAATACTACACAATTTGCTGTCCTTCACCATAGATGTGCACATCTGTGCATTAGAAAACCCCATCCACAACTGCAGTCTGACCTGACACATGCATGTAGATACTCTACAATTACAAGTATGTCTGCTGCACTAGTCTATTAATCTACACTGGGGCCTTACCTGCACATTCCTCATCCATTGTCTGGGTGCCACCCTTCTCCAGTATGTGGGGGGTCTGTACTCTGATGTTGTACTGGGATGGGTACCTCAAGGTATCTGAGGAGCTCCCCAGTGGGTGTCAGTGGAGCTGCATTGCCAGGCCCACACCTGTGGCTGTGCAGTCCCTGGCCACTGCAGCAGCCCTTTGCCGGGCATGGCATATGAGGTCACTTTCACGATGCCGGACCTGTTCATATGTACATGCATGGAGGCCAACATTGTTTACCCTGTAGACAAGGTCATCCCACAGGCCAGTCCTCTCCTGCAGATGTTGTTGGCTCCAGCCAAACATTATCACATGGTTCTGTAGTATGGCTTCTATGATTATATTTGTCTCAGCTGCTGAGAAAGTTGACCTTTGTTGATGCGACATTGCACCTGGAAGATATAAAAAGGGAGACATATCACAGGACCTTATACATTTGGCAACTGTATGTACAGAACCTGCACAGCTACATTGAATACCAGTAGCCACCACTCAGAACCACACCATACCCCTGTAATGTATCATCACTGTATCTGCTTGCATTGCAGTGCTGGTCCTAAAGTGTCATATTTCCCCCAATGAGGGCTAGTTAATTTTGTACTCCTGTATTCCCAATTCATGTCTGTTTTGAGGGATTACATTGGCCATCTTCCATGTGGATGGGGTGTGGATGGTGCCAAGGCTTCATGTGACTACAGTGTGTAATAGTGCTGGGAGAAAATGCCTGAGTTTATGTAGGATGCAGACAGGGATGTTATCAGGTCCCATGGATACTTATGTTTGTTGACTTTCAGTAGGCAATATGTACATGCTCACTGGTGATGAGGGGAGAGGTGTGGGTGCTGTGCATATCCACCTATAGTGATGCTGAGCCAGGGGGTGATGTTTGCCCTAAACCTATCTGCAGCAGGTTGGCTATAGCTATGTTGTGTGTGTATGTGGTATGATTGGCCACCAATACAGGGTGGGTTGGTTTGTTGCCTCAGAGATTGCAGACATATGTGAAGATGGCCTTGTGATTGGCTTTGGTGGATGTGTCCAATTTGTACTCATAGTTAACCTTACAGTACTCCACCTGTGACCTTATATGCTTGATCAGACAAAGGCTGACTTGATGCCAAGTTGGTGCGTGCTTCTGATTTGCCCTTTACAGCCAATATAGGGACCATGTCTGTGGTTTGTGTATTGCTGCTGTCCACCACAGGCATTCAGCCTACCTTGAGGGGGTTGATGTTGTCCTGTTGGGTATTGCTGAGGCTATAAAGCTATGTAGGTGCCCACATAGTATTGTGTTGTGGGCCTAGATACAGCTGCTAGTTCCAACATATGGGATGCCCTTCATGTGGGCCTTGTCCATTTCCCTTGACTGTGCGTGGGACATTACGGAGGTGTGGGGGCTACAGCTTCACAGGTAGTAGATGGAAATACCTCACAGGATAGGTCATGTGGAGACAGCCCAACAACATGGGGGACAAAGCTCCAGATTTTGGTGCAGATTGTGTCATTAGTGCTGTTATACACATGGAGGGTTGCTACATTGACAGGGTTTGTCTGGACATGCATTTTCTGGTTGACTTGACATCTGACAGTGATATGCCTCTGACATACCTCTCAACTGGCATGTTATCCACAGACTGGTCAGATGTTTGCCTATTATGCTTGTTCTGTTCCTCAAACAACATCTGTTTTTTGTGGGGTTGGTAGGATAATGTGAGGATTGTAGTCAGTAAGTGTTGACATCCATTGGTGTTCCAGACATCATATTCTTCAGGGATGTTATGTTACAACAACACGTGTAACACCAGCTACTGTTTCAATTTGTGACACCATTATGTGTGATATGTTCCTCCTTCCAGCCCCCTGTCCCACAAGTATGCCATGCATTGTCCAGACGTCCTGCACTACAAGGTGCAGAAGTATGGTATATCATTAATTACCAACAGCACTCCAGTTATCATGCCAATGACCTGGCAGAATTCTGGCCATGGTATGCAGTGGTGGCCAGGGTTATGGGTCCACGCCCTGGTAATTCTGTGGAAATCTGCACATATAACAGTTATGTATATCTGTCCATTGTGAACAGACTGCCAAGATTGTGTAGCAGTGTTGTGTGTATATGTTTGTTGGGTTGGGTAGGGATAGTAGCAGATGTGAGTGCCATGCATCCTTTACCTATCTGACTGCATGCTGCTACAGCTGCTGGCAGTTGATCAGGTCTGTATGCTTGCAGGGGCTGACTGTGACATGTCCTGTAACACCTCAAGATTCCCACTACACTCTAAATTGGGGCAGTATATACAGGGGTAACATGTGAGTGGCAAATGGTATGTGGTTGCTCACACACTATTATACTGTCATGTTCATTTTGCTTACTGGCATGTCGCTGTGACTGTGGTGCGCTTGTTTGGGGGTATGCACTTACACACCAGTGTCTGTTTTCCACTGGTATTATATCCCTGTAGTGCCTGTTATATTTGCTAATGCATGTGTACAGCCCCAGAGCTGGACATGGGTAGGGTTATGTCAGTCCCAGTGTAGTTTCGACATTGCACAGTAGCTCAGTGTAGTTTCCCCAATGTTGTGTTATGTCCACATATTCATAGGATGTCCAGTTGTCTGGCTGATATCTTTGTTCTGGTCCCCATGACTATTATGTATGCATGACAAATTAATGGGATGATGTGGGGATTGAGGTCAGAAACTAATGAGAAGCAATTGAGTCCTGGAATTGTGATATTTCAGTCGATATATGTTAGGACATACACTGTTACTACATGAACTTTCCCAGCTTATCTACTGATGTATTTTGTACATGTCCCTATTTTCAGGCATTTGTCCCTCCACTTTGTCAAGCTTGGTCCAGATTCATTGCACTAAGGGGTTCTGAGCATACCTTTCCACTGCCAGATTTTTCACAGAATGTCCAGAAGTTTGGACCATACTTTTGTTCAGTTCCACGATGTATTTCTATTTGTCTTGTAAATCACAGTGATGATCTAAGGATTTATGTCAGTAAATAAATGACATGTCATTTCAGTTTCCATCCTCATATCCTTCAATAATTGTCTGTTGAAACACACTGTTGATGTAACACGTCTTCAGTTCTAACAGTGATTTTTGAAATATGTCTGCATATGTGGCCCATCCCCCCATTTACATCCTTTGTACAGGTTCCGTGCATGTTATATACATACACACACACACACACACACACACACACACACACACATATATATATATATATATATATATATATATATATGTATATATTTTATTTTCCTTCCTTTATATTTTTATATATGTATAACTATATTATGACTCTACTTTTTCATATATATGTTTCATCAGATATATATATATATATGTTTCATCATATATAGATATATATATATATATATATATATATATATATATATATATATATATATATGTTTCATCAGATATATATATATATATATATATATATATATATATGTGTGTGTGTGTGTGTGTGTGTGTGTGTGTGTCTATATGCAACTCAAAAAAGGTTCCACAAAGCTTTCTCCCTAATGTTGTATGCCTCTATTGCATGATATGTTTGAAAAAGCAACATTAATGCCTGTTGCTCAAATGGTGTAGTGATACATTTCTCTGACTGTAGTGGGCAAGGTCATGGGTTCAACACTAGGGACTGCTGTTTTTTTTTTATTAATGTTAAATGACCTGAATGCAGGATATGTCTGTTAAAGCAGTGCAGTTGCTCACAGCTCACATGGTCTAGTGGCATTTTGCTGTGATTGTAAAGGACAACATCCTGGGTTCAATACTTGGCAGGGCTGACTATTTTGTTACTGGGCAGAACAAAGTCTGATGGATGAAGACTGATTAAGGCATGTTTAAGAATATTATACTTATAATGTTATATTTAAGCAATAACCCACAGCTGCATGTGGGTAATGCTGGATTTACCCACAGTTGTAAACAAAGCCAACTGTGGGTAAATCCAGCATTGCCCACACCCAGCCGTGGGTTATTGCTATTATACAATGACATTATTTAAGAACAACAATACTTACCTTTCTTAAATAATGTCATTGTACAATACTTCCGTGCTACCCTTCCACAGTTTTCTGGTATCCTGGGGCATTTCTGATGTACTGCGCATGTGTAAGGGACATGTTCCCATGCTTATGCAGTACATCAGTGCTGTGCAGAGATAGCAACGGAGATAGGAAGATCTCCATTGCTTTTTTTAACATATCTCAGTATGTTATATGAGTTGAAGAACTCGTATAACATACTGAGATATATTTAAAAAAGCAATGGAGATCTTCCTTTCTCTTTTGAAAGGAAGAGCTCCGTTGCATTTTTTTATGATATCTTGCTATGTTATATGAGTTCTTCAACTCGTAAAACATAGCGAGATATGTTAAAAAAGCAACAGAGATATTTGTTTTTCTGTTGTTATCTCTGAAGAAAAATAAAATAAAGAACAGGAGAAATACAAATGGAGAAAGTCTGGGCAACCAGACCTTCTTCCGTTTGTATACTATCAGATTTACAACAGGTACTCTGGTTGGGCTGGCCAGTTAGCATACTCATTTTTGTATGTTAATGGCCAGTCATTGTATAATATAAAATAATATTTACATACACATTATAATTTTACATTTACCTTCCATGACATCCCCCATGTGCTTTCATTACATTATATTCGTGTGTGACTATACTGTATGGAGTATGTGTGTTTATATGGGGGTTTCACACCTTTTCTATACTGACATCTCACATTTGGAACTGCTACACTACCATGGTTGACAAAAAAATAGTTGCTACTTAATTTAAGTTTACTAAGATAACTTTAACACTACTTTCACATGGGGAAATAAGTTGCCTGTCTTGGGGATCAAACTGAGAACACTTGTGTGTAAAGCTGTAACTCGAACTACTACACTATCTTGGGTTGGAAATGTCACCTGTCTATTTTCATTTAGCTCCTATGGGATATAAGCTATGCTATCCATAATGTACACACCCACTTAGCTACACTTAAACATTCCTTAGGATATTACAAATAATTATATATTATTATATTTTTAGGTTATATGGGTGTGTATTGTGGTCCTCTGACAACTACATGGGACTGTATTTGTGAAATACTGGCACTGATTAGGCTTTCAGGCTTCTATGTGTGTTTCATGCTGATGCATGACATGTTCTCTATCAACTTTGTGTGTTTGTGGAGCTGTGCTTGTGCTTTTTAACTTTTGTGGGATTTATCCCATTATGTGTGCATTTGCACACATTTCCTGTTTTTGCAAGATGCAGACATGCCATACAGTGCTTTAGCAATACAGGGTGTGTGTCACAGAAGCTCTGACACACCCCCTGTATTGCTTTGCTCATGTTCAATTTTACATTTCTGTGTCTGCGGACACTGAAATACTAGCATAATATTAGAGAAAAGCTCTAATATTATGCCAGTACAGCTTAGAAAGTTCTGTACGGCACTTTCTGAGCCCAGGGGGCATATTTAGTGTCTGTGCATTGCTCGGACATGCCCCCTGCACTTGTACATGGATCATGTCCATGTAGAGAATACAGCAGTGTGCCTTCATGAATATGCAAGGCACACTGTTGTTCTACATGGACACGGAACACTTTGTGCAGGAATAGCCTTATTCCTGCACGGAGTTTTCCTGAAGCCTAGGGGTTATTTAGAAAGTACTTTTAGTAACCTGAGAGTGTTTATGCTTATTGTGATAACACCAGGGCCACTCCAAAAAACCTTACTGCTTGGATTACATGCTACCTCACATATCAAGATTTATTTCACCCAATATAATTGAACACCCTTTTTGAAGGGTATTGTGGTATTTTGACTGGTGGAAGCATTACTGTGTAATTTGGGAAAGAGGACATAGCAGGTAAATCAGTGCCAGTCTTTCCCAGGAGTGTTTGTGTGTGTAATTACCAAATATTTAAAAGTGAGTGTGTCAAATACCTAGAAGTGAGACACAGTGCTCTACAGAAGGTAGTGTGAAGACTCATTTGGGAATCTGGATTGAAGCAAACAGCTCAGTCCCAAGTTTGGAGCCTGTTCAATAGTAGTCTTAGGGGAAACTGTATGTTCTATCCCTGATTTCAGTGACACTCCCTTAATGGAGACAGTGGTGAGGACTGAGGCTCCTTAGTTACTGCCCCACGTTTAAGTAGGGGGTCATCACACAGGCATTCTCGTGTATTTCACGATGGAGTACACTTCTTCACTAAAATGTGCCATAACAGCCTAACTGCTCTGAGAACTATAATGCTGGTTGCATTGCAGATCAGAGGCCCCTGCTGTGTTATCAGAGAAGATATTAATATATTTATATTACAGGCAACCTTCTTAATGAAATAAGATATGTATAGCATTAGCTGCAATTTCACTAATTCATTTGTGTATATATATTAATAGCAGAAACAATAAATAAAGCAAATACAGTAGCACCATGTGTATATTACAGAATGCATGCTTAAGTATTGGGCTATAGATGCATGCAGGACTATTTTAAAGGCTGTTGTGCTTACAGTTCTGCAGGACCATTTATTATGCTGCTTGTTTCTGTGTGCATTTTGTCAATGGGAAGCAGCATATGATGAACTGGGACTTGATTATCAGAAGTGGCAGAGTAGAATTGGCATGATGGCATGGCCTGGGAAAGCTATGCAATGCAGGATGGCAGGATTGTGGCACAGTAAGGCTGTCAACATTGTCAGAAAGGCCTTACAGTTTCATGCTCCTTTGGATGAATTTTCACCTGGACTCTTTCTTGATTAACTTAATGCACAAAAGGGACTCTGTAATTTGTTGTTGGTGTCTGCTGAAAGTACTGGCTACTTCTTTGTTGGAGCAGAGTTGAGATGTGCTTCATTACCTTTGAGGAGGGTTCTGATTTGCATGAAGAGTGGAGAATTCTGTTCATAGGTGGCTTTTAGCAGCTGAAGTGTCAAATGTTACTGTGACAAGACCTATCAGGTGAGTCCCTCCTTGTTGGTTGAAACAGCCTCTAATTCAGATTGTTTTTTGAAGAGAATGGAAAAAAGCATGAACGTGAGAGTGGTGAAATAGTTTATACACACAAATACATACATACACACATATATGTATAAGCTGGTCCAACAATGTATATAGATATTGAATAATTTTTGTAGATAAGGTGATCATTTGTGCAGTTACAAGGTGTCATCCTGTGCATTTAATATTTAAGATGTTGGAACAGAAAGAGGTTTTTCTTATTTATCTTTTGACTAACTGCCATTCAAGGTTAAATATTTCTAGTCTGCTGTTTGCACCTCTATAAGGTACTTCATTTATTTGGGTGGCATATGTTTTTCTAAAATGTCTCTAATTTGCCATTTTGATGTGTAGGTTCATTACTGAGAATGTAATTCAGAGACATTTGACTCACTTGGAAATTTGTTTGTCCTGATTTATACAGTGTATCAATGTTTGCAATTGTCTACCTGTTTGGTGATTTCTGTGACATTTGTTTCATTCTGATACATTTTACTGTTCAGTAAATCTTATTTCTTTACTAAGAATTTGCACATTGCAGGAACCAGACTGGAGTCAGTGTACGTAGTTCTGATAAAGTTCTTAACAAAGAAGAACAGGAGCATTTAACTCTTGTGATTTGTTTATTTATTTATTTGCAATACATTTCCACTGGATACAAATTCGAACTGGTTCTTGGAAGGCACACCCCAGTATGTTTTGAATTGCTTGACTATGCCGTGAAGCATATTTTATTACACTTGCAGATTTATATGCTATATTTTTCATTGTTTGTTTTTGAAAGTGCTTAGATAATTAAGCACTACAATTAATGCAGTCTTAAACATGAATGTGAATGCATCAGTGAGGCTACATAACAATAATAGAAAGTGCTTGTGCTGTAGCTAATGCATGCTTCTTGCACTTTTCGTCTTATTTATTTATTTTATTTATTTTACATTTGTTGACCAGGCTAGTCTAACTGGATATATGTCCATTTTCAGTAGAGGCCTGGGGAGAAAAGCTCCAAGCATCAGCAGTGACAAAGAATACAATATATAGTAATAGTCAAATGAATTACAGCTAATTGTTTACAATGAGGGTCAGATAAACTTGTACAGAGTCCTTTAGTAGGTTTAAGCTAAGATCAAATACAGAGAGCAATCATTTGAGAGAGAACAATCAAAATAAAAAAAAATAATTTTAAATTGTAAAAATAATTTTTTTTTCAGTACTAAGAAGGAAATCAATATTACAGGTAGGAGACAGAGAACAGTGGAGTAGAGAAGCGTAGAGATAGCAAGAAGGAATGAGATATCAGTCAGGGTTAGAGCAGGGACAAAGCCAGTGAGTTTTAAAATATTCTTTAAGATGCTTTTTATAAAGAAGAGTAGAAGCAAGGGAGGAAAGTTCACTAGGAAGCTAGTTCCAGCTTTTTCCTACTGTGTTGGTGAAAAGTGAGTCCCCAGCTTTGTTGTTGGATTTATTAGTGGAAACTAGAAGCTTATTAGCTGAGCGTAGTGTTGCAAGATTTTTGTAGGGGGTAATCAGATTAGTAAGGATTGGGATATTATTAGGGTGGTAAAGGATCATTTGGGTGATAACAAGTTGTTGACACAGTAGTTGGTTCGGCAATTCTAACCATCCCAGTTGCTTGAGGTTGTGACAGTGGTGAGTTCTAAAGGGAGTGCCAGTGGTAAATCTGGCTATGTTATTGTAACTGGTGGAAAGTTTGGTGAGGTTGTTTTTAGATAGATTGGTATATATTGCAGAAGTATAGAACAGGGTAGAGATCAGGTGGGTCTGAGCAATAGTGATTCTGGCTGAAGGGGTAAGGAAGGGTTTGATTCTGTAAACGGTGCCTAGTTTTTTGTTGACAGACTTTATTGTAGAATTAATATAGTCATCATAGCTAAGGTTGTTATCAGTTGCTACTCCCAGTAGACGGGTTGTAGTGTCAGGGGATATGTTAGTTCCATTGTTAGAGGTTACTGTGAAGTGCAGTTGAGGTGACTTATGAGTAGGAGCAAAGAGCAATAATTTTGTTTTTTTTGGGGTTCAGAAGGTGGCAGTGTTGCATGAACCAGTTTCAACACTGTTAAATACTATTTGGGTGAAGGAATGGAGAGAGGTTATGGACCTGGCTGAACAAATTAAAGTAGAGTCATCTGCATATTGTATGCAGGTGGCTTAAGGAATTAATAAACAATGAAAAGAGAAGAGGTCCTAAAATAGTGCCTTGTGGTACTTCAGTGTTCACAGGGAGGGATGCAGAAAGATTATTATCCCAAAGAACTGTTTGCTGTCTGTTTTCCAGATAGGATTTAAACCATTGTAATGCTTGTGGATCAAGGGATTGGGCTTTTAGTATTTCAATAAGCATGTTATGGTTCACCATATCAAAGGCTTTTGAAAGCTCAATAAATAGTGCAGAGGAAAAAGTGTTATTGTTACGATTTTTGTTTATGGAATCAGAAAAGGATAGCAGGGCAGTTGTTGTACTATAGAATGGTCTAAAACCATGCTGGCAGTTGGCAAGTAAATTATTTTGGAGAAGGTGGTCAAGTAGTTGTTTATGTATGCATTTTTCCATTATTTTAGCTATTGGAGTGAGTAAGGTGATAGGCCAAAGTTGGAGAGCTCAGTAGATGACCCGCCTTTATGTAGAGGGATGATGTGGGATACTTTCCATATGGAAGGGAAAATTGTTCTGTTTATAAGGATGGAGATGGATAGGCAATGGCTTTAGCTGCAATTTGCAGGTATTCAGCTGGAAGACAGTCAGCAGAAGGGGTGCATGGTTTAAGTTTTTGAAGGAGGTTGCAAATGAGCAATGTATGTACAGGTTGTATATGAAAGGTCAGAGATGGAGTATTAGTGGTATTTGATGGGGAAGTGGTAATAGGTGGTAAAGTATTAGCTAGAGTTCGAATGGCTTCAGTAAAATAGTTATTAAAGGCATTAGGAATCTGGTTAGAGTTATTATGGTTGAATCCTGAAGGGGCAGGAATTTTAGAGTGCCCTGGTTGAAGAAGTTTGTTAATGCCTGACCAGAGTTTTTGTGGTTGTTGTTGGTGGGTTTGTTGGAGATGAAGGTAATAGTCTTTTTTGTCTCTGAGAATGTCTTTCTTGGTGGCATTTCTTAACTGTTTAAAGTAAAGTTGATCTGATGGACTTTTGGAGGCTCTCCATTTGGCCCAAATTTTATTTCTGAGGAGGATCTTTTGCCTAGTTTGTTTTGGGAGCCAGGGGGAAATTTTGGTCTTTATTCGGGAAGAGCGATAGGGGGTGTGGTAATCTAGGATTTGAAGGAATCTAGTATTAAAGTATGTCACTGCTTTGTCAAGTTGAAGATGAAACATTGGTGACCAGTCACATGCTTTCAGTTCATTTTGGAAGCTTTCTGGATTAAAGATTTTTTTTGGAATGGGAGGTTTTAAAAATATTAGTATTAGGGCTATGAAATTAATTTTTGTTTAATAATATAGGTTAGCATATGGTCACAGATATCATCAGGAAGGGTTCCTGGTTTATAAGTATCAAGATGGCTGTTAAGAAGGATCCATTCTAGGGTGGTTTCCTTGCTGCTTGGCTTATGGATTCTAGTAGGAGTGGTTATTATTTGTGAGAATCCGTGAAGATTTATGTGATTGGTAGGATTAGGGGAACTACAGGTTGCCTAGTCTAAATTAAAGTCACCTAACACAATAGTTTCCTGAGGTAGGTGGGTAGAGAGGTAACTGAGTATGTTTTCAAGAGTATTGGTATTATTTCCAGGGGGGAGATATGTGCAAATTAGATAGATTTGGAGTTGTTGATTTGAAGTTTGGCAGTAAGAGTTTCTGCATTGGTATCTGAGGGTAGGAGCACATTGAAGGGTGAAACTTGGAGTTTAGATTCATACAAAATGGCTACACCTCCACCCTTTTTGATTTTGCGGTCACATCTTAGAATATTATATCCAGGAGGGGTAATCTCCTGGTCCAGAGATGTGGGCTTTAGCCATGTCTCTGTAATACAGAGAATATTGAATGAGTGTACCTCTAAGAGTGCATGTAGGTGGGTAATTTTATTGTTAATGCTACGGATGTTAAGGTGAGCTATTAGGAGGGAGTTAGATGGTCTATTTGGGGTAGTGATAGCAGGAGATGTTAGGTTGTGTGGGTTATTGGGAATATTAGTATTGGGGCCAGGGTTTGCATGGATATCACCATCTAATAGGGGGTGTTGTTGAGGATATTGTACAAACTTAAGGATTTTGTAGTAATTGTTTAGGGTTTTTTTGATAAGGAAGTAAGTAACATGGGTAGATCTGAAGTACTTTGGAAGTATATAGATAGAGGTGGAGGTTAAGTTACTGTGGTTGAGGGAGTTTATGCAAGAAACTGGTAGAGTTTGCTGGTAGGGGTGGTGTTGTTTAGGAAAAGAAAAATGTTCAAAGAAGGTTAGTGTGTATGGTAGTGTAAGAGAAGCAAGAGTTGTAGTTAAGAGTAGTAGGTTTGTGTATATAGACTTGTATGTTGGGGCCATTAGTATGTGTAAATAAAGAGTTAGAGTATGTTGAGGGAAGGAGTGCAGTATGTAAAACTAAAGGAGGTAGAAGGAGAGAGTGCAGTATGAGGTAGAGTAGGATGAGGGAAGAAGTGTACAATAAACTAAATTAAAGTGGTTGTAAGAGAGAAGCTATATAACATTAGCAATACAGGATGTGGTGTGGAAAGATTAGGGAGTGGACTCAAAAGGTAATTAACTTAATTAAGAAATTGTTGAGGTAGGGGTGGGGCTAAGTAGAAGTAGTAAGAGATAGGGTGATAATGGGAGGAGGTGTGGCTACAGAAGTATATGGCTAGGACCACTGGGGGTGGGTGCGAATTGGGGGTAGGGTAGGGGAGCAGAGTGAGCCCGAAGGGTGAACGGAGCGGGTTAGAGCAGCTATATGAAAGATTTTACAGAGACAATCAGAGAGGAGGAGATTCCTGAGGCAGAGAAAGTGGTCACAGGTAAGTTGAATGTGGTGAAGCAGTTAATGGTAGAAAAGGATAGAGGAGTGGGAGAAATAAAAGAAATAGAGAAACAGATAGAAGGAGAGAAAATAGATGTTAGTGGCAGTGAGATAACACAGGAAAATTAGCAACTAGTAAAGGGGTGAAAACCTGAAAATTAATCTAGAAAATGATACTAGGTAAAGTAGAGGAAGGGTTTTCACCCAAGGCTGTATTAGAGTGCCACCTAGTGGACAGAGAGCAGAATACAAGTATCTGTAATAGAGATAGCAGTTAGAGGTTGCTCAGAAAGTGGAGTCGGGGGGGAGAAGATGGTGCAGGGACAGAGAGGAGTTTGGCTGCTGGCTTCCTGACTCAGTGGCTGAAATTCATTCTAAGCTAGGTACATTGTAATTAGAAAAGATCAGCCTGAGACTAATAATATGTACAGTATGAATATAACAGATCAACTTTAATGTTTAGGACCAGGGTGGAACATGCTTTCTTGATCTGTTTAAAACAGGGAATTAAACACCGCAACAGCAGAATTTGTTGACCAGTTGTTGGGATGGCTAAAGGTAAAATTAAAAGAGTCCTTAATGACCAGGCAGGTCCTTTCATGCAGGATAGGAGGTAAAGAGCTAGGAGGATTAGAAAGATAAGTTTTACATTAGGTGTGAAAGCAACATAAAATGCTACTAGTACTATTAAGGAAATCAGGGTAAAGACACAGTGCAGACAGTGTCATATTGTACATATGACGTTGGAAGGGGCATGAGCATTTAATGTATTTCAACACAGTTTAATTATAGAGAGTGTACTCATTGGTGCCTTTATGATAGGAGAGAATTACATATTACACTTAAACTGTAATGAAAAGGATTCAGATTTGAAAGCTCCATTAAAATTGGCATTTTTATGCATGTTTTTGGACAGTGCTCCATTGAAATGGATAAATTAGCCAACAGCTGGATCACTGGAGTGTAATTTTTATACTCTTTTGGTTATCTGTCTCTTTTTGTTATGTTTCCTTTTATATTCTTCTCAGAACCAGAAGTAATTGGAGATTGGCCTATGCAAAGAAACTGTTGAGAGCTTCAGGACAATATGTTTTATGTCTGGATTGGATTATTTGTTGTTGGAATCAGAGATGCAGTATAGTAGTTCTGAGCTCCAGATATATTTGGACTTGTGTCCTGGCACTTGCATAACATGCTGTGTTGTGTAGTCTGTGTAGTTAGATAGATAGAGGTTCTGTTCTCACTGCAGTTGGCTGTGTGTGTGTGTGTGTGTGTGTGTGTGTGTGTGTGTGTGTGTGTGTGTGTGTGTTTCTGTCTCTGTGTCTAGACAGTAGAGCAGAAGTGTGTATCCCACAGTTACTGCTCCAATGCCATAGAATGACAATATTTTGATACTTGCACATGCCTACACATCCATTTCATACAGGCCTCCCAATCTCTTGTCTCCCACATAGATTGCTGATGTCACCTATAAGTTCACCTGCACTGCTCAATAAATAAGACCTGTGCTGTGGTGTTTGCATTAAGTACTGTGTTCTGTAGCCTGTGTACTTAGGTAGGGGCTCTATTCTTACTGTAATCAACTGTGTGTATGAGCTCATGCTCGACATTACAGAGAACATTTTACACCAGCATGTGGGACACTATCTTCACCTCAAAAGACACTGCTAATATCATCAATTATAAAGTGTTGTCTGAGACACTGGAAGTCTGACTTGAGCTGTGATGTTTGCATTAATTACTGTGTTGTGTAGTATGTGTACTTAGGTATGGGTTCTCTTCTCACTGCAGTCAACTGTGGGTGTTTGTGTGTGTGTATGTGAGCTGTTGCTTGACATTACAGAGAGCATTTTACACCAGCATGTGGGACACTGTCATCTTCTTCTCAACAGACACTGCTGATGGTATCAGCTATATCACATTTTTGGATATGCAGTACTCTCACCAGGGCAGGGTCAGAGACTGGCCTGGAGTCTAGGCAGAATTCACCTCATCCTATACAATAAAGATTACAGTGACATGGCTTTCAATCTATCCACACATATCATGGCATAGTTTGTAGGCCCTGTGTTATCTTGTGGAGGAAGCCCTGTGGTCTCTCCAGCTGCTACATGTGTCTGGTGAGGTATATGTAAAAGAGAGCATTATACTATATTAGTGTTGTAATGAGGTTTGCCTACAGTGCTGTCATAAAATCCTAAGATCTCAATATGATGTGCACTATATAGACTTTCAATAAGAGTGTGGACATTTGGTGGTCACAGTTCCGATTGCTATCTACATATCTTCCCAGTGTGCATTTGTCACCATTCAGGTGTATGTGTTAGCTCTTCCTGTACTATGTTACCAGCATTGGTGGACTCAATGAGTGTACACAGTATGCAGGAATCAGCAAACTAGGTATTCCAAAGGCCATATACTTTAGCCTGAACTGTCGAGAAATGCAGTTCAAACAGTAAAGTGCCAATCACACATCACTGGGATTTTCCAGTGGTGACAGCTGTACTGGTACAGGCTGATTCACAACTTTCAAATGATGTATTCTGTCAGTGAGCCAATTGTTTACCCATCAAATGATGAAAGGGCTAATCCCCAGTTTGGAGATTTTCTCAATAATACCTGCATGGGAGATTGTGTCAAAACCGTAGGCCAGATCACAATAGGCAATATGCACTGCCTTACCTTCATCTAGGCCTATCACACAGAATCAATGGAGTGTGACAACATCTATGATCACCTATGGCATAACTCAGACCTTCCTGATACAGTTGAATACACAGCTCAACACACCCTGCACTTGGCCTATGTTCTCATACAAGGGTGTACATCAACATGCATCCACCTGATCTGGGGGACAATACCTGATGCATGCATGTATACAGATATCCTGACTCTCCTTGAGTGTAATGTAGACCAATGTATCATCATGGGCCTCTTCTACACATACATTAGTAATATTCCAGATGTGTGCAACAGACCTGTGTGAGTTGTTACTGCTACATCAGGTCCATTACATCTAATAGATGTCCTCAAACAGTTCATTGAGAGCATGCATGATGACAACAATACCATTTTTTGGAACTTAAACAGGTCAAGGCATTTGACACAAATCCACACTGTGGTATTCAAACGGCACTATCATATGTTGTCATAAACAGCTATATCATGAAATGGGTAGACCAGTGTATGACATACATGGCATCCCACTATGTTGACATGTGTGATGTACCTATATGTCAGGTGCAGTGATCAGGTCAGTACATCACGAGTGCCTGCTAAGCTCTCTCCTGCCCATTAGCTAAGTGGTTGATATCACAGACGATATACACATACTGTGTTCCTGCCTGAAGGACTGCAGCTTGTGGACAATCATTGACTTCAACTGTGATGTTAACATAATACAGACATTATTATCACACACCGAAATCTGCTGCCACAGCCATGACAACAACTGCATTGACAAGAAACGTGGAGGGATTTGTTGAAATAGGAAACAGACACACTACCCAAGTATAATGTGGACATCACACCCTACAACCTCACCAGTAGGTATGTGACTTGTGTCCTGGGGTAGAGGGTAAATGCTAATCCCCCAGTATGTGGTCACATTGCTACCTACTCTCATCAATGTAGCACAGGTACTGGATATGTGTAGGACATGCACAACAGAGGCCATAATACCTTCATGGTTCCCAGCCTTCATCACACCAATAACTGTACAATGTGCACTTCTTCATGTACCTCTCTACACATCTTCCAGTGATGTGTAACTGAAGTGTACCACCTTTGTCACAGTGCACTTTCATACAGCTTATTGGCCATACCTAGGGATTCTATCTGTGGAATATACATGACTGTCTGACGGTGCAAAACAAAAATCTAGTTGTTACACCAGATGCATGTGTGCTACCTGTTCTGCTTATGGACACACTACATACATATGTGTTTGACAACATTAATGGCATGTATCTCTTTCATAACAGCGTGGATTGTGCTATATATATATATATATATATATATATATATATATATATATATATATATATATATATATATATATATAAGACAACTAGCCTGTACTGCCCAAACTGTTGCATACAGGTATAGCAGTATCCCTGCTAACAACTTCTGCAGATATTACAGTGCCAGGACATTGTGCATGGTTACTCTCATAGAGTGTGAATGTATCATAATAGTTGTTCAAGTGTGTGTGTGTGTGTGTGTGTGTGTGTGTGTGTGTGTGTGTGTGTGTGTGTGTGTGTGTGTGTGTGTGTGTGTGTGTGTGTGTGTGTGTGTGTGTGTGTGTGTGTGTGTGTGTGTGTGTGTGTGTGTGTGTGTGTGTGTGTAGGCTCATCTCTTATCACTCCATATCACATATGTTATGTCATAGGCATGGGATTAGTGGTGGTATTATTCTGATATTCCCCATTATTGTGGTTAATTCTTGTAATGTTTTCCATGATCCTTTACCTGTGCTCCACTTGCTGGAGACCTCTGCTGAGAGTACACTCATATTCAAGCAAATCAGTTTGCACAGCTTCACAAAATACACCCTACCCCAGTTGTATGTGAGATCCCTGATAAATATCCTCTGTGTTATTCATGTAAGGATCTTATCTCACATATACATCATCCTCACCCCAATTGTTATGTTACCTTGTGTGACAGTTATAACAGATTTTCACTGTACAGTCCATACTGTACCAAATAGATATGTGGTTGGTGTTGCTATTACAACCATCTTCCATTGACATACCCTCATCTGCTGTACATGAGGGAGTTTCACCTGTCCTCTTTCCCTGTGTTCATTCCTACAATTCATCTGTGTGTCCCTATTCCATACACACACTTCCCCTGAGTGATCATTTTACATGGCAGTCTCATGTGCTCTTATAGATCACTGACACAGCTTCAGTACAGAATGAAAGCAATGGGATATCACAATACTCTGCATTGTAGGTGCACTTTTCTGTACTGTGTTTGCACCATATACTTCACATTCATACCTTTCACCTGTTCAGATATTCCCAGGATGTCCAGATGTTTTCTTTATCATATTTGTGACTTTCTGCCCGATCACTGGAATGATCTCTGCACTGATGTGACTCAATATTGCATACATTTGTGTGCATACTTGTCAACTGTCCTAATTTTTGCAGAATGTCCATATTTTGTCTCATATCTGTGATCTTTTCCTCATAACATTTCTGGTTTCTGGCAAATCATTGGCATGTCATTGCGAAGTGAAGTCAGAAACTGATGGCTGTCATTTAAGTTTCAAATTTCATGCTTTTCAGACAGTTCATACTGATGTACAACCTATTTATTCTATCAACTTTCTAGATTCGGAAGTGCAATATTAAATATCTGTCCCTATTATTGGGCCTTTGTCCCACCATTATGTATGTCTTTGTCCCCATATCTTGCTCAAAGGGGATGACAGGTTTGTTTTTGCTTCATTTATGCAACATCTATGGCAATTATATCCGTATGTCTGGTTAAATCTCCCTGCATTATGTTGGTCTTTATGGAGATATGCTGTGCTAATGGATTCACAGCTATCTGTGAAGTCCTGGTGCACATTGTGGCATTCCGTGCAAATCCATGGACCATAGGTGCTCTGTTGTACATGGAATTAATATCTGCATTCACTTACATGGTTTCCTGGCCAGCAATACTTTTGCCAGCCATGAAACTTAGCTCAAGCGCACTGCACCTCATTAATATGCATTGCACACTTATTCCAATCTAGTGCTTGCGCAATGGGAACACCAGAAGGTATTGAATCCAATTAACCCATGGTTAAACTACCTGCTATATTATGGGTGTTTTCTGGACAATATTTTTATTGTGTGGACTGGACAGGAGAATGATTTGTATCACTTTATTGACTATTTACATTCCACCACAGAGTTCTTGAAATTTTCAGTCAAATGTTCGGACAAATAAATTGATTTTCTAGATGTTAACATCAAATATGACAACATACATGGTCTACAGACAGCTATACATCGAAAGGATACATGGCGGAATCATTATTTACACCGCCAGAGCATGCATTCGAGTTTTATATATATATATATATATATATATATATATATATATATATATATATATATAAGAATATTATGGATAATCAAGTAGTACGTCTTTCTAGACTGTGCACAGAAGAAAGCACTTTGAAGCAAGAATGTGTACTTCTAGAAGAACATCTGCACAGAAGGGGTTATAAAGACACAGATCTTGATATATCAATAGATTTTGATACCCTTAGAAGGACTAGAGATTGTCCCTATTATTATTCTGAGTCCACATTTGATAAGGAGACTAGAACACAGGGAGTTAGGCAACCCCAAAAAATGAATTGCTTCCTCACATATAGTTCAGACAACAAGCAACTATGTGAAATTATTAGGAAGTACTGGCCAATTTTACTTGAAGATGAGAAAATTAAAACATTAATAGGGGACTGACCCCTATAAAAACAAAAATAATTTAAAACGGCTATTATGTAATAAGGATGGCCATCAGAAAAGAGCTCCCATTACAGTAACAGGAACTAAAGTGTGGAAAATGTAAAGCTTGTTCATATAGTAATCCTGTTCCAGGCTTTTTACACTCTGTCAATGGCAAAGAATATTCTTTCAAGGCCTCTGCAACATGCAATACACGACACTTAGTATATTTAGCCACCTGCCGTTTATGCTCAGCTTTTTATGTAGGGAAAATGGACCAAAGGTTTAAGGATCGCATTTTAAGACACCTGAGAGATACATCTCAATTTGAAATCCAAAACAGCTTAGCAGATCATGTTAGTCGTTTCCCTACTCATTCCTTTTACTTTCAAGCTATAGATCTCATTACTCTGAACTTGAGAGGAGGAGACATAAACAACCTAACAGAGACGCATGAAACTAAATGGATTATAAATCTCCAAGTGCATAAGTCCCCAAGTTTAAACACTATAGTTCCCCTTAAGCCCATATTAAAGAATAGGTGCCTAACGATCAGCTGATTCTGTGAGGAGGCCTGGTTATTATGGTGTCATGGATTCGAAGTTGATGAAGGTGTGTCCTGACTTAGAGTTGTGATAGGTGTGTGTTTGTTTTAAAAGTAACTAGAGCTCAGCTCAAGGGATTATACGAACTGAAGAAGGCTACATAGCTGAAAGCACTTTTCGTTCTTTTTGTTTTTGTCCTTTGTTTTAAACTTGGAACCAGTTGTTACATTTTAACAGATTAAAAATGTTTTATGTTTCGGATGTATGTTGTTGAAGTCCGTGGTGGCTAACCCAGGATATACTACTTAAATTGTGTTCGCTCTACCTGAGTTGCCTTCAGCAGCCAAGGAGTTTTCTCTTTCTCTTGCATTCACTTACATGGTTTCCTGGCCAGCAACACTTTTGCCAGCCATGAAACTTAGCTCAGGCGCACTGCACCTCATTAATATGCATTGCACACTACTGCACACCATTGAGCTAACATACAAGCTCCATTTAGGCTCTGTGCAAAGCCTACATGGAATTTATTGAATCCCATGGTATATCTTATTTGTGGGGTCCATTTTGCAAGTTCAAGTTCAACCAGCTCATCCATTATTTAAATAGATGTGTAGTTGGGGGGTGGGGTCAATAGATTTCCATGTTTTTGTTGCACATTTCTTTGCCCTCAGCATAAGAAAATTCCAGATGTTATTTCCATTATTTCCATTTGTTTGACCCCCTGTAATTCTGTGGCACCTGAGAAGAATATTTTAGTTGAGATATATACCTGTCCTGGCAAGAAAGAGTATCAGACTTTCTGGAGGGAGGTCTTGAATACCATAAATTTTAACATTTAAAAATATTGTGATGCTATTCCAACACATCTATGCAAATATGTCATTATTTATCCATAGGTCACTCATCTAGTGATACAGACTTCCACTGGGCCAACAAACATTTTTAGTAGCAATGGACATCAACATTGTTTTAATTATTATCTTATCATTAAAAACTTCAGCCATATAAAATATAGAAGTGCTTTGGTTTACATACATCAATTTACTGAGCCTGATCAATATTAAAATCAATATTTAATTTTAATGACCAATGTTTAACCTGAATGCATGCCCATGAATAGTGGCATAAATAAGCCAAGTCATTACCACAGTGCAAAGAATGTGGAGTAACTATAGTATACATCAGTTATTACAATGAGGTGCTAATGTATGCCACAGAGTATCTTTTAAGCTGAATTGTGGTATGAATCATAGCAGACAATCATCATCATCTTTTGGCTGTTCCCGTTATGGGTCTCCACAGCAGATCACCTGTTTCCATTTCTTCCTGTCCTCTGCATCTTGCTCTGTCACACCAACCACCTGCATGTCCTATCTCACTACATCCATAAATCTTATCTTAGGCCTTCCTCTTTTCCTGTTACCTGGTATCTTCATCCTTAGCATCTTTTTTCCAATATACTCAGCATCCCTCCTCAGCACATGTCCAAACCAATGTAATCGTGCCTCTCTGGCTTTGTCTCCAAACCTTCCAACCTGGGCTGACCCTCTAATATACTTATTCCTAATCCTGTCCACCCTCGTCACACCCAGTGCAAATCTTAACATCTTTAATTCTGCCACATCCAGCTCAAACACCTGCCTTTTTGTCAATGCCACTGTCTCCAACCCATATAACATAGCTGGTCTCACTACCCTCTTGTAGACCTTCCCTTTCACTCTTACAGGTACTCGTCTGTCACAAATCACTCCTGACACTCTTCTCCACCCACTCCATCCTGCCTCTACTCTCTTCTTCACCTCTCTTCCACACTCACCGTTACTCTGAACTATTGACTCCAAGTATTTAAACTCATCCACCTTCGCCACCTCTACTCCTTGCATCCTCACCATTCCTCTATCCTCCCTCTCATTCACTCACATATATTCTGTCTTAGTCCTGCTGACCTTCATTCCTCTTCTCTCTAGAGCATATCTCCATCTCTCCAGGGTCTCCTCCACCTGTTCCCTACTCTCACTACAGATCACAATGTCATCTGCAAACATCATAGTCCACGGGGACTCCTGTCTGATCTTGTCTGTCAACCTGTTTATCACCATTGCAAATAAGAAAGGGCTCAGAGCTGATCCTTGATGTAACCCCACCTCCACCTTAAATGCATCCGTTACTCCCACCGCAGACCTCACCGCTGTCACACTACCCTCGTACATATCCTGTACCACTCTTACATACTTTTCTGACACTCCTGACTTCCTCATACAATACCACAACTCCTCTCTAGGCACCCTGTCATATGCTTTCTCTAAGTCTACAAAAACACAATGCAACTCCTTCCGACATTCTCTGTACTTCTCCATCAACACTCTCAGAGCAAAGATAGCATCTGTAGTGCTCTTTCCTGGCATGAAACCATACTGCTGATCACTAATCATCACGTCCCTTAACCTAGCTTCCACTACTCTTTCCCATAACTTCATGCTGTGACTGATCAATTTAATCCTTCTGTAGTTACCACAGCTCTGCACATCACCCTTATTCTTAAAAATCGGTACCAAAACAGTTTTTCTCCATTCCTCAGGCATCCTCTCACTTTCCAAGATTTCATTAAACAATCTGGTTAAAAACTCCACTGCCAATTCACCTAAACACCTCCATGCTTCCACAGGTATGTCATCTGGACCAACAGTCTTTCCATTCTTCATTCTCTTCATAGCTATCCTTACTTCCTCCTTGCTAATCCATTGTACTTCACGATTCACTATCCCTACATCATCCAACCTTCTCTCCCTCTCATTCTCTTCATTCATCAACCCCTCAAATTACTCTTTCCATCTCCTCAACACACTCTCCTCGCTTGTGAGTATGTTTCCCTCATTATCCTTTATCACCTTTACCTGCTGCACATCTTTCCTAGTTCGGTCCCTCTGTCTAGCCAATCAGTACAGGTCCTTTTCTCCCTCCTTAGTGTCCAACCTTTCATACAACTCTTCATATGCCTTATCCTTAGCCTTCACCACCTCTCTCTTTGCCATGCACCTCATCTCCTTATACTCCTGTCTACTTTCTTCATTTCTCTAACAATCCCACTTCTTCTTTGCCAACCTCCTGTACTTCCTCATTCCACCGCCATGTCTCCTTGTCGTCCTTCCTCTGTCCAGATGTGATACCAAGCACCTTTCTAGCCATCTCCCTTACTAGCTCTGCTGTAGTTACCCAGCTATTTGGTAACTCTTCACTGCCACCCAGTGCCAGCCTTAACTCATCCCTGAACTCCACCTCACAATTACCCTTTTTCAGTTTCCACCACTAGATCCTTGGTGCTGCCCTCACACTCCTCCTCCTCTTCTTGATAACCAATGTCATCCTACAAACCACTATCCTATGCTGCCTAACTAGACTTTCCCCTGCCACCACTTTACAGTCTCCAATCTTCTTCAAACTGGCCCTCCTACATAAGATATAATCCACCTGTGTGCATCTTCCTCCACTCTTGTATGTCACCCTATGCTCCTTCCTCTTGTTAAAATACGTATTCACCACAGCCATGTCCATCCTTTTCACAAAATCCACTATCATCTGACCTTCTGCATTCCTTTGTTTAACACCATACCTACCCATCACTTCCTCATCCCCTCTGTTCCCTTCACCAACATGCCCATTGAAATCTGCTCCAATCACCACTCTCTCACCCTTGGGTACAGTCATCACCACTTCATCCAATTCACTCCAAAATTTTTCTTTCTCATCCATTACACACCCAACTTGTGGAGCATACGCACTAACAACATTCATCATTACACCATCAATTTCCAGCTTTATAAACATCATTCTATCCGACACTCTTTTCACCTCCAAAACACTCTCAGCATACTGTTTCTTCAGAATAACTCCTACGCCATTTCTCCTCCCATCCACACCATAATAAAACAATTTGAACCCACCTCCGATACACCTAGCCTTGCTCCCCTTCCATCTGGTCTCTTGCACACACAATATACCAACCTTCCTTCTGTCCATCATATCAGCTAGCTCTCTCCCTATACCAGTCATACTTTTAACATTCAAAGTTCCAAACCTCACTACCACAGTCCTAGCCTTTCTCCTCTCTTCCTGCCTTCGGCCATGTCTTCCACCTCTTCTTCTCCTTCGGCCAACAGTAGCCCAATTTCCGCCAGCACCCTGTAGGCTAACAGTACTGGTGGCGGTCATTGTTAACCCGGGCCTCGACCGATCCAGTATAAAAATTTTTCTTGGTATCTGCATGAAATGTTTTGGTGAAGTTTTACGCTGGATGCCCTTCCTGACGCAACCCTCCCCATTTATCCGGGCTTGGGACCGGCACAAAGAAATGCACTGGCTTGTGCATCCCCAGTGGCTGGGTTATGAATCATAGCAGACAATATTTTTGAGAATTTTCTATTCATTCATTTAACTAATAAAGTTCTATCATTTCCAGTTCTCATTTTACTTTCCCAAGCATATTAATAATTCTCTTAAAAGATAATATATTTTTTCCTAAAATTTTGTATCGGAGTCTATGTTTTATTCGGATTACTTATTCCTTTAAAAGCTTATAACTCAGTCAACTTCTCTAACAAGACAGAAAAAAAACTACTGATAAATAGTATATTACAATTTCACATATCAAATCTATTTTGTTTGATAAGGTAAAGTTAACAAATGAGTAATAGTCATAATATGGTTGTTTATACATGGAGAATCAATTTTATATAACATG
>NC_056735.1:407282893-407392893 GCF_019279795.1 Protopterus annectens | reverse complement strand
TGCCTGGCATACAGGGAACTGTCAGACCCCACTGTGATAAACCGAGAAGCTGCCATCCCATCTAGCTGGAATTTTGTAAATAATTGCAAGTCACTTGAAAATATTGATATGATTTACATAGAAATGTGACACTGGCAGCCCAACTAGCTAGAATTTTGTAAATAATCCTATGTCATTTGTGAATAGTAATATGATTTGTATGCTTATCCTACAAATGTAAGAAAACTGTATGTTCTGTACTGAGCTTCAAAAATGTAACCACAGTGTACCCTGATTGAAAAGAGCAGAAATCTGTATAAACTATATGCCTATGCAAATGTATGTTTGATAGTAAGAAGCTGGAACATACAGAGTTAACTTGCAAACCCTCAAGAAAATAAGCTAAAATTGTTAGCGATTGTGTTATCTCAGCAAGAAGACAGAATGTCTACAGCTAGAGTTTATTTCTATTGTCTTAAGACAAAAATAATTACTAGGTTTAAAATGTAAATGTGTTAATTGTTTTTCAGGCAAGCTTTTAAGAGATAAGTGTCAGCTTCTAAGAGATAAGTATGTTTCACAGAGACATGTTAAATTCTGTTGGTATCTGTTTAGCCTGGGAATTAGAGGGAGGTGTCAAATAATGATGTCATCTAGCTAACCCACCAGCAATGTGTATTATTAATTTAAGAACTATCTCAGAAAGTCTGTGCATTTTGTATTTGTCTCTGGATCTGAACAAATCCATCTTCAGCACTTCTCATCTGCATTTGCTTTGCTCTGTAAACAAGATTTAGATCATAGTATTTTTCATAGAGATAGATAGGACTATAGTAAGATCAGTCTAGATGTTTTCTGTATTTATGTGAGACTGTCCTGCAATGTTGTTTTAAAATATTTCCTGTGATTCTGAACTCTGCTGTCACTATGAGTTAATGAGCATTGACTTGTGCTTTTATAATTTATTATTAAAAATTTCAAAAACAGAACCTATAAGAAAAAAGTCTCCACAGCTAAAAGACTGAATAGTTTATTAAACTGTGCATTCCATTCGACTCAGTACCACATAATGTAATCCACTGGTGAAACGGGAACCACAATAACACGATATTGCACAAAAGACAAAATTTCAAAGTTAAGCGCTTTCTCATAACAAGATGTCAGGCTTCCTCAGAACCCTTAAATGAAGACAAAGTCCCCGTTATATATAGATCTTACAATTCAAACCCACCAATAACATTGTTTGCAATTAACGTATCTAACAAAATTAAAGAAATATAAACCAACATTTCAATCTCACAAAAACAATATTTGCATATTCAATTATAAAATCCTATTTAAATAAGCATAAAAAATGCCTATAATTTATACACAGTAGTTGAACATTCCAACAATTTGATAATAAAATGTTTATATACGTAAAAATCAGCAGTATTACAGCTTCGCTTATCTAAGCTTTAAAACACTACTAATGAAGCCGGGGGGCTTACCAGCTTGTAGTTTAATCTGCCAAAACAGTTCCCTGTATTCTAGTTTGGCCTCCCAGTTGCCCCCCCTAGGGTCTACAACTACTTGTTCTATAACCATAAATTTATATTTATAATTAGAACATGTTAATGTAAGTTTAAAAAGTGCATTAATATCTCTCTTCCTGCTAATATCATATGTATGTTCGTAGATTCTTTTTCTGTTGAATATGGCACTGCCTTTATTTATACTTATTCCAATACGGCTATGAATGTTGAAGGAATTATTAGAAAACATTGGGAGATTTTGAGAGTACATGAGGACATGAAAAGTTTGATACCTGAAACACCACAATTCATCAGGAAAAGAGGTGTAAATTTGAAAGAAAGATTTGAAAAGGTATGATTAACATGAATAATGGAAGAAACAATAGGAAGGGTACTTATAGGTGTGGGATGTGCAGTCAGTCTTCATTTATTATTGAAAAGGAGGAGGTAAATTTGATGGCTAGGAATTATAAGGTTAGGAGTAATGGATACTACACATGTTACAGTACTGGGGTAGTATATTTAGTTTTGTGCAAAACATGTCAGAATTTGTATATAGAAAAGACGGAGAGAAATCTCAGAAAGAGAATCTACGAACATACATACGATATTAGCAGGAAGAGAGATATTAATGCACTTTTTAAACATACATTAACATGTCCTAATTATAAATATAAATTTATGGTTATAGAACAAGTAGTTGTAGACCCTAGGGGGGCAACTGGGAGGCCAACCTTGAATACAGGGAACTGTTTTGGCAGATTAAACTACAAGCTGGTAAGCCCCCCGGGTTGAATGATTTTATTAATATTAGTAGTGTTTTAAAGCTTAGATCAGTGAAGCTGTAACACTACTGATTTTTATGTATATAAACATTTTATTATCAAATTGTTGGAATGTTCAAATATTGTGTATGAATTATAGGCATTTTTTTATGCTTATTTAAATAGGATTTTATAATTGAATATGTAAATATTGTATTTGTGAGATTGAAATGTTGGTTTATATTTCTTTAATTTTGTTCGATAGGTTAATTACAAACAATGTTATTGGTGGGTTTGAATTTCAAGATCTATATATAAAGTGCAGTTTTGTACCTACCATAAATGTAGATGTTCGTGTGTTCACCCTGCTGCAGTCATCATACTTGGGTTATCCTGCCGTCAGGCGGTCCCGCAGTTGGCCCGAATTCCAAAGTCTTGGTCTGGCGTCGGTTGCTGTCACTTCCTCCCTGACGTCAGTGCACCAGGGGTATATAAGAGGCATCCAACACCATTTTCTTCAGTTTTTCTTGCCCCAAATGTCAGGTGCCCCACAGAGGTAGTATAGGATAGAGTGGTAGAGATAAGTTCAGCTAGTTCAGAGGGGATGGAGGGAGGGTAACCTGGACTGCAGCAGGGTGAACACTCGAACATCTACATTTATGGTAGGTACAAAACTGTACTATGTTCATTGTGTTACCCTGCTGCAGTCATCACACTTAGGTTGAAACTCAAAGCTAAGGATGGGAGGTGGAGTCAGACAGGGTTAGAAGAAGTTAGTAAGCCCTCCAAAACTGCAGTGGCAAAACCAGCTCTAGTCTTAGAGTATAGAGGTAAGTGATAGTGTTTGGTGAAGGTGTGCACTGAACTCCAAGTCGCAGCTTCCAGAATATCCTTGGTTGGCACTCCCCTGAGAAAGGTCGCTGATGTAGCTGTAGCCCTGGTGGTGTGGGACCTAATGTTAGCAGGTACTGGTTTCCCATGATGTGTGTAACAGAAACGTATTCAATGCCCTATCCATTTTGAAATGGTTTGTTTTGAGATAGCTTTTCCTTGTGATCCTGTAGCAAAGGCTACAAAAAGCTGGTCAGTTTTTCTGAAAGCCTTAGTTTTATCCAAGTAGTAATGTAATTGCCTGTGAATGTCCAAAGAGTGCAGGAGTCTTTCTCCTTGGTTCTGGGGATTTGGGAAGAAGGTGGGCAAGTGAATGGTTTGGTTTAGGGCAACACTGGATACCACCTTTGGCATAAAGGAAGGATTTGTTCACTGCCATTAATGCCTGTAGCTCTGAGACTCTTCTAGCTGAGGTTATTGCTAGTAGTAGGGCGTTTTCCATGAAAAAAATTTAAATCAGCAGAAAAGGCTGGTTCAACGGGCGGAAGTGTAAGCTTTTCCAGAACAAAGTTCAGATCCCAAGTAGGTGTTGGAGCTCTCCTTGGCAGTCTTAAGTTCTTAGCCCCTCTGAGGAACTGTTTCAGGAGTAGATGTGAGAATAAATGAGGATCCGTGCTGTAATGAGCTGAAATTGCTGAGGCATGGATCTTAACAGATGAAAAGGAAAGTCCTTTGTGTAACATCTCAGTTAAATATTGTAGAATCTGAGGGATGTTTGGATCAAGGGGGTTTAGGCCTTTAGCCTGGGTCCATGCGCAAAATCTTTTCCATTTGTCTGAATAGGTTTTCCTGGTGCTGGGTCTCCTGGCCTCCAGAATGACATCCATAACAGCTTTGGATAAAGGTGTTGGCTGATTGTTCAGGTAATTTGCCATGCAGCTAGGTTTAAAGTCTTGAAATGGCTGTGTAGAATCCGATGATTTCGCTGGGTGAGCAGGTGTGCAATTTGTGACAAAATCTATGGTAGGCTGTGGGCCATGTTCCTTAAAATTGGGTACCAATGCTGGCGTGGCCAGTCTGGTGCAACATGTATCATTTGTGGTCTCTCTAATCTGACTTTCAGCAGTACCTTTGCTAGAAGAGGTAGTGGAGGGAAGACATACACTGTTAATGTTTTCCAACTGAATGAGAGGGCATACACTTTCCAAGCTAGTGGATGGAAGGTCCTTGTGCAAAATTTTTGAAGTTGGTGGTTGTGGGGGCTTGCAAACAGATCTATGTCTGGACATCCCCATGTTTGAGCTATCATTGCAAATACTTGTGGATCTAGTTTCCATTCGTGTGGATCCATGATGTTTCTGCTTAGGTCGTCTGCCAATGTGTTTTTCTGTCCTGGCAGGAATTGAAAGTTTACGCTCACTGTATTTTTAAGAAACTGATTAGGGATGATTCACATGGGGGGGGGTATGTCATGTGATGTTGCATTTAGTATTTAACATGGCTGACTACACAACAGATTTTTTAACCTTGAAGAAGCTCGGTAATAACCGAGCGAAAGCGCTTGGTTTATTGTTTGCTGCTGTTTGGTGTGATTCAGATTACATACCAATAAATGTGCTGTTCTTAACCTACTGCTTCTAACCACATTTTTTGGAGATTTGGGTACTGTGGCCGTGGATTTTGGTGATTCGTGGCAGGAATTGTGCTTGTAATTGAACCTGGTAAGATAATGCAGTGTTCCACAAGGTCATTGCTTGCCTGCATAGAGGGTAGGAATGTGTGCCCCCTTGCTTGTTTATGTACTATATGACTGTGGTATTGTCTGTCTTTATTAGTAGTTGTCCTGGGTGTAGAAGGTCCTTGAAAGCTGTAAGGGCATTCTGTACTGCTAGCATTTCTTTTTGATTGATATGCAGATGCCTCTGATCTGTAGTCCATTTGCCCTGAATGCACTGCCCTGCCATGTGTGCTCCCCAGGCATAGTACGATGCATCTGTTGTCATAGTTTTCCTGGCTGTGGGTAAGGTGAAAGGCTGACCCTTGTTGAGGTGACATGCCTGTGCCCACCATACAAACTCCTGTTGAAGGCAGGGAATGAGTGGTATCATTGTTTCCAAGCTGTGGCTGTGCTGAGTCCATATACTTTTCAGGTACCATTGTAATTTCCTCATATGCAGTTTTGCAAATGGTATTAGTAGTATGCAAGATGCCATGAATCCCAAGGCCTGCAGAATTTTTCTTGCAGGGAGTTGGGTCTTTGTTGCCATTATTTTGAAGTATTGAAACAGTTGTCGCTGCTTGTCTGGCGTGAGATAAGCCATCTGGGCCGTTGTATTCAAGCTGGCACCCAGGAATGTTATGTTTTGTGAGGGCACTAGTTTTGATTTCTTTTCATTTACTGTGTACCCCAGGCAACTTAGAAGGTGTTTGACAAATGCCAGATGTTTTAAAAGAATGTCTTTGCTTTCTGCTTGAATAAGGCAGTCATCCAGGTATGGGTATATTTGAATTCCTCTTTGTCTGCAGTATGCAATTACTAGTGCCAGGCATTTTGTGAAGACCCTGGGTGCAGTAGATAAGCCAAAGGGCAGTGCAGAGAATTGGTAATGCTTTGAACCTGCAATGAGGCGGAGGTATCTTCTGCAATTTTGTCTGATAGGGACATGCAGGTATGCCTCCTTGAGGTCCAAAGTGACTAGCCAAGCATTATTGCCCCGCATGGGAAGAAGCTGCTGTAGAGTTACATCTTGAATTTTGGTACTTGCAGATAGGTGTTCAAAATTGAAAGATCCAGAATGGGTCTCCATGCTTTGTCCTTTCTTGGGACTAGGAAGAGTTTTAAGTAAAATTTGTGTCCTTGCTCCTGTGTAGGTACCTGTTGAATGGCTCTCATGTTCATGAGAGCTGTAATTTGTTTTTGTGCCTCTGCACATTGATTTGGTGGCAGGTTTGGCATTTCCTTGTTCCTTGGTAAGGTATGAAAGTGGAATCTTTATCCTTGAGAGACAATGTTTAAAACCCATCTGTCTTTTGTGATGATGTGCCAGTTGTCTGCAAAAAATGCTAGTTTTCCTCCCAAGGGAGTTGTCACTAGAGAATTGCTTGGTAGTTTGAGGATAGAGTCATTGTGATTGTCTTCTGCTAGCTTGGGGCCTGTCTTCTCCTCCTTTCTGGGTAGCAGAACCCCATTGGTGAGGTTTGTAAGGGCCCTGTGACTGACCTCTGCCCCTTGGGCGTCTGCATTTACCCCTCTGTGATCTGTCTGAAGCTGGAAAGGACCAATTTTTTGTTGGCCAATTTCTGCTGAATCGAGGGGGTTGTACCTGCAAAAAATCCTTGACCGTTGGCATAGACTTTGCCTTATCCTCCATTTTCTTTAAAACCTCCTCTGCTTTGACACCAAATAATACATTCTGTTGTAAACATGCATCCAATAATTTTGCTTTAACATGGTCAGGGAGGGTTTGTTCTTTTAACCAAGCATGCCTACGTATGACAGAGCCAGTAACAGCTGTGCTACAAGAAGCTTCCAATGAGTCAAATCTGCATTGTTAAGTATGTTTGCCCACCTATTCAGCTGCATGCAACAGATCCTGCATTTCTTTGAAATCAGGTGGTTCTGAATGTGTGCTCATTTTTTGTTTTAACTGAGACATTAGAAATTGTTGATATTTCAACATGTAAAACTGGCAATTTAATGATCTCATAGCCAGAGTAGCTGAGGTGTATATTTTCTTGCCTAATCTATCTAGGGCTCTGGAATCCCTTTCAGAGGGCACAGAATTTTTAGCCATTGAAGCTTTTTCTCCCTTAGGACCCTGGGAAATAGTTTCTGGGTCAGCTACAGGGCTTTTAGAAAGGAATTTATGTGAGTCAGGTACTCTGTAGTATCTGTCTGGTTTGGCTGGAGCAGGAGGAAGAGAGTCTGGATTTAATCTAGACTCCAAGTAAACATCATCCACAATATCCAGAACAGGAGGGATAGCAAGAGGTCTGTGCTGGGGTAGTAAAAGGAACTCTCGGAGCCTTTTCATAGAATCTGAGTAATCCTGGCCTTACCAGTGGAAATGTTCCCTCATGGTATGTAAAGTTTCCCCAAAGGAATAGTCTTCAGGGGAGATGCTGAGGGAATAGAGTCTTCAGCATCAGAATCTTCATAAGGTGGAAAAGTGTAATCCTGTTCCTCAGAAGAATCTGAGGAGAGAGAAACCTGGTCAGAGGATGCATAATCCTCCTCTTGCCTTGGTCTTTTATAAGGATGGGGATGGGAACCCCTGATAAGGGTAATCAAATCCTTAGCCATCTTAAGCATCTGTTTCTTAAGCATGGGGCTTTCAACTGTAGACTGATGTACAGTTTTCTTAGGTTTTAAAGGAGTTTTAAGTTTAGCGTAAGATTTAATGGTGAGTGTAGTCGGTCTGAAGACACCTTCGGAAACCGAAGGTGTTTCTGTTGCACTGGCGTCTAGTTCTGCTCTCGTGTTGGTGGAAGGCTGCGTCAGCCTAGTAGACTCCACATGGGAACCAGCAGCTGTCTGGGGTTCCAGCTCTGCGGTCATCAGGGGCTGCGTAGGTGCCTCACTGAAAATCGGAGAACCGGCGACAGGCCCAGCTGAGGACTCAGTGTCTGGCCTACTCCTAGGCTGCCTGTCCTTATCCTTGCATTTTTTTATGAGTAGCAGTCGTTGGCTGCTCCGATGGCATGATATAATTAAATTTCCTACTAAAGTAATGCCATGCGAAGTCAAAACGGCGTTTGATAGTTCATTTATTAAACCTAGCACAAAACCGACAACCTGTGACGTCGTGGTCTGGGCCTAGGCAAGGAATTCAATAGGAATGGAAGTCCTTATGAGGTATTTGCTTTCCACAAGAAATGCAATTATTAACTTTTTCTGACATTGGACTGAGGCAAGAAAATGTTCCCCAACGGGGTACTTAGCTTTATTGAAGACTTCGGACTGAAATTCAAATCAAAAATCTCAGGTGTCGGCCGACCGGCACTTGCGAACTGCTTCTGCTTCGGGCACCGCGCGGCAAGAAAGACTGAAGAAAATGGCATCAGGTGCCTCTTATATACCCTGGCACGTCAGGAGGGAAGGACAGCAACTGGCCTTGGAACCAGTGGATTGCATGTTTGTATATAGATAAAATCTCAAAGTGTGTGTGTCAGCTACTTGGACAGGGACAGGAAGCACTGGTTGGACAGAGAGAGTGCTGGAGGTTTTTGCTTGACCATTCAACTGAGATCTTAACCCTATAGCTGTGCCAGTGGGGAGTCTTATTGGGGATCTGGGGAGGGAGGGAGAAATCAGCCCCAGACTGACTGTGATCTCTTTGTGCTCTTAAGGAAAATTGTACTTTACTGTGTGTGTGTACATGTCATCCTCCCAATGTGCACGTTCCTCACTGGTGCTAGTGGTGAGGATTGAGGCTCCTTGATTACTGGGCCAGTGCAGGGTTATCACACCTACTCTAATGGACCTCCTGCATATTCACAAAACAAAGAGCACCAGAATTACCAGTTCTAAAGACTTAAACCATGCCTCTGATATAAATATGACCTGCTGGAGAGATAGGTATGTATCCCAGAGACTTCCCTTTCTATGGAACAGGTTCCCCATCCATGTGAAGCAGAGTTCCTCCCTATCCCAATTTGAGTATAACTTGGACAATTGGATGGGAAACCAGAAATTTGTCCCTGGTCTGACACCCATGTCTCTAATGGACACAGGTACCTTGTAAATGTTTAGTTTCCCAGGCCCATGCCTACACTTATCAAGGGTATCAGAACTTGTCAGAGATTTTGAATGCATAGCTAGGCTTAAAAAGGCCTTTGTGGTTGTTAGCCTAGTAAACACTTATGAAGCTATAAAAAAGCAATTGTTGCATAATTTTGCATGTTGTGAATGGTAGAAAGTGTTTGACTTTTAATACATACTGTGTATGTATGCAGCAAAATACAAATTATTTGGCACACACAGAAGTGTTACATTGACCAGGCTGTAAGCATAATAATGACCTAATAAACATACTAACAGTTGTCTAACTATAGCAGGTGTATCAATATGTATATGCAAAATGAGGGTCTATATCATTATATTGACATGTTAAAATGTCGACTCTGACTTGTTCGACATGAAAATGTCAAACTACAAGGTTACCGAATGGCCAAATCACCAATTTCTTTCTAAGGGAAAGAAATCGGTTGGCCGTTCTCTTACACCTGCCCTTTCCCTGACTGTAGTGCAGTCTCGGAGTTAGAATATTTAGTTAGGGGGGTGGGGGTGGGGGTGGGGGTGGCGAAGCCCCAACTTAAATATGTTTGTTTTTTTGTGGCATTGGTGTTTGGCCAACTGATTTCTTTCCATTGGAAACAAATTGGTGATTTGGCCATTCGGTAACTTTGTAGTTTGACATTTTATTGTCGAACAAGTCAGAATCGACATTTTAATGTGTCGATATTATAATATAGACCTGCAAAATGAGGTTTATGGTCATGTGATATATGCAAACATGCACATAAATAAATGTACAACTCCTATGTAGTTGGTCTCCTGACAAATGAGTTTTGTGTGTATGAATGTCATTATGTATATCATCATACACAGGAGGTATCATGTGTATAATACAAATAGATATGTAGTTGAGACAAGACTTAGCCAAAACAAAATTATAAGCCAGCATTATGGTGTTAATACATCAGCTACTAGGGAAATGTATCTAATATCAGACTATAACTATTTGAGTATAATGCATTCGTGTTACTATTATCAATGATACGACATATGCTTTTCCTGGTGCAAGTGCCGCACTATTCATGTTGTCATAAAAAGTGTATCAAAGTATACATGTTAATGTGATATACCATGATATTGTAACTGAGATTTAGCCCTGAAGTAAGCCTTGTTTAAACACATTAACAATACCTATATGACATTACAGTAACAAATAGCACACCCAGGTGAAACATTAGTGTGTATTACTAAGTGGCATTAATGTGTGTTATTACATGAGTTATAGGCTTTTTTAAATTTCACATACACCAGCTGTACACTGGCCTGTGACAAATGCTGTTATCTACCACACATAGGTCAATAACTCCATTCTGCAGACATTGGCAAAGCATATAATCCCCAGGCTAATTCTATTTATTTTTGACAAAGAACAAATGAGAAGAACTATCTCAGCATGTTGATTAGCTAATGTGCTTTGTGCTACACGGGACACATTTAATCCATTGTTATAACAAGCATGCCCATAAGGAAGTATAACAAAAACTACAATAACATCAACTACCTAATACAAAACAGAGGAAAGCACCAGAACACAGGCCCCCACACACTTTGTGACAGTTTTGCAGCAAGCACACATTAAGAAATGATCAATAAGGCATCATCTCCTTTAAACTTTATTTTGTGAATAAAATAATAAAATGTATAAATAAGTGTTTGCATAAAGTCATGCAGTGCAGATAATTATTTTTGTGAAAATAAATAATGCCTATGAGCATTCACTGACAGACCCAGCAGTTACATCTTGACATACTCAAATACATGCTGAGGTCAGAGCAACACCACAGAAGGAGGCATATCTGATGTGTCATGAAGAACACATTTTAAGGGATTACATTAGTATCCTATTGTAATGGTTAGGGCTCTCCTAACATGGAGTGTGAGACCTAAAAATGTGACCCTTTTACTGTGACATATCTCCACTCTTTGGCTGAGACACTCCTGTATGTCACGATTATTTGACAGACAGACCTTACCTGATTCAGCCTCTGCCAATCATTCTACATACTCTACAGTGGTGTGTAGTAGATGTGTCTGCAACAGGAGACAGCAATGGAGGGTGTCATAAAGAACAAACTTCAAAGTGTGAGATAAGGCTTTTAATGTTAATTTATCCAACACAAATTATTCTGAGGGCTCAAAAGGAGGTAGCAATGATACTGCTCATGCGAGGTGATTTACCAGTATCACTGCTGGTTGGCTGAGCCACTCTTGTCAGCCCATAATGTTTTGTATGCACACATTCCCAGATTTGAACCACTGCCTGCCTGGGTACACCACAAGTGCCATGAGAGACATCTGACTACAATAATGAGAGAATGTACTTTTGAAAGGTTGCTCTCATCAGTGAGTTGCAGAGAAGATGTTTGTGATAAAAGTAAAAGAAACTGATGGGGCAGTAGTCTCCCAGTTTAAATGTATCTCCTGAGTAGAAATATATACATCAGATCAGTTGCTGAAGCCATGCTTATGAAACACTAGGCACATACATACACACACACACACACACACACACACACACACACACACACACACACACACACACACACACACACACACACACACACACACACACACACACACATTCTTCACTGTTGGATTTGAACCACCTACCTTATCTAATTACACAATCTAGAAAACAGAGTACCAACAGAAAGTGCCACAGGACACTACATAACTATGAGAGAGTGCACTTTTGAAAGGATGACTTCATCAGTGTGTTGCAGAAAAGATGTTTGTCATAAAACTAAAAGAAATTGATGGAGCAACCCTTTCCTAGTTTAACTGTTTCTCCTGAATGCAAGTCTATACATCAGATATATGGATGCATCCAGTCCTACCTAGCAGTTATTAATGTTGCATTTGAGCACCTAGCTGTCTAATTACACAATCTAGAGTACATGTATCGATCACAAGCACCACAAGAGAAGTCTGACTTTAAATGTGGGATAATGCCCATTTGTAAGGATTACCATATCAGTATGTTGCAGAGAATCTAGTATTTATTACAGGTTTGCATGAAAAAAGCAGAAGTAATAATAATCTGTTGATCACAAGTAATTACATACTGCTCAGATAATGTATCTGTCCTATCATTCATGTATATTGTGGTACTGTGAGTAATATGTAGCTGTTTCATAGTATGGTGTTTTGATGACAATCACACTTGTGAAACAGCAGATTGACAACCAAGCATATCTGAGTATTAGCTCAGGATGATTGTATACAAATAGTAATAATTTATTGCGTCATTTTCAATATTTCCTCATGCTTGGACAGTGTACAGTGTAAGTAGAAACAGGTCAAAAATATGACAGTACACTACTTAATACCAGTGAGAAAGTATGTGTGAATAGGTCCCACACCATTGTACATCATTTGCAAGTCTAAATGAAATGGAGTGCAGACATAACTTTACATAATGGAGTGTTCAGTTACATTACAGTTAACTCCACATATTTTGAGACTAACAGTTAAAGTATACAGAAGTTATACAAGCCATTCACATTACTTTCTTTTTTTAAAGCACTCCCTGAAGTGCACCACCGAGAAGCTCATTTGCACACTTGATGGCACAGTATTAGTACATGCATAATTATATTTTTAGGACTTGAAATTAGAACTGGAATTAGCAGTGGTCTATGGTGCTCCATGCCAACCTTTAAGTATACAAGTAGTACAGACATAGAAAGACATCTGATTCTGATAACATTCCGAACAGATGTATGTTATATTAATATTTTGTGTATCATGATTTACAGGATAATGATGGGTTAATAATATATGTAGTCAAAAGTTACACATACAAGATTAATATGAAAAACTATTAAATAATGTTTGACATATATCTGGACTCAAACCTTTGACACTATGCAAAAAAATGCATTCGATAGATCTGAGCAAACCACATAGGAAGTGATAGTTCATAATATTAAAAGTACACATTTTTTTTTTCAAAAATTTTTTATTTTATTTTTCCATTAGACATTAACAATCAATATATTTCAAAACATACAATATATATTGAATAAACAACTATTTACACTATATACAGTCATCCATGACAAACTGTAACTTCATCAATGGGTGCCATTAATATTTATCTAATAAATGTTGCAGTTTCTGCCAGGCTATTCTTTTATATGTTAAATTAGATGTTCCATAACAAATAGTTTGCATTTCTTTTTTACATACACATTTTGCTAGTCTAATAAAATCAACAAATTTAAGATCTTACTTATTTTTCCAATTCAATGTAATAATCTTTCTGGCAATAGTTAAAATTGACCAAAGAACTGGTAACTGATATTTGAGAATTACACTTGGAGTAGGTACATTAAATAAGATCAAATAACTAGTAATTTGACATTAATCTGACTACAAACCTTTTATAGAATGTCTAAAGTCATTCCAATAATGTGTAACAGTTCTACATTTGATGAACATATGAACCCAGTTAGCTTTAAAAATTTCACCACATCTCCAACAGTTTGTTTCTTTACTTTTGGAATCTTGTGTGAGGTATAAAAACTTCTATGTATGAATTTCCAGGTATATAACTTTCAATATAATGATGATGTGGTGTTATTTATTGAGTTTAGTAACTGTTTCTTATTTTCATTTGACAAAGATTCTCCATTGACCTTTATAGAGTAATTCCAAAAAGCTGAGTCAATTGAAAGCAATTCATCACATAGGATTTTATATATGGGTGATATGCTCAGTTTAAGTTCAATGTTCATCAAATCGCAGCACATAAATAATCGCAAAAGCCTTGGTATAGAATCTGTTTCTAGATTTATGGATACTCTCACTTTACATTCAACAAATTGCTGTAATGATTGTAAACATAACCAGTTATCCTGGCTAACATTATATCTGGCTAAAAGAAAATTTATTGATTGAATTTTTTTTTATCTATAAATTGGTGCCAGAATTTTAATTCATTATCTTAAAGATTTGACATTTTATTAATATTAAAGAATCTAGACAATCTGGAGTGTAGGCTATGGGAAATATAAGAAAGAGTGTTTATCTTAAACTATAATTATTATTTATTATGTTTTTAAATGTGCAAAACATCTGATTTATGCCATATGAGAAGTGGCTAAATCTCTTATTATATAGACAATAATCATGTAGTACCCAGTACATTTTACTGATTCTGAATTAATCATTAATTTGAGTTTCAACATTTCTAGTAGCAGTTATATGGATCTTATGCAGCTGTTTCCAACTAGAAGTATTATATCTCTTAATAATAACAGATTTAGAGTATAATTCTATATTAGGGAATCCAATCCTGTTACTACTCCAGGCTCTAACATGCCATTTGTATGCTACTCTTGGTTTCCGTGGAAACCAAAGAAATTTAAGTAATAAGGAATCTATTTGTTTAAAGAATTTTTTAGGTGGGGGTAAAATCAGAGATTGTGTATAGAATAGAATTTTGGGCAAAATAATCATTTTTATTAATGTAAGTCTGTTCTCCATAGTGAAAAACATTTTGCTCCATTTTTAGTTAAATCACCGATTATAGTTAATAGATTGGTATAATTTAATTGGACAGTCTCTTTCCATGTAGTTTTTAGACTAATTCCTAAATAATTTATTATATCATTTTCCCAATTAAATGTTTTATAATTTAGTAGAATTCTATTTATTTTCTTATTGATTAATAATGTTTTGGTTTTATTTTAGTTGAATGTTTGCCCTGAGATTTCCTCAAAGTGATTCATAGCATCTATAATATATTGCATGGAAAAGTCTATACCACCAGATGTTAGTAAAATATTGTCTGCAAATAATTGGATTTGTGGACAATACTCCCTATTTAAATAAAATCATGTTATATTTGTATCTTTTTCTAATATATGTAACAAAATGTTCAACTGATAGAACAAACAATAATGGGGACATCGGACATTACTGTTTAGTTCCTTTTAGAATTTTTAATAGTGATGATAAGCATGAACTGATTTTAACACATGCTTGTGATTCATTGTATAGTTTCAGAATTAAATTAGTAAATTCTGGGGAAAATTTATAACCATCAAAAATTTTATGTAAATACAACCAACTAATATAGTCAAAGCTTTGTCTATATCCAAACTTATAACAGTTAGTTGTTTCTTGGTTTTGTTCACAATATCAATTAAAGATAATTTAATAATATTGTCATGGACTTTCCTATGTAAAATAAAACCTGTTTGGTCATATTTTATTAAATTAGGCAGTATATTTTTTTAATCTCTTAGCCAAAATGGACATAAAAAATTTATAATCAATGTTTAGTAAGGAAATAGATCTATAGGATGAGCATGATTTGGGTTCTTTACCTTGTTTCAAAATAGAATAAGTTATTGAGTATTTCCAAGAAGGGGGAGCTTTTTTTAATTCTTGTTTAACCATGGAGAAAGTATTTAACAAGATCTTTAGTATCTGATCCAGAAGAATTTTATATATTTCTGGGCTTATCCCATTTAATACTGGGGCTTTGCTATCTTTTAAGTTTCTAATTTGTTCTTTCACTTCTGTTAATGTTATTTGTTTATTTAGAATGTTATTCTGTTGATTTGACAACTTAGTATTTATAGTTTTTTCAAGAAAATTATCCACTATGTTGTCTGTCTTTAATGGTGGAGACACATCATTAATTGATCTATAATATATTTTAAATGCTTCTAATATACCTTTTAAATCAGTTGTTTTTTTACTGAGTTATTACTCATATATTTAATTTTATTGATATGGTTTTGTTTATTGATTTGTTTGGATCTAATAGCCAATTTATGTAAATGCCTCAGATTTACAGAATAAGATTGTAATTTTAATTTTTCTAAGTTTATAGCAACTTTGTGATTTAATATTTCTAAGTATTTTTGATTTAAATTTGATATTTCTGTATGTACTGCTATATCATTGGGTTTTAAATTTAATTTCAATGTATCTATTTTGCTTTGTAGTTCTGCTAGTTCTTTGTCTCATTCTTTTCTTTTTTTAAGATCTCAATTTTTAACTCTACCATACAGATAAACCTTTAATGTGTCTAATACTATAGTGTCGGTTATCTCCCCATTATTATTGATTTCTACAAATGTATCTATTTTCTTTAGAATCCATTCCTGAAAACCTTTTATTTGTGTTATATATGCTGGGATTCTTTGTAAAATTATCAAATCATCAATTTTTACAGACAAACTAAAAAAAAAGGCGTTATGGTCAGAAAGTGGGCATGACATTATTAAAACGCCACTTATTTTTGAATAAGAGCCATTTGAAATGAAAACATTGTCAATGTTTGTTTGTGTGCCAAACCTGAATGAGTAATGTGTGTAGTTATGTGAACTTTGTAATTCTAAATTGTATATGTCTCTGAGATTCATTGAGGCAACAAAATAATGTAATTTTTTAGCTTGTGTTGTTAATTTAACTTTACTGGTTCTAGCAGTATCCCTATCTGTTAATAAACAATTGAAATCTCCAGCCAATACAATTTCACCCTTTGCATGTAATGCAAGAGTATCAAGATATTTGTTCACATATTTAGTTCCTAACCCAGGGATCCAATAAGAGTTTGAATATGTAGCATTTCTTATGAATTTCTAGCACCACTAAACTTAACATTCCATCCTTATCTGAAAATGAGTTTAATATTTTAGGGATTATGTAGGTGTTATTCCACAATATAAGGGTGCCTCTTCTTTTAGTTTTATAGCAAGAATAAGTAAGTACTTTATAACCATTAAAAGATAGTTTATCTAAATCTTTTTTCAATAAATGAGTTTCTTGCAAGAAAATTATTTGTGCTTTATGCATTTTGATAAACTTAAGCAAGCTGGCTCTTTTGATGTTGTTATTTAAGCCATTAACATTGATCGATAAGCATTTATAAAACATCATACACTTGAATTATATTTAGAACATCTATAATACATCTCATATACAATAGCCTGAAATATCTACTAGAATTTTTTTTTATCATGGATGAATCAAGAAAATTAACTAATGACTTCTGAAACAAATAACTATATACAAATACATGCATGGAACATAATGTTCCAGGTTTGCTTAAAAATGTAACCAAACCACCCACTTTCCACATCTCACACACCAATTACATCACAATTTGCTTCTGCTTCAATTATATATAGTATGATCCATAAAACATTTTTAAAGTAACCCAATCAAACATGAACTTTGAAAGTACGCTATTTAATCACAGTAGGACCATTTTCAATACTGCATATAACCAACCACTTTATAATGTAACAATGTAAAGTCATCTTCAAAATATGAAACCTATCTTGAAATGAGGCTCTAAATAGTCTTCTTGTATTCAATTACATTTTATTTCCTTACATATTTATAACCTTAGAGAGATAGTACTTATATAGTTCAGGATTTATACAAAGGTTAATACACAATGCAAAAAAAAAAAAAAAAAAACAAAAAATACTCTGCTGATAATGTTTAAACAATTTAAAAGTATGATTGTTTTATTAACCACCATCTGTATTTATAGTCATTTGTCAAATCTGCATTTGTAGTCATTTGTCAAATCTGTATCATTCCAATATATCTTACAGTACAACTAGCACTGAATGTATTAGAGTTTATCAGCTACGGTTATATGGCTTTATAAAAGATATATCTGCTTGGCTATGGTTGCAGTAATAAAAAAGGCATGTATATATTTAAAATGTATGTTTAATTTATAGACTGCCTATATATCTATTTGTCATCTCCCCTACCTCCCACCTTCTGTCACTGTTTCCTGTGTAACAAGTAACATTCATTGGCTTTAGTTTGTTATATTAAGCTCAAAACTATGCAACTATTTACAATACTGGCTTTGTAATGACTTTAAAATAATTCTTTATAGTATTTCCATACCTTTTAAAGCTTATGAACCAAGATTTTTTTTTAATGTTCACTTCTTTTTGTTCTGAATTTTGTCTGTAGCTCTGTTTCTGCATTTTGAAGCTGTGCATGGGTTGAAAGGTTGCATGACATTTCTATTCCATGTTTCCTTGCAGCCGGCTTCTCAAAATCATTACTAGTGTCTTGTACTTGCTTGCACTAGTCCATAACACTCGCAGGAGCTAAAAAAAAGACCTCTGGCAGGAAATACGAAATGTGAAGCTTTTTTTTTTGCCTCTGTGAGAAAAAAATAAGTACTCGAGCATCTTCAGCAGTGTGAAGCAATAACAGCCAACATTTAGCCAGGCTAGCAAAGCTGTTTCTTTCCCTTCTATTCATCATCAAACATCAGCAATGTCATTTGAACTTATCAGTTAGCATAAAACAACTTATACCTATCAGCCAGCATAAAAACAACTTCTATTACCATATTGTAGTCAGATAAGCAGTTAGATAAACAATCATATAATTACAAAGCATATAATGGGCATTTCTTTCATACATTTAGGGAAAAACAACATTTTTGCTTTAACTGCACATAATAATAGTCAAGTCAGTTCTGACACAGAAGCCTGATACAGTATGACAACAAATGGGGAAGAGGGAATGATAGAGTAATTTATCCAACAAAGAAATTATTAAGTAAGAAAAATATTTAGTTAATTACTATCACATAAATCATGCCATATTAAAATATTATGACCTCTCTTCCCCCTTTTTTCTTCTCTTTTTCTTTTCGTTTCCTTTTCTTTCTTTTCTTTTTCCCCTTCCCCTCCCTTTCTCCCATCTATAGTTGCTTTGTTACTAACTCACATTGGGATTATATGTTTAGTGTGTACTATAGCATTATCCCACCATTCACACACAAGAATATAGTTTACTTAAAATATCATATAACAGTGATGTTACTAATTAGCTTTATACCCCAACAACAAGAAAGTTAATGTATTAGTAAATTAATTAGACCAATTAGAGAGCACACACACACACACACACACACATAAAAATAAAATTTTTACCTTTACCTTGTTGAAGTTTCTCAGCAAAAAATTAGGTAATGAAGTTTGCAGTTAAAGTATTTGACATTTAACAATATCCTATTTATTTGTCCTTTATTTTTTTATTTGTTCCTTCTTTAACAGTCCATACATTTTTTGTTGCATGTCTCTTCAGACTTTGTGTAGACCAATCCAAATCTTCTATATCAGTTAATATTTTTTTTCTTTTGAATAAAATCCACGGCTTCTAGTAGTGAGCTGAAGATCTTCTCACCATCTGGTGGAAATACTTTCATCGTGGCAGGGAAAAGTATTTGAGCTTTGATGTTGGACTTTTTGAGAGACTTTATTAAGGGAAAACATTATTTTCTTCTAGATATGACAGAAGAGGTGTAATCATTGTCAACATTAATGTTCTTATCATTTATTTTAATAGGTGAGTTTATCCATGCAGATTTCAGTACCAAATCTTTATCTTGGGAAGACAAAAATCTGACAATGAATGATCTAGAGTTAGAGGATCCAGTAGTGGAAGTTGGTTTTGATAAAGACTGGTGAGCTCTTTCAATTCTGAATGAAAGAGATTCCGGCAGATTTAATGCTGCAGGTAACTATTTGTTCAGGAATTGTATCATATTATTGGCTTGTTCTTTTTCAGGTACTCTATAAATTCTGATATTATTTCACCTTGACTTACTGTCTAGGTCTTCCACTTTCTGTAGTAGTTTTGTATTTTGGTTCGGAAGAAAATCATTGGAACCCTCACAGTCAGTCAATCTGCCATCCATGTCACTTACAGGTTCTTCAATAGAAGATATTTGTTCTGAATGTTTTTTGATTATCTCATTTAGAAGGCCCAGCTGCTTAGTACAATCCTGTTTTATGTGGTCAATTTTATTTTCCAGTTTATCCATGTTGAGAGAAAGTTCTTGGATATTTGTTATTATAGCTTGTAACTCCTTTTTCACCACACTCTCCTGATGTGAATTCTTTGAGTTACTCATATCTGAATTCCTTGTAGAAAAACTTCTTGACAGGAAAAAATAATAAAACTTTCTATTTCAGTACTAATTTTTGAAAAATAATAAAGGTCTTACAAATATGTATCTTCTCATATATATTTGAGTAGTTTTCTTCAAAATTAACTAGAATTTCCTGTCAGAATAATATATTATAGGCAGAGCTATAATTATGTGCTTCTAGCAGTCTGGCATATCGGCCACACACTTCTAAAAATCACACATTTGAAGGGACAATGACAAGAGATTGAATCAAGGGAAAATGTAGGTATCAGGTTTCATCCCAGCAATGATGACTGTAACATCCCATAAGCTGTATATTATATCCAGCAGCCTAACAAATATGCAACTTTCTTACAACAATGCTTTTAGACTGTATTTCTATGCACATTTGTATGAAGATAACTGGACTAGTGGAGGTGATGGCAAAAACTCACACGTTTTTGCCATACAATGTGAATCACTATTTGCCATAATTCAGCATTAGTGGGCAATGGCAAGCAAATACTGAGGTCAAAAACTGAAGTGTTTTTTTATGGACCATTTTGGCCATGTGTATTGTGAGTGATTCTATTTCTTGACCAGATTAAATGTGTAGGAAAGTGTTTGATGGGATAGTGGTAAAGATCTCATACTTGTGACATCATGCATATCAAAATGTGTTATTACTGATAAAAAGTTTCACTGGTTCCAACACATCAAAATTTGTGCATATGGGAGTAGAAGCTTATAAATAAGATATATATATATATATATATATATATATATATATAGCAAGCAGTGGAATCAAACCCTGACTTATTGTTGCTGTTACTCAACTCTTACTGCATTAACACTTTGAGCCACAGATAAAGCTACATGACTAGTGCATTTTCTTCTCTTAGTATTGTCCAGAGTGCTGACAGAGGCACACTGGTATCTGTCTTATTGTGCTACTGATGGCAGCCCAAATTTAAAACTTGAGTTTCTGCTTTGGAAAGCAAACCATTGTTCATTGCTTGTGACTGCTGAAAGCTCATGTTGTGCAATGCCAAGCTTTGCTCAAAAGATGAAGCCAAAAAAGAGGAAAGGAAAATTGTGTCTGTATAATGATTTTGCAACTCTGTGATCTTATGCCATGAAGATGTGGACATTAAGAATCTACAGTTTCACACAGACATCACCTTCTCTATTTCTGAATCTTGAAACAATAGTATTTACATGAAACATTGAGATGTATACCTACTATGTGCCACATACAGAGAGAAGTTTATAAGGCAGAAAAAGTAGAGCACAAATAATGAAGCTTTGACATTCAAACACTTTACATTTATTGAGTAATAGACCCATATTTATCAAAGTTGTCCTTTGTCATTTCACATTTGATGGCTAGATGACTGGGATATTTGCAACAGTTAACCTAAGAAATCATATCACAGTAAGAACAAATGTAATCAATACAAGAGTGTGTTCTTCCCTTTCTTTTATGAGCAGCAATGTATTTGATATATTGTTAAAGTGATGGTATTATGCTGTACATTTATTTATAAGTATCTGCTTTCTGTGTTTCTTTTACATGTCCCTCATGTTACTTACACTTTGTAAATATAGGTAGATTTACTTCTTAAGCACGTATTCCAAAGAGTGTTTTGAAGTTTATATAGACAGTCAGTATAATCTCAAACTTCTTTTATAGGTTTAATCTCCTTGACACACCGTCTGTAAATGTATATCAAAGTGTCAGGAGTGTTAAACTCTCAATTATTCATGCAGTACTGCTAATGAGTCACACTTGCAAACCATCAGCAAATCCCACTTCTCAATACCCATTCTTGGGTCTATATTAGAACATCAAAGTTTCAGAACTTCGAATATTCTAATATCGACCCCTATTCAGCAAAAGTTGAAAACATCGAAAATTCAGAACAGCGAATTTTTTCCTAGGGAAAAAAATTCACTGTTCCAAAACACATACACACAGCACAAGCACATCAAACAAACAGCAATCCAAACACATACACCTAAAATCTTACATCTAACCCTACACTAAACTGTACATACACCACTATCTACCCACTTACCTTAACCCAAACCCTAACCCTAAGGTCTGTCACTATCGCACAAACACCTCACCCGCGCCCTAACCCTAACTCACTTACCCCGCCCTAACCCTCATGTCCACACATTCGCACACTTACCTGACCCACGCCCTAAACCTAACTCACCTAACCCGCCCTAACCATCACGTCCACACAATCACACACTTACCTGAACCAGACCCGTAACTTTCCATCACAGTGCTGAAAATAGCGGAGCGACATGAATGGACAACCGAATTCTTTCCCCAGGAAAGAATTCAGTTTTCTGTAACTTCGCTATTTTCAGCTTTCACTGAATAGGGGGTCGATATTAGAACATTCAAAGTTCTGAAACTTTGATGTTCTACTATAGGCTCCCATTCTTGTACTGCTAGGGTGTATGCACAATTACATGTAGGTCCTCACATGATGTTTACCTGCCCAGCACTTTGAGCAGACTGTATGATTTATGAATGTTAATGAGTTGAGACTTGATTTACATATTCACAGTGACCAGAGAGGTTACTCTGCACTACATAAGAACTAGCTCATGCTAGGACACTTGTAGTAGGGAAGACTGCTTGGATTCATTAACTTCAGATACTGATTTTTGACTACTGCAATTATATATATTTTTGGACTTTCATACTAGTCCTGTGAAGATTATGACATTTTTTTACTATTTAATATTTTAACAGTTGTGTTGGCTTATCTTTCAGATAACATTGCCTACATCTGCAGTTTGTCCATTTGTGTTGGTATAGAAAAGGTATGGCTATTATTATTTGAAATATCCATATCTAATGTTACATAGTTTTATAGAAAGATTTCACTGAGGATATGAACACATGTGTACAGTTAAACAAGGCCAGGTATTAAGGACAAATTAGGTATGTGGGAATAAACAGATCTGAGCAAGAGAATCCCATGCCATAGGAGACAGTGATGATGTAAGATTCCATGATGCTGCATCATACTTTTGCTTAGCCACAAAGGTCTGGCTACTATACTTCTTTGTAACTTTAGTCAATAAAGGCATACGCAAATGTATGTGATAATTGCTTTAGAGATTGAGTCATTGTGATCTCCCAACATGGACTTGTGAAATCAAATCATTGGGAAGACAATGTCTATGCTATTTTGCGTAGTTAACTTCTGAAATGCGTTATGATCTGAATTGCTGACAGCCCTTGCAGTGCTCTTCTAGAATGTTAATTTGTAAATTTAGCAATATATTATGCTGCCTGACTAGGGACCTTTTTTCCCAAAAGATTTAAGTTCATCTTTCCTACTCTTTCCTCATTTTCATTGTGATTTCAAATTGTTTATTAGGTAAAATTAACTATTATTTTTAATTTTATTTGAAAATATATATTGTCTCTTTAGTTAGTAATATGCTCATGTAACAGTGCAGGAACATATCTGCATTATGAAACATCAAATTGAGCTATATTTTCATTATAATAACATGTTTTTAATAAAATAAGCATTCTGGTCATTAATATAATTGCATTTTAAAATCTAATTACTTCTTAATGGATGTGTCGTCAAAACACAATATTTCCTAATCTTTTTTTTGTTACTGGTGATAGACCTTAGCTGCCAACGCTCACAGAAGATTACACTATACATGTTTTTACAAACCTCTGGAATGTCTGAGTAGTTTAATTCCATCTCTTCCCAAGCTAATTGGACTTCACAACTTTTCATTTTGTTTATTATAAAAAATAATTAGCTAGTTTCATCTTTGTTTCTCACTGCATGCACAATATAGACACTGCATTCTGATAATGAAATGTTTCCCTTGAACACAGCTTCATCATTCTGCCAAAATTTTGCTGACAAAATTTTACTTTTTTCTATTTTGTAAACAAAGATTATGAAATCCTGTGACTTATTTGTATATCTGTCAGAGAAGGCACAGTAGATTTTCATTATGAGAGTAAAGTGATATTGGATGAAATCTTTCTAGAAGAAGCATGGTTGTAATACAGGCTTAAGATAAAAATCAAACAAAATGAGAATAGCAAAAGCTATTTAAAGACAATTTCATTTTAATGTGCCTGTCTGTGTAACAGTGGCAATCACATAAATATTTATTTATTTATGGCTTACCTCAGCTGTAGTTTTATAATCCAGTTGAAGGATTTCACTCAAGGTGAAGGTAAAAAACATATTTAGGATGATGATACAGAAAGGTTTATTGCAAGTGGGAAACCTTAACATGGTTGTTTTCCTACTGACAGTAAGTCATTCCATTTCTTAGAATATCCTTCAGCTGAGGTTTCCCACTAGTGGGAGCTTCACCACAGAGGGAGTCCCTCTGGCAGAGCTATGTGACAATGTAAGAAAATCCCAGAAAATGCAAGCAGCTCCTGTTTACCATATCAAGAGATTCAATGAATCCCTCATCTGTGTTAATTTCTACTGCTGGCTAAAAAAGTGAGAGCTGTCAAAAGACTGTGGTTCCCCCATTCACTCCTATGGAAGCAGTCATGATACAGGTAAGTTCAGCAAAGACAGTGAGTGTGGGTGTTTGTGTGTGTGTGTGTGTGTGTGTGTGTGTGTGTGTGTGTGTGTGTGTGTGTGTGTGTGTGTGTGTGTGTGTGTGTGTGCATGTGTGTGTGTGTGTGTGTGTGTGTGTGTGTGTGTGTGTGCATGTGTGTGTGTGTGTGTGTGTGTGTGTGTGTGTGTGTGTGTGTGTGTGTGTGTGTGTGTGTGTGTGTCTCTGTAGGGGTATAAATGAAGCTGGATGAATGTGTGTGTGCATGTGTGCTTGTGTGTGTGCTGTGTGTGTGCGTGTGTAGGAGGTGTTTTTCCCAATGTGATACATGAGCCACCAGGGAAAATACTACTACCGCTTTGATGGCTGACAGAACTAGTTTAGAACATGATTCACAGACATGCTAATGACTTGATAATGAGGTCTTTTTCATTGTAGCCATAGCTATCTGTGGACTGTAGTTTTTCATCATCGTGTAAATTGACCTACCCATGGCAGGCATTTGAGTCAAGTAGTAAGTATCTTTCTGAATCCTAGGGCATACCTGGCTGCAAAAAATCTTTAAGGCACAATGTTCTGGAAGTATGTATATTATTCTGCTTATTTTATGATGTGGGTTAGGACCAGAATGGCTGTGTATACAATGAAGATCAAAGTGCCATCAGATTATATACTTTAACCCCTAAGATATGCTCATATTAGATGTTCATTTAATAAGATACATACGTTAAGTTATGGAAGGCATATGCTAAAGTGTAATAGCATGTTCAGCACATGCACCAGAACAAAAAAGCAATATACATTACTGATGAATCATAGCATGTAATATAGTCCTAGGAAAAGTCCAATATACCAAAACAAGACTGAAAGACGTTGTATGATATGAAACCTACAACTGAATTATGCCCAACAGCAATCCAAGACAACTGCTAATTATAAAACAGGGCCAGATAACATGGTGTTAAAAAACATAAACAATGAAGGGAAATGCAGTAAAATTAACTAAGCACAGAGAACACTTTATAAGTAGAAGTCTAATCAAAAATGGAAAAGCAGAATCCTGTGGGAATAATATAAAATCAGAAACAGTAAGACAATTAAATGTAAGGACACACAAAAATGTAAACAGTACAAAGAGTTGTAAAAAAATATTGTCTAAATGATCTGCAGCAACAAAAGAGTATAAAACAATACAGTCTGGAAAGAAATAGTGGTTACAATCCTATGGAGAATGATTACAAGTATCAAACTGTTACATATAGTGGAATTGCACATATGTATAGCACATGGCATTATACATAATGCACAACAAAGGTAAGCACTAAGTGCTGGCATACACATAGAGCATATCAGTAACAATTTTACAGATAATATGTGACTACAACAGTGCAAGCAGGATATACAATGTAGCAGTATATATTACAGTCCAATGCGTATTTTAGTCATTCAAAGAACAAATTCTTGTCTTGGAAATGTCTAGCAAATCAAATGCTATAACATTTTAAATGATTTAAAGAACATTTTCTTTGTATATGTTTCAGTCCAATGTTAATAACGTATATTAAATGTAGACAGTTTTTACTTCTACAAGTTGAAACTTGCATACATGCATCTCATCACACAGATACACTAACAGGCAGTTTCTGCACATATAATGGAATACACATGCATGCAGAAATCTTGCAATGGATACAAAAATAGCAATTTAAGTGTGCAACTATAAGCAGCACAGCTCATGATACAAATGTGATATGTATGGTTATCAGGGTTGTGTATAAGTAAGACCAAGACATTGTCAGTGTGATCTGACTTACAAGAATTATTTACTTAGAGTGGACATGACAGAGGAAGGTGCACCAGATTTCATGAAACTTTCTGTAGGTTGAATATTAGTTTTTAAAACTATATACATTCTGTATATGATATCTACTTTATATAACTTTTAAAGATACAGACACTGCAGAAGACATCTACATTTTTTAGTTCTAAAATATATCTGTTTTATGGTCAGTGTAGCAAACAGCATACATCATGTCACTCATTATTTTAAATTGATGTAAACTCTGCAGTAGACAAGACAGGGGCTTTTCACAAGAAAAGAACAATTTGATTTATAGTCATTTTAAGTTTTGAAATATTTATATATTTGCTTTTCCCCATGTCATTTTTTGGGGGGTTCTAACTCCCCTAGTGCCCATATATCCCACTCCCTCAGATGAACTCATTGATTACCCAGGGCAAGAGATTATTATTTTATTCATTCTCCATGATGAGTGGCAGATGCACTGAGAGGGGGAGGTGTAATCTGTATAGTAGGGTTTGGATTTTTTTTTTGTATGTCCTGTCATGCCCATATGCATCTGTGGAAAAGAATACAGTGGGCTTGAGGCATATTGCCCATTCTCCCAACAGCAGATAGCACCTCTGCATGATACTGGTCTTCACTAGTGGCTGTACTATGTGGAGAGGTAAGCAGGTTCTGCCTCTTCATTCCTTTAATTTTCCCACATCAGCTCAACAATTGTTCTAGTCAGTAATCAACAGGCATGTCTGTTGTCTTCTGAAGCTGGAATATTTAATAAGTTTCACTCTGACCATCTGCTTTTCCTTTTAGGACAGATTGTGCTGTATTACAGCTCTTCTTGGGGGCAAAACTAACAGAATGTCTATAAATCTTGACTATCACAGTTGTCACAGTTATTGTTTTCAGTGAAACCACTGTCTTGAGACAGTTTTAATTATTCTTCCAAGACTGTCAACATATTTGTATCACAGATAGGTCTGTGATTCCTGTTACACAGTGATCTGTCATCTCCTTAAATAACATCTTCTTAAATAACATAGGATTAGGTTCAGCTACTTCATCAATAAATTTACTGACACGTTGTAGACATTCCCTTGATTTTGTGCACTCTCTTTATTTTCAGCTTGTAAGCCTGGCAGTCTTTTGCAAGTTCTGTTATAACTGCATTTCTGTATCTTCTGTTTTTCAAACAACATTTCCTTTTATTTGTCTTGATGTTCAGGCATTGGTAATAGGGTTATTGTAAATCATTTTCTCTTCAGCCTTCTGCCTCTTAACAGTTGACTTAGAGAAATTGAGACACAGCAATGGAGTATCCCTATATTCCAAAATTACAAGATTAAAATTTTCAAAGTTTTTGCTTTTCTTTTGCATTAATGTTTTTCACAGTTCAATTAGTACCCCAACTCGTCCACATTTATCTCAAATAAATGGACTTCATGTGATATGCATGAACTGAAATTCATGCACAAATGTTCAAAAATCATGACTTTTGCTCTGTGGACCATTGTTGCATGTGATAACATCTTGTATCCCGTCTTAGAAATACGGACTTCATTGCATCAGTCACTTGTTGCATCTCCCACTTCATTACAAACAAATGTAATAATTAATTTTGCTGTTAAAGCATTGTATTTGCTCTAGGACTGTTGTTGAATAACCAGGAACAAGTCTGGTTTGGCAGCTTAAAATTGTTAATTGCATTCCTTGCATTCCCTGGCAAGGAAAAAGTACCAGTGATCATTCTTTATAATATAAATATTTAGGCAAAATATGTCTTCTCTTGTCATTCTTAGTTGATGAGAGATTTTAAAGGTCTGTGATTGCTTTCAAAATTTAAAGGGACAGAAAGCATTACATTTGGGTCTTGGGGGCAGATGTGTTTTAAGAATTATTATCCACTCTTCCTTATTCAGATGTGATTTCAAGTCAGAATTTAACTAACACATCAGTTTAGAATGTTTTTGAAGGCAATTATTTTTTGTGACTATAGCATTGATATTAATGGACATTTCAAGTAATGATTTGCCATGCTTTAGCAAGAAAACTTGCATTTATTATAATTGATTCATGCACCCATTAACTCTACATTTTGAGACATTTTGACAGTCATGGTAGTTTGATTGTCATTCTTTTACTATATTAAATCCAGCTTAAATATTATGCCGTACTCTTTATGTGTTCACACATCTTTACTTGAAGAAACCTCAATAGATATCTTAAAATACAGACCTTTCAAACATACATGTTTAAGTTCAGTAATATATTGTAAGTGAAATAAAGCCAGGAACTATGAAGCTTTGACTTATCATTAAATGTTTCCAAATAAAACCTCTCTAAGCATGATATGTTCCTCAAATTGGTTTCCCTATAACAGTTGATTTTCACATGTGAATTAGATGAGGACATAAAGCCTTCAAAATTTAAACAGCACTTCAGTTCATCCCCACAAACCCCCAGAATTGTGATCACAGATGACTTTGTGAGATCATTCATCCTTCAAATCACATGAATACAAGTTCTAACTACAAACATAAAAAATTAAAATATATACTTTAGGAGTTCAGTGATAGACCTATAACTTGTTCTATGGGAAAGATTTGTCCTCATGTCCTTCTATTCCAAATTCAGTGCAAAGTGTTTATCTTAGTTACTTATGCTGTATGAACATAGCTGTTTAAGTACAGTCAGAGAAGTGAGAGTGTTTGCATCAGGCCATTAAGGAGAGGGCCTTCAACTGTCGCCAGCCATGCTACCCACATCAGAAAAAAAATGCTGTAGCTAATCTGAAAGGACTTGCTGGGTTACTCATGATTCTCTTCTTTATACAACTCCATCTATGAGAGGTCCTATCCAATCCTTATACCCCCCCCTGGCTTCTCAGTCTGGGCAGGTGAAGGGGTGACTATCTTGTACTGTGTATCTGTCTTGCCCACTCTTACTCCATACATCTTAGTACATATGGTGTATGGTACACCCTGGCAAATGCAGCAAAAATTGTTTTACAATTCCATAGAGCACTTCACACTATGCATTTTCTTCTTAGTCACACAATTGGAGACTTCTCAAAGGAAGAGACAAATAAAATTATTAGCTCTGCTTGTCTTTTAAGTAAAAAGGGGCATAACTTCATCAAAGAGATTAGCAAAATACATATTTATAAGAAGGATACAGCTCAGTTAATTTATTTATCTTTTAAGTTTTAACACCGATGATCTATTAGATGCTGAAGCCTCTTCTTGCTACATGGAAGCCTCTACAATGCCAGTCTTGAAATGTTACACCCAAAAAACATTTTTTGCTATGGACAATGTGAAAGCACTCCTGCATCTCCGACATCCCTATTGCTAACATAGGTTAAGTCTGAGATTTCTGTATATCACAGAAGTGGGAATACTCCAAGACACAGCAATTTCAAACTAGGTTTGTATTTGTCTTTCATTGCACTTAAAGATTGCATTTCATAGGATCTCACATACAGTCCTTAAACATACAATCAGAGGAAACTGTGTTTTGTTATATTACATAGGTATGAGCTTGATTAATCTGGTTTTGCTGTGAAGCTAAAGTGCTCTGCCCTGTGCAAAAGATGTTAAATGTTCATTTGCAAGCATTACATCACAACCTGATAAAACATTCTTAAGTGACAATTTACTGAGCAAATTTATTTGCACTATTTCTCTATTGTCTCTTTTATTTAGCTAATACTGTTGTACACACACTTAAGAATATCACTGAAACCAGTTCTTAACACAATGGTTATATCTCGTCATGCATGTATCGTATTATTTCATCCAAATTCTTCACTTCTGACATATGACATTTTTCCTTGAAGTTTTCTAGAATGTCTTGAAAGCATTGTGCATTCATCTATTGAATAGTCAAAAGAAATGTCATACAGCCATGTACCACAACACAACCTTTTCAAAATATATAGTTATCACAACATATTTGGGCATATAACGAGATCTTGGAAGTATACAGTGTAGTCATGGAGCTCTGGTCCTTCTAACCTCTGTGTTTATCACAAGCTATGACCTGAAGGTGGACCAACCTTCAGTGAAAATGTCTGCTGCATTATTTCCTGCAGTTATATCTGACACTTTGAAGATGGCAGATGTCAATTACTGGGCCACATGGTGTATACATGAGGAATATGTTTTTAGTGGAGACTTGTCAAGGAGCTTCCTGACAAGCTACACAAACATTCAGAGTACAACAGAGATCCCAGTTTGACACTGGTGCACTGAAAATTATTTATGTGCACAGATTCTTCTATCAGTCTCTCAGTCTGTATTGTAATTGCGTTGGTAAGTGTAATAAAGATTTCCTGACATTCAAAGACAGAAGATGTCACATAATATATATGTTTTTTGAGATCCATCAATATGCTTAAACTTCTCATCCCACATTCTTTTTTAGGAAAGAGTGCCGATTTTTTAGCATACTGTTTATATTCTGTACTTGTTGGTACCAGAGGCAAAAAATAGTTTGTCGGGACTCATCAAATATTTGCACTAGAATCCATGTAACCAAAGTTCTGCTGTTGGTATCTCAACAAAATAATAATCCTACAATAAATACAACATAATCCATTCTTCCATGTTGCGTAGCTTAGAAATATGTTGCCCTACATAGCTAGAACTTACAGTAACAATTTTTAATAAGTTAGTGGTTTGGTCTTTCTTTCCTCGTAGTATAATGTCATAGTGACAATCAGGAATTTGTGACAGGAATATCAGAGGTTTTCTCAAAACTGCCTTATTTACTTAATGCACTATTCATAAGCATCACGCTCAGTTGAATGGGGCTAGTACAAGCTAAAAAACATATACCATGTTGTTTGCCTCTTGGCTTTTCCCAGTTAGAGGTCGCCACAGCGGAACTCCGGTCCACTAATGATTGGCAGTAGATTTTCACGAACGCCAAGGTACCAGCTTGACGTCCAACCTTCAATGAAGGCACGCCCTTACCCATGTCTTTTGAACGCCACCCAACCACAGGGAGGACATGCAGACACCACACAGAAGGCACTCCCCACACTCCAGCCGAGAATCAAATGGGAGAACCTCTTGCTGTGAGGCAACAACGCTACCGCTGCACCACCACGGCAATACAAAATATACCATGCCATATACAATTCAGGAAACTCCTTCAGATTTTCCTGTTTCTCCTGAGACTGCAGTCATACTTATTTTTGAGCTAGGAAGATTCCACATATACAACTGATATATACATGAGATGCCACAGCATGACTCAATATCCACAAATTTGTGAATTACAGAAATTCAATCAGAATATATATCTGCATAATTGTGGAGTAAAATCATTTAAAGTGCAAATGCTGCAGATGATGTAACAGTTTCTGTGATGTTGTAAATAACAGACCATAACTGTGAAACAGTATTTCAGAAAAAGCTCTGGCACCTGGCCCCTGACCCATGCCACTAGATGCCTAAAATGTTAAAACTAATTCAGTGCCACCGGGTGCAGTGTTATCAGTTACAGTAAAGTATTGCACTCACATTCATGTCATGGAGCTTTGTCCAAATACAACTACAACAACATTACGTTGGGAGGGTGGCCTAATGGTTAAGGTGTTTGCCTAACTACACAACAGTACATTGTTTGAATCTTTGAAGGATAAGCTTTAAAAATGACTCAGGGGCTTGGCAAAAGCTTAGTATGAATCAGTACTATGGCTGGCCCATGGGTGTAACCTGAGGTTTTGCAGCAGCTGGAGAGGCCACAAAAGTTCCTCACCAAAAGGATAAAGGGTCTCAAACATCTGTCCTATGCTGCCCGACTGAAAGAACTCCAGCTCTAAAGAACTCCACTCTACTCAGCTCAGCCTTTGCCTTTGAACATAACATATACAACCACAAAGGCCATTGATTTGATTTGATCACCTCAAAATCAAAAAATCTAGATCCGCCACACAGAGAGACAGAGACTTCGACTTAACACAGCTATTAATAGGGTGGCTGGGGAGGGATAGATCACCAAAAGACTCCCCTATGCTGTGAAAAAAAAATCCCCGTATATGAGGCAGAGCACCTCGCTATGAACCTATTAATTCACTTCATTTGCAAACCATGTAAATGAAAGCAGTTCCTCAGCTATGGCAACAAAACCATAAACATTTATAAATCACTCCTTGCATGATTGCAGATTAGGAAGATATACTGTTTTATGCCAGTCTTTGCTAATTCTCTGTACATTTAGCAAAATGTGTGATATTGTTCATAGGTATTTACTAGGCTAATGGCCACAAGGGCCTTTTTAAGCCTAATCCTGCATCCCAAATCTCTGACAAGTTCTGATACCCTTGATAAGTATAAGCAGAGTCCTGGGAGATGAACCATTTACAGATTGCCTATGTCCATTGGAGACATAGATGCCAAATCAGGGATGAATTTCCTGCTCCCCATGCAATTGTCCAAGTTGCACTTGAATTGAATTAGGGAGGAACTCTTCTTCACATGGATGGGGTGCCTGTTCCAGAGATGTGATAGTCTCCGGGATACATACCTGCCATTCTAGTAGAGCCTATTTATATCACAGGCAAGGTTTAAGTCATTAGAATGGGTAAAAACTGTTCAGCCTCATTGGATAGTGGATCATACTGGGGTGCATGATGTTGTGTTTGTAAGCTCTCAAAAGGGATGTTTAGATAAGGTTAATAGAAGTCACCTATGTGTAATAACATTGGAAGAATGTTTGCATATTGAACAAAGTCTGAACAAGCTGAATTAGTCAGCATAAGTACACCAACTATAACAGAAACGCATAGACAGGACTGACTGACTGACTTCCACATCCTGTACTATGAAGCACAGCTCCCTCACTTACTAGGTTTACTGACATGTTATTTTGTAAATGGATGGCTATTCTAATAAATAATAAAATGGTTTAGCTATCTTCTTTTCCCTTACTTAAAAATATCCCCGTTTTGGACTTCTTCCTTCTTGATTATGCCCCATCAGATACCTTGACTTACCAACAGGATATTTACCAACTATAAATCAAAGCTCAGTTTAAATACAATAAGGACCTTATCCCCAGTATTACTTTCTATGAACATTTGTTATTGACCCTTATAGTTCCATAGGTTCATAGGTAAGTACAGCTGCAGTTTGCAGATCATTTCAAGCCTGGGCAAAAAACCCTTTTCAAAATTTCCCTCTAGCCTCAAGGATGACAATACAAGATAGAGTAAAAAAGAATTTGAGGCTCCCCATCCAATTAACTTACTTCACCTAAACATGTCTCGACCTCCTACAAATTAATTATAAACTTCAGATTTAACAAAATGTTGTTTTCTGTCTCTTTATGGTCCAGATTGGGCCAAAAACTAGTTTTGGATGAGATTAAAAGCAAATTTGGAACTTAAACATTAAATTCGTTCCATTCAGAAAACTGGACTGTGCTCATTTTATAATAATACATAATCCACATTTATACCATCTAAGAAAACCACCTTTTACCCTTCATTTCCTTCTACCTGCCTGAAGTGTGACACAGAAAATGCCCATATATTGCATATTTTTGGGAGTGTAAGTTTGTTAAAAAGATTTGATCCAACTTACAACAAAAAAATTTAGATTTCTACTCTGAACTAAACATATTTTTTGATAATTTGTGATTTTATATATTGCCCTCCAAACATTATTCCCAAAGTTGTAAGAGCTCTTATCATTGTTTTTATGCTTATCGCATTTCATATCATGCAGAATTAATCTAGCATAACAATGCTAAATTGGATTGATCTTAATAATTTGGTATTTAAGCATTCTAAAGTGTTCGAATTGTTTTCACCCTACAAAGGTGGGGATTCTATACCCTTACAGGCTTGGTCCAATGTCTTGATGTTAACGACTGATTAGATTAACTCAATTGAATTATTGCTCATGAGTGATATGTGTGATGCCCCACTACCTCTGGGCCAGTAATTAAGGAGCCTCAATCCTCACCACTGGCACCAGTGGGGGACATTTACTGAGGGGATAACAGGTGTGCAAACAGTAGCTCCAGATGCAGTTCTCTGTATCAAGCACAATCAAGCACAATTTCCCTTGAGCACACAGGGAACACAGTCCGGGGGTTGGTTCCTCTCTCTTTCTCCAGATCCCCAGTAAGACTCCTCACTGGCACAGCTATAGAGTTGAGTCCTTAGCTAGGGTTCCAAGCTAAGTCCTCCAACACTCTCTCTGTCTCACCAGTGCTTCGTGTCCATGCCAAAGTAGCTGACACACACACTTCTAGAGATTTGATTTGCACACACACACACACACACACACACACACACACACACACACACACACACACACACACACACACACACACACACACACACACCTAGGAAAGGCTGGCACAGGTTTACTAGATATGACCCCTTTTGCCCAGACTATAATGTAGTTATCACTGCCACCAGAACCCCTAGCTAACTACTTTAAGGCCCTTAAAAAAGAGTGTCCAATTTTACTTCATACCATTGATACTAATGCAAATGGTAGTTTGACCAAGAGTAAGGCTATTAGGAATGGCTCAATCAGTGTCACCAAATAAATATGCAAATATTCTCAAAAGTTAAATATCTCTACAAAGATTAGCCACAATGAAAGGTATAAATATATTTAATAATAAATAAAATAATAAGAAAATACGGGTTCCTATTACATTGTCGAATGATAACAATGTTGGATGCTCCAAAGAGTGAAACTGCCACATATCGAAGTTCGGTTTGCGGGATCACAGAACAGTAAATATTGGAATATTTGCCCTTTCCTCACTGCAGTGTGATCTCAGAGTTGGTATATATATTTAGCGAGGGGTGTGGGGGGTGCAGCCCCCCCCCATAAAAGTTTTGATATTTGGCAGTTTTGCTCTTCTGAGTGTTCAAAATGGTTGTCATTTGACAAAGTAATATGAACCAGAAAATACTACTTATATATCCACAGTGACATTGGAGTTCAAAATCACAGGAATTGCTTAAAATAACATTGAAGAACAGGCTTAGGCAAATAAAGAAAAACAAAATCTAAACAAAGCTTCACTATATTCCTCACTGAATCTAAGAATTATACTATTCCCTACTTATTTAATAGAGCAAGGCAGATGATGTGGTGAATGGTCCTTTTTGTTGTCAAGCTCAAGACTGTCACAGAATGATCTGTCTCACTAAGAGACTTCTCAGAATAATATCTAAAATATTACTTCTGGGATAGCTTGCAGAATGACATCACTTCTGGTCATATGACTCCTAGTTTCCATGCAACCCCCTATTGCTGGAAGCTAGCAGGATTTATCACCTACCTGTACAAATACACACACAAGAGCTTTTGCTCAGATCTGTGGCAGATGCTGGAAGTCATAAAAAATTTCATACCTCCATGCTTCTAGGGTAGTAATTAGTTCACCCCAAAGACAATACAGAAAGCTTCTTAGTACAGACTTTGTGTCTCTGGCTGCATTGTAACCCTTGCATTAGCATCTTTATGGTCTAGCCAGTAAAGTGATTTAATTTCAGATACATTTTAAAGTTTGCTGGACTGAGGTTAACCATCCAGTTTCCTCTGTTAAAACATGTGCATTTAAACAATCACAATAGTGCATGTACATTTCTTTTCTCTCCAGTAGGGGACACTGTGGATACATTTCAAACAGAAGCACTTTACAAATATATTTTCAACATGAATGTCTGTACAAATCAGTTTGATTTTAGCTCAGTGGATCCTGTTTGGGTATCCTGCAGACTACTACAGCTCCAGAAACGAGGAAGAGAGACATTTTGCTGATTATAAGTACCTTTTTGCTTTTTTTGACTGTTTTTGCTAACCGCACTTCTAAAAACTGTTTTAAAGTAGTCTTGCTACTATTTTTACTGTATTTTAAATTTTTTCACAGTTTGTGCACTTGATTTCTGCTTAAATTCAAAGTTTAAACTCCATTTACTTTTGTAGGCTACACACTCAAGTGCAATAGCCTTTTCTGTGCTTATTTACTGTTTAATTGCATTTTTCTGCTTAATTTTACCAAAAAAAAAAAAAAAAAAATTACTATATGTTTGCTCATTTCTTGCCTTTTGTCTATACTAGAATAGTCCAGATCCCAGATTTGCTGGTTTCAGGACTTTATTTTTGTGTTTCTGAGTTTTCCAGTCCTTGCTGTGGTAGAAGCAAGTCTTTCTGCTTATCAGTTGGAGTGGTAAGCATTGAGCTGCCTATCTGTTACTAGATGAGTGGTTTCCAGCTCAGGAATTGTACCTCATTTGCCATTTGGGGTTGCTTTCTATCCCTTTCAACTTTCTGGCTGAAAAACCCGTGTTTGTGTGGGTTTGCGTATCACACAGTGCCACTTAGCTAGGGTTAAATTATTACTGGTGCCAGAAAGTCTGCTTTTCAAATTTCCCTTAGAACTTGCCAGTTTTCCAGTCTTAGCACTCAAACCTGATTCTTTGAGCTCAGCACTTGCTTAGAACTCGTTGTAAGCACAAGATATTCTATAAACTGCTACAGCACTCAAATTTCCTTACTAAGTAAAGAGGAAAGAAGTTCTAGTACTTAAATAAACAAGCACCTGTCCAGGCATGTCTAACGGTCAGCTACTGGTGTTTTCTCCAGTCCACCTGGTGAATCTTGGCATCTTGGGGCAATGTAGCAATTGCCTCATGTTCATAGACAACCCTCTCCTCCTACCACCCAACACCACAACCTGTGAGAGATGCACTTATATAGCCAAGCTGGAAGCCAAGCTCTCTCCAGCCAAGACTGGACTAGTCAGTCTTGAGGAGAAGGTAAACACCCACACCACACCATGCACAACACATAGTCCTTCAAAACCTACACCACCAAAACCCACACATAGTAACACAAAACACACACCTACATTTGCTGAGGCTCTTAATAAAAATCTGCCCAAGCAACAGAGACCTCCAAAGCTGAAACACAAACAACCACCACCCCCCAACACAACCCAAGCAACACATAGCTCAGAAAACCAGTGTGCCACTCAACCTCAGCCCCAAGGCAAAACAACATACCCAACACACTAGTCAAGGGAGACTCTATAGTCAGGCACACTGATGTCCCACTCACCAGGCTAAACAAGGAGAAAATTACAGTCGGCTCCCTGTCAGGTGCCAGGATCTGCCACATAATGCATGCATTCAGGTCACTCCACAACAAGTACAAATATGACTCTGTCATTGTCCATGTTGGAGTGAATGACCTGAGACATACTCCCTGGACTACATGAAAAGAGATATGGAGGAGCTCTTGGATCTTGTAGCCCAGGCAGGTATGACCCTAGCCCTGAGTAGCATCCTTCCATCACCCAGAATGATACCTCAGTACAAACAAAATGATTGACTTCAACAATTGGCTAAGCTTCTGGTGCCATTCAAAGGGGATCCAGTATCTGTCTGCCTGGGATGACATGCTTGACAGACCACGATGTTTTGTCAGAGATGGCCTGCACCTATCACCCTTGGGATTCCAGATACTGGCTAAGGCTCTTGCCATCCCTATAGTGCCTTCTTTAGGCAGGGTTCAAATGACAAAATTACCACTGTGACAGATATATGCAAGCAAAATCCGAGGATAATGCTACTCAATGCTAGAAGTCTAAACCTCAAAATGCACTCACTCGAGGCACTCCTCAAAATGGAGAACATCGACATCTGTGCAGTGGCAGAGACCTGGTTCAAGGCTCCAGAGAGCACCCCTGCAATACCAGGCTACAATTCATACCACACCTTTCGGCCACCTAACCTGGACCAAAACACTAAAGGCAGTATTCACCAAGGATACCCACACCTCCAGGTTAGTTGCCCAGCATAATGCATCTGAGATTCTCCAGGTGCAACTAACACTAGGCAAGACTGCAATCCAAATTGTGGCTTGCTACAGATCCCCCAGCATGCCCCATGATTCCCACTCCACTTTTCTTAACATACTGGAAAGTATTAAGGTACAACCAAATACCCTAATACTGGGTGACTTCAACTACCCACCATTAACTGAGAAAACTACTCATGTACCAACACATTTGCTCAATGAATTTTGGAATTCATAAATTCCAATGCTTTGGATCAACTTATCCATACCCTCACCATGGGCACCAGTATCCTAGACCTGGTCATTACCAACATGGGCAACCGATGCTCCACACCAGAGGTCAGCCCCTCGTTGGTCAGATCTGACCATAAGCTAATCACCCTAGACATCCACATCCTGCCCCCCACCCCCCATTAATGTAACCACTGTAAAAAACTTCTCCAAAGCCAACTTCATGCTTCTCAAGACAGAAGTGGCAAACTTCACGACACCCATGCAGATGGAAAGTAGAAGTACAACTGCTGAATCTTACACCAATGCACTGTATGAACACATGCAAGAGTGCAAGGACTGTACCATCCCAAATAGAATTAAGACACTCTCCTCCAAAAAAAAGGAAGTCAATCTGGTGGTCCCCTGCCATAAACAAACTCTACAACAAAAGGAAGAAACTGTTGCAAAAAAGAGTAAAATCCCAAGACTGGAAAAACTCCCTTGTCAGCCTCAGCAAGAAGCTGAGATCCCTCATAGGATCCTCCAAAGCTAGTTACAAAAACAAAATCACCACAGACTCTGAAGACAAACACAAGGCATTCTATAGTTATGTCAAGAATTTCAATGGCAACACTCAGATCTGCTCTGAGTTACAGCACAATGACACTAAATATACAAAACCAACTGATATTGTCAACATCCTGGCAGATAGGTTTAGTGCTAACTTCACCCCCCTCTCACCCCTTAAAGGACCCATCTCAATACCGGAAGAATGCCAAGTCCCGGTAATCATGACCGCACAGGTAAAAACCACACTCGCCAAAGCCCAAATACAGCATGCATGGGACCAGATAACATCCCAGACTGTGTTCTGCATGAACTACAAAACGAACTGGCACCCCACCTAAGTACCATGTTCAATCATAGACTCACTTCAGGCTTTGTGCATACTGAATGGTGCACTGCTATGGTCATCCCACTCCACAACAGGGGATCCACCACAGACCCTGGGAACTACCACCCCATTAGCCTGATTAGCCTAATCTCAAAGCCATGGAATGTATCATCATGGAAATTATAAATAAAGAAATAAGTAACCTTCAAACTCTGGACCGCACCCAGTTTGGGTTCGTGAAAGGCAGATCATGTATTCTAAACCTAATTGACTTCTTTGAAGCAGTCACCAGAACCATGGATGAGGGTAAAGTGGTTCACACAGCCTATCCAGACCTTGCCAAGGCATTCAGCACCATTCCCAACTCTGGAATCGTAGATAAACTCACTAAACTGGGCATAAATCCCTATGTCACATGATGGGTTGCCAACTGGCTCACTGACAGAACCCACACCGTAAAAGTAGCCGACTCCCAATCTGACTCCAGACCAGTGACAATTGGAGTACCATATGGTTCAGTCCTAGGTCTACTCCTATTTGGCATCTACTTCTCTGAAGTTCAGGCCAACACAGAGGGTCTATGGCTAACAAAGTTTGCAGATGACTGCAAACTGGGAGCCATTACTGAATCCCCAAATTATGTGGACATTCTACAAAAGGGCCTCACTGAGACAGATGCCTGATGTCAAAGCCATAGCCTCAAGCTCAATGCCAAAAAATGCATAGTCATCCCCTTTGGGAAAAACCCTGTGCCCATGAACTACAACATAAGCGGTATTTCACTTAACACCAAAAGCATGAAAAGAGACCTAGGGACACAGGTGGATAGTAGTCTCTCCTTTGATAACCAAATCACCACAGTAGTCAGGAAATCCTTCTATGTGGCACACCTCATCACAAAATGTTTCTCATCCAGAAAAAAGGAGGTAATTGTTCCTCTCTACTCATCCCTCATTAGACCTATTATAGAGTTTGGTATGTACTTCACAAGACATTTACAACAACTAGAAAGGACACAGAAATACCTCACAAAGAGGATCACTGGCCTCAATCAGATGCCCTATGCCGACCATCTCAAAAAACTCCAGCTCTACTCCGTCGCATATTGCCTACTCAGAGGCGATCTCTGCCTAACATACAAAACCATGTCAAACCCAGAGCTGTTGGACATGCCACACTTACAGAAATCCCAATCCCTCCAAGTCACATGCTCCAGGGACATAAACCTTGTCACCACAATAAACAAAACATGCTGGAGATAGGTTCCTGTCCCAGACACTCCCCATTCTTTGGAACAGACTGCCCATTCATGTCAAGCAGAGTGCCTCATTAGCCCTCTTTAAGAAAAATCTTGATGACTGGATGGAAAATAGGAAATTCACCCCGGGGATCACTTCTGTGGCTCTGCTCGACAGGGGCACAGGAACATAATTTTTGGGTGTCAAAAGCCAGGGAATCTTTATGGCTAGGCTTGTACAGGCCCTAGGGCTGATAGTCTAGTACCTACCCATGAACCCATGAACCTATATACACATGACATACATACATACATTTCTAATACATTTCTAACATAACCATCTTGAATAAATCAGTTTGATATTCACAAATGACATATTATATACAGCATTTCAACTAGCTGTGCTGGCAGTACCTCCCATCCTCACAATATATATGCAGTGTATTGATTCAATCCTGTTTATTGTTATTCATTTTTAAAACAGAGAGGTTTTTACATTCCTATTTTAGATTTTTATTAGTACTTGTCATATTATTAGTACTGTTGTGATTTCTTCTATATTTATAACTACTTTCCTGGCTTTTTGTATTTAGAAAGTTGTTCTCACTAACACAAAATCTATCATAATTAATGTACATAGTCCCGTTTTTCAAATTTTTGTGAGCTTTATTTTTTTTACTCTATTCTTGTTATGATTTTTACCTGCTTGTTTTTGTTGTACTTACCCTTGTCAAATACTAACAAAATACATTTTGAATAGTGATGGCACAGTGGGAATACCAATTTATTTTTGAGGATGACCATGGCCAAGATTCGTTATTATACCCGGTTTTTAGATGATATTTTATCCTTTTTAAGGGGGATGCTATCGAAGCAGATGTATTCATGAACTATGTGAATAACACAACTGAGTTTTTGAAATTTACTAGCACATTTCATGATAGAAATATAAGTTACTTGGATGTGTTGTTGGTTAAGGATACTAGACGAAGAGTTTATATGTCAAACATCTTTCACAAAAAAACCTACTCCAACACCTTGCTACTCTTTTCTAGCACGCATCCATTACACCAGAAGAAGTCTGTAATTAAAAGACAGATGGTTCGTGCAGCTAGAATGATAACTGAGATAGATGAGTTTTTTAAGGAATGTGATTTTATTTGTGAAATGTTCCTTAAGAAAGAATATCCATCTCCTCTTGTGAATACCACACAGAAGGAAATGCAACAAAAAAGAGTAAATGGTGTTTATAGGGCTATCTTAAGTACAGAATTTAGCCTACACCAAGATGTTGGTGGGGAATTAGGTTCTGTGGCCAATTCAGCAAATGATACACTTGTGACTCATTCATTTACTATTAGTTTCCTGACCCCTTTTAGTATAGAAGCTTTAGAGATCCACAACATTATTATGGGGAATTGGAATATTTTTTGCACTGATCTCAATTTATTTTTCAAATGAACATAACATAACATAACATATGAACATAATTTATTAAACAATAAATTATGGGATAGATCGATTACTGTTTTTAAGAGAGGAAGGACCCTGAAGAATGTGTTGGAGAGTAAGAGAAGTATGAGGGTTAGAACACCTGGCATGTTTAGATGTGAAGCCTGTAATATGTGTAGGTTTAATGGCATCAGGGAGTACATTTGAAATAAGGAATAGAGCGTTCACCACACATAACAGGTTCAATTGTAACTCTAAATCGGTTGTATACCTTGCCCAGTGCAGAGTATGCCCAGCTTTCTATATTGGTAAGACCGATAGGAAGTTGAAAGAGAGGGTATATGAACATGATTATTACATCAGAAAGGGCAAGGTAGAAAATGCGTTGGCGAAACACTGTGGTGCCAACTTGGGTCACTCCTTTTGATTCAGGGTGGTGGAACAGGTTGCCTCGGATCTGTGTAGGGGATGACTATCATCCCTTATTTTGGAGAGGCAAGAGGTTTTATGGCAGTTACACTTGGATGCTTGCCATTACCCTGGCCTGAATGAAGTGATTTAATTAACGTGTATTTTGAAATTAAAAAGTTTAGAGAGAAAGAGGTTATGTGGTATAGTTTTGAGGAACATTGTTGTATTTTATCTTGTTTAATCTCAGTTTTAATTTTAATATGTAGGGCATTTAATGTCTAGTGTATTTGAATATTTTGTCATATTGTACACACTAAAAGGGAATGTTATGTTTTATTTTGTGTACGGTTATTTCACACTGAATTTTTAAGACTATATTGCATTTTATATCAGTGAGAAGGGATGTTGTCTGACTGGTGCATATTCAGATTAATTAATCAAACCAACATATAAAAGAATGGTTTGAGAACATGTTTGATGTCTGAGGAAGTCAAGTCATTGACCTGACGAAAAGCGCTTCATGTTTATTGTTGAATAAATTAGTTTGTTTTTAGCCACCTGCCTGCAGCACTTTTGTTTCATTTACCAGTTCGTATTTGTTTTGTTTGATTTACATTTTGAATAAATGCTGCTTTTTTTACTACTAGTAGTTGGGCTTTCATTTCTATTCAAATGGTTTTGTTATTTTGTTATTTTTCTTTTAAGCTACTTTATGTGCATATCTATAGAGTTTTATTTTAACCATCTTCTATTTTCAAGAGTGCAACAGCATGTGAATAAGTGCATTTTTTTATTTGCCCTATGCACTTGGTGCACTGCTGTCCATTTGCCACTACTGCACATAATGCATAACTCTATATGCACCATAGTGCATGAGTTATATGAGTATCTTTTATCAGCAGCATGACTGTTGTGTATGAATCATGCTCCTGACATAACATATGATAGTCACTGTGAAGACAGATGAAGGCTGCCAGCCTAGCAAGATAGAATTTTGTAGATAATTCTGTCATTTGTAAATATTAATGTAAGCCACAGGCTTGTTCTCTTAAATGTGAAAAGACTGCATTGGATATTGAACTGCAAAATTGTAACAACAGTGCACTCTGCTGTAACAAAGCTGATAAGTCAATTCTTTGATGTCAAAATTTGGAGCTGATATGTCTAGAGAGAGGCATCATGCCTATTGTTTTAAGACCAGAGTTAATGGCTAGAATTTGCATGTATAAATGTCCTTTATTGCTCTGTTTCTGGTCAGGTGTAAAGAATGTAAATGTAGTTTCTGTTAGCCTGGGAACACCAGAGAAGTGTGAAGAATGATGTCATGTGAAGCAGCTCTGCGTTATCAATTTAAAGAGAGAGAATCAGAGAGCACTAAACATTTTTTCTTGAGAACGTCCAACATCATCAGCACTGTCTTGCTCTGGATGTAAGCAGGATTTTAGAACTGTGTTTTCTCTTAGATATAGCTAGGAAATAGGAAGATTAGACTAGTTTGTTTTTCTGTGATGTCAGAACTTTTGCTACTATATTATTTTAAGTCTTTCTCTGTGATCTCTGAACTCTTGACTAGCATTGTGCAGTAAGACGTATTGTCTTGTGTTTTATTATTTATTATTAAATAATTTTAAACCTTTCAACTGTGTCTGTTTTCTGTAGAGATAATTTAAGTTCTAGGGTGCATTGCATGTATATAGTGCTACTATACCAAGTCACTCTAATAAGCCTTGACTGTTCAGTCACACTTACCATTTGGATAATAATATTGCACAATAATAATTGGATACCCTTTCATAAGGGCCTTTGAGTAGCTGATATTAGTGGGTGGTGGCAGCTGGTACTACCTTTTAGACTGGGCAGAAAAGGGGCACAGCTGGAGAACCTGTGCCAGCCTTCCCCATGAGTGTCTGTGCAGTTGTATATAACTCTTATCTCAAAGTGTGTGTGTGTGTGTGTGTGTGTGTGTGTGTGTGTGTGTGTGTGTGTGTGTGTGTGTGTGTGTGTCAGCTACTTGGGCAGGGACATGAAGCACTGGTTGGACAGAAAAGCTGCTGGAGGTTTTAGCTTGCCCACTAGGCTGAGATCTGGACCCTATAGCTGTGCCAGTGGGGAGTCTTATTGGGGACCTGGAGAGAAAGGGAGAAATCAGCCCCAGACTGACTGTGATCTCTGTGTGCTCTTAAGGGAAATTGTACTTTACTGTGTGTGTTTTTATTATCCTTTCCAAATATGGACGCCCCTCACTGGTGTTAGTGGTGAGTATTGAGGCTCCTTGATTGTTGGGCCAGTGCACTGGCATCACAGTCACATGACCAGAAGAATCTAGTTGTGTGCATGTAGCATATTTGCAATGATTTCCATCCAGATATTCAAGGATGAGCTGCTGTGATCACAGTTGAGAGCCCATACTATTGTTTCACTGTAAATGAGATGATTGGTATGGGAGAAGGGAAATGGCAAATGTTAGTTATTTTAATATTTTCAAGAAGGGTAGTGGGGGGAGGTAAGAGAAGGTAGGGGCAGAAGAAAGGGTATAGAAATGGCAGCAGGACCAGGAAAAAAAAAAGAAAAAAAAGCAAACACAAAAAATTAGGCAAAGATCAACAAGGCCAGAGCTGACATAAATGGGGCAGACAGCATAAAGGAGTGATACAGGCAGAAAGATAGAGGACAATTGGTGATAGGGAGGATTGTGCTTCAAAAAATGTGAATCAAAGTAATACACAAGGATAGAGAACAGAAACTATGATGGCTGAATAGGATGGTGTGCCACTTGACTGCAAAGCTGCACTGTTCCTCACCCCACTTGCAGTCAGTCACCTCCATGACCACAATCATGTCTTATCCCAGCCACTCTTGGCTCACTGGTCAGGGCCATGAAGCTCTGAAATTCTGCTAGTTGCATGAGGCTGCATTCCAGCCTGCCAGTGCAGGTTTCCAACAGATGGTCCAGCAAGGCCATCACTAGGTCTTCAGCCTTCTGTTAGGTGACGTGTCTGATCCACCAGGGATGTCTCTTAAATGAACACCCTCCAATCTCCACTGAGACAGACCACCAGAGGTCAGCAGTGAGCCCTCCAGGTCATCCTTTCTGGATGACTTGTGTCACATCTCTGGCAAATAAACAGTATAACATCAATGACACTGCATGCATTCTAATGCCTGGGCAGCCATGTATGGAATATCTGGTAAATCAGCCTATTATCCTCTTTCTCACCATATGCTGAAAATATAAATAAAAAAAGAAGGATGGTTATAACTACAAGTCCTGCATATGGCTGAACACTTACGCATACCTAAGTACTAGTAGATAACTTTGACTACTACTCTAGATCACTGTCCCTAACCACCGCTTCCAATTGATTAAGAAGTCATGGTGGCACTTCTTTAGGTCATGTCAGCATCAGTAACCACCCGAGCAAAGCATCATCAGACAACCACTTTATACTGTGGACCCTCACAGGAGCTCCCCAGTATGTGCTTTCAGTGGTCCCTTTGCAGGAGATACAGAAATATTTTAGTTTCTTTTCTGCAAGACACTTTAGTCCTCATACATTCAGGACCTTCAGAAGCCATGGTCACATCATAGGCTGCTTTCTATTGGTGGCAGATTTACATCAACGCACATTATTGATATATGATGCATGCACATTGACAGGCAGTAGGGAAGTGTGATGGAGCTCAGTGACATGATAAAGTCACACATTACCAACTCTTGTGTTCTTGTGGTGTGGGGGAAATACACTAGCCAAACTGTATGGGCCCTGTATAACCCACTTTTGTGTCTATGCTTATGGCATAGTTTCCATAGGGGAAGTGAGGCTTCTTAAAAAACCCTCATCCCTAGAGAAATCATAGACTTGTCCATGAATGCACCGTGCACTTTGCAGTCTTCAGTGAGTGTGCACTGGCAGGCATGAGCTTCATTGCATAGTCCGGGATGGTGCAAGTGTATTAAATGTGTGATTCAGAGACAACTACCCTTAAATGTCTCATTAGCATAATTGCTATACTATGAACCTCAAAGATGCCAATAAAATAGAAGCGGCCATTGCATTATTCATCTCACTATGAAATTTTACTGGAATAGTGAGTGGAACTCTATATAGAAATTGCTTTCAGTCTACAGAGGAACAAACCATTTTACAGTTGCTGAGGTAAGTGTACACAAACCAGTGGTAAGTGTTGAGAATGACTTTATAACAGTAGGACTCCTTTGTTGTTTTTGTGGGGAGGTTGCTTCACAGTTATCTGTCAAAAGGGGACTGAGTGCACAGAGAAGTTAATGGCACAACTCTGCAGTACATAATCACATTGTTCTACAGATTACAGGAATATGTTACATGTGATGGAATAAGCATGAACAAGCCATAGCCAGGTGTAGTGATTGACTGGATAAATGTAAGACTTTATGTGGGGTTGGCTCCATAGACATGCTTACAGTTTTGTTAGGAGAACAAGGAGTGTTGCAATGATGGATATAGCTATGGGATTGTGTGAGGTACATTATGACCACTGGTGTACAGCTTAGACATGGAGAACTGCCTTGTGATGCACAATGTCTGCATATGTGGATCATAGATAGAACACAGTGGACAAGGAGAGGTGGGAACAGCACACAGGATAACAGGCATACATATATGGAGAGTGGGATGGCCATGCTTTATTGGGAGCTGTCATACTTTGACTTCTGATAGGGTACATGTCATAACAAAGTCCTTCTACATGCTGCCCTATTGGAATGGTATGGGGACCTGTGATGTTGATTATGGTAGGCATGACACCTTATAATGATCTAACTGCTACATGTATGTATGAACACTACAACATTTGCTCTGCATATTATGTGTCACCTTACTAACCACAGTGGTGTATCTCCATTTATAAGTTGATATGGCTCCTAAGGAGAGGAAGTTCCTAGACAAGTTCTCCCAGCCAGAGATGGAAGGGCTACTGTTGAGCCTCCATAAGCACAGATGGTGGATATTGGAGACAGATAAGAGTGACAGGGCTTTTTGTGACTGGCAGTGGCTTGAGCTTGTTGAGGACATGAATACAGTCAGTGGTCACAACATGGCAGCCTGTCAGGTCCAATGCAGGCTCATGTGATGATCTTGCATGCCCACAAGAAGGTTCATGCCATTATGCATGAGAGAATGGTCATAGGCGGGAGTCTGTCATCCTCATCCTAGACCACCTTGACCATCATAGTTTAGTCCTTGTTGTCCCTGTCTTTGTAGATAAAAATCATAATGATACTGGGAAGAGGCCTGAAATTGGGAGCTGAACTAGATGCATCATCCCATGTCTCTGTTAGAGATGCACCAGGGTAGCATTACTTTATGACAGTAACATAGGCTAAGGACATTCATCTGCTGTATGAGGAAGGATGCTCAACACCATTTTATTTCCTCTACAGGCACATCAGGGGTGCAGTCAGGAAGGCATGCCATGCATGGTATGTTTGCTTGCTTTCTTTGAATAGCTGTTATCTGTAGCATAGCTGCATCATGTTCATCTTTCTCCTTTCATAGATGTTCTGGTTATGTGGTCCTCCACCATGGAACAGGGCTTGCCTGATGATGATGCTACATAGGACTGATGGTAATGGTAGTTTTACAGCTGTGCAATCTGAGGGCTCAGCTCAAATGTCAGCAATGGTGACTGTAGTGGGCACACAGCCACCCACAGCCAGTGACACAGCTCTGTTACCTGTGGAACCCACTTCCAGCCCTCTAGAGCAAGGAAAGACAGCTCATGCCATGGCCACCTACTCAGAGAGTACCCCTCCTTCCCTTCCCATGTATTTATAGTGGGCTAAGACTGCTTCACAGTGCATGAGGGCAGGGGTTCGGAGTGGTGAGCCATTGGTCACCACAGCAATGCCTCCTGGTCCTTGACAAACATGGGTGCTACTGTGAGTATTATATAACAGATGTTCAGAGCAGTCACCCAGGCACAGGTAAATGCCATCACCACCACCATGGCAGAGATAATTGCTGTAATGTGCATTTGCAGGATGATGTACATGAGAGTTTTCAATGCCTGGGTCATATGATTCCCATGATAGATAGGTATCAGATACCATCTCTGCCTTCTGGGGTCAGGCTGCCTCCACTCACCAAGTTAGATGCCATTGCTGTGTCACCACTCATATTCTTCCACTGTGGATACAACTTGCAGTGTGGGCAGGTCACATTCCTGTTCTGTTACCTTTTCCACATTACCTTCTGTTGACATGCTTAATAAAGCATGATGTCTATGATTGCACAAATGTAGAGTACATGGCTGTCAGACACATGGCATGGCCATAAGATAACAATCTCATGGTTTGCCATTGCCCTTGCTGGTGGCTGTTGGCTGTGCTTCTCCTCACAAGGAATGCAGCTGTGGCTGGGATACTAATGGTCTGCTTCCTTCCTACCTGATGTCTCACAACACCTGTTACTCTCACATGCATAAAGACCAAGTACATCTGCTGGAGCTGCGTACTCTACAGTCCACTGTAAATAATTACCTAGTCCTGCTGTAAACCTACCCCTTTTAGGAAGCACTGACCTCTCCCTACATATTATACCAAACATCTACAATTTATTGGCCATATCACGCAATCAGTTCCACATCCATAAATATCCCTAGTACTGTGTACATTGCTGATTACTATCACTGTGCCCCTCCCCACTTGTGGATATGACAACTGTGCCTGCCCTCACTGCTGTGTTGTACAGGTAGGTGATGACTCATGCAAAGTGTGGCTAGTCAATGCACTGTACAACATAACTTGGGTTTAGTATTGCACGTCTGTTTTAATCTTTGCTGTATCTTACCTGGCCCATAGTTGTAGAATTAATGCTGCCTCTTTGCCAGTTCAGCAGTGTATTGCATCTGCCTTATAAATTCTTCTTTTGTACTTCATTCCTCTGACTGCTCCTCAACCAGCACCTCCTCCACTACTGGATCCTGTCAGCCTTGTCGTCTTATGGTGATTCTCTGTTCCAGATGTTTGTGTACTATTACATACTGCAGAACTGTACAGATATCTTGTTGTAGGTCTATGGACTATACTGTAGTGTGCCACCAAAGTCATCTAAGCAGTAGAAGAAAGCTTTCGCAAGTTTCAGCATATACTGAACAATGTTATGGGTCTGCAACCTTGTGATGCATTGCACTTCAGCCATGTTCTGTGATTTGCATTTTGGTGTCATGAGCTATGTCTCTGGAACATATCCATCCTCACCAATAAGATGCTACAGTGGGAAATCCCATGCACAAATCAAAGCATAGGTCAGTCATGCGCCAATCATGGAAACTGCCTGGATAGTGCACAGGTAAATTGCATATAGTATGTTGTCCATCAGATGATGGAGCAGAAATTCTTCTAGATTATGTACCATTATCCACGTGGATCAGGTGGTACATTAATACCAGTGTGGGTGCAATCAAGGGTCTCTAGAACCTTTGAGAAATGGTCTATTTCAGATGGTCTTTTTTCTTTCATCTGGTCCTCCACATGCTGCAACACAAATCAAGAAACTGGTGTAATATTTTTGAAGCGAATGCCTGTTAAATACCTACAATGTCCACATATAGATGCTGGAAGGTCCTTGCAGAAAGAATCGTCAAAGCTATTGTTTACTTTTGTGCCTGAAAGGATCAGCATTCCATGCATCTCATGAGCTATCAGATTCCATGTGATGACAACACATGTCCAGAGATGTAGCTAACTATTTTGTTGCCTGTTGTTGTTCTCTGATCTGGCACTTCTCTCAAGTTCAATTTGAGAATAAAAAAAGGTCCATTCCCTACTCTAGCACACCTAATTTAAGGAGCAACACATACAGGTCCATTATCATCCCAATCTATAGCCCTTGGGAGAAAAAAAAAGTTTGCCAGTCTGACACACCTAATGTAAGGAAAAAGAGAGACTCTTCTGTTTTTCATAATTTACACTCCTTGAAGAGCAAAAAAAAATGCTACAATTTATGCCACCCATGGATTACTAAAGCACTTTAGTTCAGACCAGACTGCAAATGCAATACTGACATTCATTTCTGAGTGCAGGTAATGCATTGAAGACCAATTGGCATTTGCCATTTGTGCCCTCTAACATTTTCCCCAGGATGGTTTCCCTCTTTGTCTCACCTGAGCAATAGCTCTGTACATGTCTACCGGTCGCCACATGTGTTTTTTGTTTTCATGATAGTATTCAAATATTTCCCTGTCATTGACATGATGGTATGTTTGATGTGGTAGAATTCTTCTGCAAAGTGAAGGGAGATATTGCACCTTGTCATCAATAATGACTCTGAGGGAGGTCTCAAACACAGTCTTTAGCTGTTATGACTACTACTGTTAGCACTGTAGCATGGCTTCTGTTTGTGCTCACTGAGAAATCACTGTGTGCACACTCATTGGTGACTAAGGCTATGCACACAAATCTTATATATTTCAGAATTGCTCCACAGCATTGTTTACACTCATTTGCATTTGCAGTGGTGCCCATTGCCATAATATTGTTCATTGCCGTATCATTGAATACGATGTTGACCACAAAATTCCACCTGCCTGTGCAGTGACAGTACCTGTGCCTTTGAATCGGCTCCACCCTATGCATTATTGCTCAGTCTTCAATTTTGGCTAATACATTGCACTATTCTTTTCTGTATCCTGACTACAGTGTGCCCATCTACTTTACACAGCTGTGCACAGTGTTCATGAATGGGATGGTTATTTTCTTTTTTTTACTTAATAGTACTATTTTGCATGTCAGTTATGATGTACTTTTCCCCAGGCAAGTACTTAATTGCAGTGTTTATTTTCTTCTCCTTGTAAATGATTTTATTTTGTATGCAATTCATTTTCCAGCATAATATCCTGCCACTACTTTGTGCAAATATTCATCTGCTTGTAGAAATTTCATATTTTTTAACCCACATTTTGTGCCTCTATTGCAGTGCTAATTAATGTAAGGTTTAGTAATATTATTGTAGTTGGCAGTCAGATGACTGTTTTAAATGCACTGCTTAAGCTATTAGAAAGAAACTATACACCCTTGACAACCCAGAGGTAGAGAACATTATATCAGGAATATTGTCCTAACTTTTCCCTTTTTTTCGAAGAATGAAATCACAAGACTTTTGCCACAGGAAAGCTGTTGTCATCTAATATAAAGAACATGCAGCTGTGTTTAGACAGCATGTACTGTTACACTGATAAGTTGCCATTATGAATTTGCCACTACAATATGCACAGCCTACTTTCAGACATGCTTATTTATGTAAGCAAATAAACATTTACAGTATTTTTATACTGCATCGCAGGGTCTGGAAGCACAACCATTGAAACCATAGTCAAAAGTTCAGTACAATAAAAGTGCAAGTTTTGTGTCTCTGATTTTCACAGGATTTACTGTATTACTATAGTTGTAAATAAGCTTACAGTCCTTAAAAGTTAAAGAAATTTCCTTCAAAAATGTCATAGAATGTTATGCTTAAAATCATAGGACTATAGTAGACTAATAATAGACTAATACTAATACTAATAGACTACAGTATTACTATAGTTGTAAATAAGCTTACAGTCCTTAAAAGTTAAAGAAATTCCCTTCAAAAATGTCATAGAATGTTATGCTTAAAATCATAGGACTATAGTAGTTCTAGTCTTTTAAGTAATTTAAGCAGTAATGACATTTATCACAACTGTTTAAGTGGTATTTGGCAATTTCTCTGACTTGCAAAGAGAGAGAAACCCCTTTTTTATAGTGCCAATCACACCCTTAACAGCTTGCACTTTGTGCAGCCACTCCCTTTACCTCACCCTAGCTATGGCCTTGGTCTAGACCCCTGTGAGATAAGTCTGTTTGAATATAGCCTTCAAGTCCTCACAGCTGCTAAGATCATTCTGTACTAGTGAAAGCTCAAGCCTGCTCCTGTTCTTTGCTTTGATGAACTATGAAGGGACAAGAAGAGGCACTCTTCTGGAACCCACCATGGGTAGTGAGTTTGTGATGGAGTTAATAATACTCAGTCACAAGTACATGGTCATTTCTTTGACCTGATCTGGAGAAATAGTCTTATAATTTAGGTGGCTAGAGATTTTTTTTTCACAGTCCCCCTCACTGACCATCAAACTACTCCATCTCAATTAAATAATGCCCCAAATAATCCATTATTTCTCAGGGTGAAATCCTATGGCACAAGAGGCAAGCAAACCAGGACCAGAAGCCAACATTCACATAACAGGGGAATTTGATTGTGTTTGTAAGCTCCATCATCCTCTGTACATGTTTGTAGTACCCAAGGGGTTGACATGCAATTAATTGTCCTGAACCCTCCTTGTATACAGCACACTCTACATAAATACTGGACTTCACTGGACATTCAGCCACAAAAAAAGCACCCAAGGACACCTTCTCTACCTGACCCCTTAAGACAGGCAATCAGGCTTAACTTTTTCATTCCTCTCCTCTCCATGCCAGCTCCAACAGATGCCTTAACTACTAAAGAAATTCAGATCACTTGGTCAAAGACAAGGTTTTAACCTTCTTTGTCAAGGGAACTAGACTGGCTAATAATTTTGTGGTACTTGAGACTAACATTCCCTTCCATTCTCTCTTTGGTACTAGCTGGGTATGTTGGTCAAGAAGGAGAAGGGTGCTAGTTATCCCTGTACCATGGCTCATTGTTAAAAGACAATGTTTGAGGTCTGATTGGATCATGAGTCATGGATATGGATTGCAACTGATGAAAATATGAACAGATACCAGGATAAGGCTTGGCACAAGCCTCTTTTACTCACATGCTGCCTTTATCAGGCACAATCCTAGCTACCAGTTCCCTCTTGCCTTACACCAAGCATATGATTTTCACATATGCCCTCTTGAATCCAATTGTACAAGACTTGCTCCTGGAGTTAGTGGGTGGGAGAATAACTGTCCTCAGGCTCCAATACAGAGTCTTCAAATCTAGAAGCCATTGCTTCTGAGATGAATATAGACAATGCACATTCACAGCCTTCTGCCTCTTACAGATAACCATTCTTTTGGAGAGATCTTGATGCTTCTGAGATTTTCTAGACTCACACATCCATTCCTTTCCTTAGAAGCACCTCAATGTATATCAGAAGAAGAGATGGGGGGTGTGCTGGGTTGCCTTTTAGATATGTTTAGTTAGAATGCCTCTCTGGAAGCCTGAAAGCATAATTTCACTGCTCTAGTGTCACTGACAAAGGCAGACGCCCTTTAATAACTTAAATTAGATGAAGGGAGTTGGGATTTCCTCAATGAGCATCCAAAATGGTTCTATGTGATCTTGTTCCAGTATATGTCTCACAACAGCATTTTGCTACTTTGTCCAAAAAAGACTCCAAATCTCTGGGCAGGTATGCCAAGAGAGCATACACCTCTGATTTTTGGGGCTTACTGCTCTCAACAACTCATCTGACTAATCCAAATTCCAGTCCTATTTTGTGGATCTGGCACTAGAAGTACCTCACTAACACTTGGCTAAATAAAGATCTGCTTGAGAATTTGCCAGCGGCTTTTGTAGTGAGTTTCCATGTAGCCCTCTGCACTTTTGACTCTGCAATATTTTGGTTAGAGTCCTAGGCTCAGGTATCTTTCTACACAAGATGTCATTGCTGAGGCTATCTTCCTAGAAGGAAGAGCTTAGAAATTACACAGTAATTGCAAAGATTAAAGGAGATATGACTTTTGACCAGAACTCTCTCAATCTAGTAGATGATTTTTAGGGAAGGAATAGTGCTGCACACAGCTGTAAACCTTTATAATCTCTCTGTGCACCTTTTCCAGATGAAGAAAGTCTCAGAAGAGGAAGACAACATTTTTCATTTTCAAGGAAAGCTGTCAAACTCCTGTGCCTTGGTCCCTCCTGTGTTGGTCAGCTCTGCAAAGATTATAACTTGCAGGCACAGATGCATCAGTTTAGAATGCTATCTGAAGCAGTTCATGTTCACCTTGGCTTGGGTAGCTGTCACTAAGGACTAGTGGGTTCTGAACATAGTCACAATTAACCATGCATTGGAAGACTTGGGTTCTGTTCCCAAAACAGATCCATAAGGAGACTGACCATCTCAACAGGGCTTTAAGAACACAAGTGATCTGTTGGCCTTTTGGAAAAAAATAGCCATCCTATTCAGCTCATTTGAGTATGGCAAGGGGGTGTAATATTAGATGGGTTTTTCATCCTTTTCTGGCATTCCCAGCAGTCCTAATGCCAGTTACAAATTTTACTGTGGAAGGATGCAAAGATTCTGTTTTGGATTTGGAATGGGTAAGGGACTTACTCCTACCACTTCCTCATTATAAATGATTGGAAAATGTATGCCCTGCTGTGGATATAAACAGCTTTGGCCAAAACATCTGGCACATTCAGTTCCAGGTAGTTACACAAGAATCTAAGAATGATACAAGACAAACAATGATGGAGACCATAAGATGCCTAGCAGTATACAGCTTTAAACAGACCCATTTAAATTTTTTCTTGAAACCTTTCTCAGTACTTAATAGTGCTCACCTCTCAAATCAATCAGGGATGTTTATGATAACCCTTTCAATTGTCAAGACTAGCATTAAAGGCTCTTTTCTAGTTTATGACCATGCTAGTGAAGGACAAGTAGATGGATTATATATCACTGAAAATGATGCATAATTTCTGACACATAAGTATCCAAGGTCTACAAAAGAAATTCATTTAGTTCATTCTGTGTGGGAATTACTTTTAAGCATTGATTGTTGACATTTGAGATTTCTACAGTGACCAGAATCAATTTATAGGACATAAAAGCTCCTTGTGTCATCTGCCAGGATATTTTGCTTCTGGGGGGGGGGGGGGGTCTCATTAAGAGACTTTCTGAATGTGTACTTGTATTGAATGATTCTGTGGTTGCAGTCCCTGACTGTGGTGATAAATGGAAGTTCTTTCTTTAATCCCAAAGGCTGACAGGCTCAGAGTTGTATGTTTGCAAATGCTAGTTATTTCTGCCTAACAGAACGGATCCAGCTCTTGGTGACTTAAGCATTTGCTTAGGGTCCACTGGCTGGGGGGACCTGTTGGCTGGGAAGCTGCCACAACATTTAATTTTTAATTAAGAATTAAATTACATGTCTTTTTTAAAAAGCATTCTTCTTTAAGAATGCACTCTGCATCTGTGCGTGTGTTGCCAGCCACAATCACATTTACATTCCTGCTTCTTCTCTGTGTGTATCCACACATGCACATTTAAATGTTCCTGTTGTTTCTTTTCCACACACAAATTTTAAACTTACTTATTGACAAGGTTCCTTCATTACTGCCTAGAGGTACATTCCTTCATTAAGTGTGTGTGAAATGCCGTAGTTAGGGATGGCAAGTTAGCTGATTAACTTGTTCAGGCTCAAACCACTCCCCTGATTACCATTGAGAAGAGCCTGAATCCACTATACCAACTACAAGACAGCTAAAGAGTTACAGTGCATTTTGAAGGAAGTGTGAGTTTAATGCATTTTCAAGGAATTGTGAGTTTCAAGGGAAGAGAAGTTTACTGTTGCTCATGCTAAGTCTGTTTCGATATGAAACTGATTTCTTTAGCAAATGACTATCAGTGTTTCTGTGATACAATTTGAGAGCGGTGTTAGTAGCACAATAAGTAGTATACTTGCCTTTGGTTTAGAAGGTTGTGGTTTTTACTCCCATACCATGTAGATGGATTGCTGATACTGCAGTGTAATTTAAGGAGCAGTGGGGTTGCTGCAAAACTGAGTGTGTCCCCCTTTGGATAAGATGGCTAGCAACTATAAACCTGCTGTTGGTTTTCCAGCCATTCTCTTTTGCAATATTACCAGCTGACCATTTTTTAGTGTATCATAGGCAGTTTATACTTCATGGGCATCAGACACTGAATGTAGATGGAACACTGAAATGTAAAGTTGCTTGTCAACAGCAGCCTCTTCATTCGTTACAGATCTCTTTAATGTGGCATTATTCAGATTACTTTTACTTCTGCAGAGATTGTGCATATTGATTAATATTGTTGGGACTGCAATGACAGAAGTTTGAGTGACCATTTATAGATGAGATGTTCTGAAATGGGTAGTTTTATCATTATTGGCTCATAAGCTTTTTTTCATTGCTTACTGGAACAATGTTCAAAACTATACATTAAAAACACACTCTAACAATCAATTCTGTTTTATACAAGGAATATAACTGAATACAATCAGGAAGGTGACTCAAAAAATATATGCAAGTATGCATGGTCCTAAAATGTGTGCAAGGGGCCTATGGTTTAAAAACAGCCCAAAGGCAAACTTAATCTGCCACTGGCCAGATGCATTTTCTTTGAATGTGGGTTTCAATACCATTTCAAGGGTAGAAAAGTTTACTGTTCATGCTGAGTCTGTTTTCATTCTGAGACTGTATTATTTGTTTACCAAATGGCTATCAGTGTTTGTGCTATAAAATTTGAAATAAAAGTTTTAAATTAAATCCAAATATCTGTAATCATTGTAGAGGTAAAGAAGAAAATAGTGTGACACTGACAGATTTGAACAGTGTTATGGGTGACTGGGAGAAATAGCCAAGTAATGGGACACTAGAATGACTGCTTTGATGGGGGTGGTAATCTTTGACCCTGCCTAGGGTCCCACTTGACCATGATCTGGCTCTGCTGCCTATATAGAGAGAGTTCAGAAAATGACGGCAAGAACATATGGTCTTGACATCATGGGATATTGTTTAATACAGACCCAGTGTCATCTCTTAATGCAACTTCTGGGAATGATGGCTCCTCCAATCATTCTGGTGTCACTTGAATACCCCAGATGTGTCTGTTACAAATTAAATTAAAGGCTAAGTAACTACAGAATGCTAATGATCTTATAACTTTGTTTCATATTATACTCCTGCTGCATGGACCTGGAGTAATGGGCAGTCTCTACCATTCTTCTGGAGGTCATCACATTCGCACAGCCAAACCCAGCCCAGATCCTAATGATGGATGCTCACCTGCGATCCTACATGGTCCAAGGTTTGTAATCACCCTTGGATACAGATTTCTACTTCACCGAACTAGAGATGAGTCCAGTTGCCATAATGACTAAAGTCTTCACCTCCAATGCACAGATCTAAAGGATTGATCCTAACCTCTGGCCAATGCTTGTATGGAGTCTGCATGTTCTCTCTGGATCTCTGTGGGATTTCTCCCACCTCCCAAAAACATGATGAGCATTTCCACTTCAAATTCACCCAATAATGGAGCTGTTGGCAACAGCACAGACTCTAGCTGATGTTCTATAGGGGGAAGAGTCGTATAGCCTGACCACTTTGGGCATCAGCTGTGGTGTGCAGTATCCTCAAGATATGAGAACATGAATAACAGGCTGAGTGCTGTGTCAGGGTTAGCCACTTGATAGTGTAAAAAGTGGATCTAGGTGATTTGGTGTTGTTGACTAATGACATTAGTATTTGCTGGAGATATGTGGGCTGAGGACATGGACTACTCTGACCTACAATGGGGATCCATGCTAATGTTGGGAGGGGTGTGTGTGCCCCTACTGGCCAGTATGTGCCCACGATAAAACACAGCAGCCCTGGGTCAGTAAGCTATTGATCAACCGGTGTCCAGTTGCCCATCTTGGGTTACCTGCAACAGCTCTTTTGAGCAAAAGCTGGATGTAAAATCAATTAACCTGCTAGCCTTGAACTATGATTTACTGCACCCAATGAACATTCATTGTCAGGATGGAGCTTTGAAGTGGATGACATGATGGGAAGGAGGAGGCTGAATATCCTATGTATCCAGGTGGCAAGATGGAAGGGAGTTCACAAAGCCACTAGGCGTGGAGTCCACAGTCTACTACTTAAGAGGTCAAAGTAGAAATGTATGAGAATTGTGGTGAGGGAGAAGCTTCAGAAGGCAGTGAGGGATGTCAACAAAATTAGAGAGAGAGAGAATTTATTTTATTTTTATTTATTTTACATTTGTTGACCGGGATAGTCCGACTGGATGCATGTCCATTTTCAGCGGAGGCCCGGGGAGAAAAGCTCCAAGGGTAAGCAGAAACAGCATTACATAATACCAGCATTACATATTACAAACAGACTATTTACAGTGATTACATAAGTAAGCAAGTTAAACAAGTTCCACAGGTTAGAGTTAATCCCGAGCGTAAATCAGGATTAAATTAAATTACACAGTAAACTGGTTAACAGATTTTTACACATTCTAGAGAAAGTTAGCCAGGTTTGATACATTGACATAGCCAGTTAAGTGCCAAATGTTGTTTGAGTCTAGTTTTAATTTGACCTAAGGTAGAAAGTAAGGTAATATCAGCTGGAAGAGAGTTCCAGGGTCTACTTACAGAGTTTGCAAAGAGAGTCACCGGCTGTGTTATTAATTTTGCTAGTCTGAATTAGTAGTTTGTTAGAGGATCGAAGCAGTCTAGGATTGTTATAGGGGGTGATAATATTTTTAAGTGCAGGAGTATTGTCCGGATTATAGAGGATTTTATAGGCCATAATCAGTTGGCTATACTGGATTAGGCTGGGTAGTTCAAGCCACCCAAGCTGATTTAGATTGATGCAATGATGTGTCCTAAAAGGCAGCCCAGTGGCAAACCTGGCAATGTGGTTGTAGCAAATTGAGAGTTTGTTAAGGACAGTCTTGTTTAAATTCGAGTAGAGGGATGCATACAGAAGGGTTGAAAGAAGGTGAGAGCAAGCTATGGCAATTTTAGCTGGAGGGGTTAGGAAGGCTTTTATTCTGTAAAGTGACCCTAGTTTTTTATTGATGGTTTTGATAGTTTGGTTAACATGTAGGTCGAATTTTAGATTATTATCTATGATGACATCTAATAGTTTTGTAGAGGGGTCAGGGGAAATTATTGTGCCATCATTTGAATTTATGGTAAAGGTGAAAGCGGTAGACCTACATGTTGGTGAAAATAACAGCATTTTAGTTTTTTTGGGATTTAGGATCAGATGGCATTCAGAAATCCAGTTTTCTATTGTATTAAAGGTGGTCTGGGTAGCTGACCATAACTGTATTGGAGATGTGGCCGAGCAATTCAGAGTAGAGTCATCAGCATATTGGATACAGCTGACTTTTGGGATGACAGTATAAAGGTCGTTAATGAAGATGGAGAACAGCAAGGACCCTAGTATAGAGCCTTGTGGTACTCCAAGGGTGTTAGGTAGAAGATTAGCGAGTTTGTTCTGCCAGAGGACAGCTTGCTGTCGACCATTCAGGTAGGATTGAAACCATTGAAGGGTTCTAGTATCTAGACAGAATGTTTGCAGAGTGTGGATTAAAAGTTGGTGATCAACCATATCGAATGCCTTGGAAAGATCCAAGAAGAGGACTGAGGATATATAATTATTGTTGCGATTATGGTTTATGGTGTTGGTAAAGGCTAGGAGGGCTGAAGTAGTGCTGTGATGAGGACGGAAGCCATGCTGAGTGTCTGCCATACGATGATTCTGGATTAGGTGGTGCATGAGTTGTCTATGAATACATTTTTCCATAATCTTTGCAAGTGGAGAGAGTATAGCTATTGGCCTATAATTGGAGAATTCAGTAGAGCTGCCTCCTTTGTGAAGTGGGATTACATAGGATATTTTCCAGATGGTGGGAATTTTAGCTTCTACTATGGTTCAATTGATTAGTATTGAGATGGGGTAAGCAATAGCATCAGCTAATTTTTGTAGGTACTCGGCAGGGAGTTGATCAGCAGAAAGTGTAGTGGGTTTTAATTTTTTGATCAAGGTACGGATAAGTGAAGGGGCGACTGATTGGAAGCTGAACGCGAGTAGGTTTCTAGGGGTGGTACTTTCAGGACCAGGGGAGCTAGGAGGTAGTTGGCTAGCTAGGGCTTGAATTGTCTCAGTAAAGAATCGGTTAAAACTGTCAGAAACATCTTCAGGGGTTTTATCAATAGTAGCAGCAGGGATTGGGGTTGAAGCTTGTCCAGGATGTAGTAGATTATTTAAACCTGCCCAAAACGTCTGAGGGTTATTTTGTTTTACTGTCTGTAAATTACAGTAGTATTGTTTTTTGTCATGTAAAATGGATTTTTTTAGTTTCATTTCTGGATTGCCTGTATTTAATGTGATCTTGGGGGTCTTTAGAAGAACGCCATAAAGCCCATGCTTTGTTTCTAAGGGTAATTTTGAGTTTAGACTCTTTAGAAAGCCATGGTGCAGTTTTTGCCTTTGTTCTCTTTGAACGAACAGGTGCATGCAAATCAAGCATCTCGAAGAATTTGTTGTTAAAGTATGCTACTGCTTCCTCTAAGGGGAGGTGTTTTAGAATAGACCAATAACATGAGTTTAGTTCTTGTTGGAATTTGGCAGGGTCAAAGTTTTTATTGTTTCTAACCTTTCTGAGTAAGGGTTGTTGGGAATTAATGGCTTTGTGCTTAATTACATACGTGAGAAGGTGATCGCTTAGGCCATCAGGGAGGGTTCTAGAGGTGTACAGTTGGGGGTGACTATTTATGAGTACCCAGTCAAGTATGCTTTCTTTTTGGTTGTGTTTACCTATCCTGGTAGGGGTGGATATGATTTGTTTAAATGCATGCAGGTTAATATGGGTGGTTGGGGATTCTGAGGAAAAGGTGCCCCAGTCTATATTAAAGTCTCCAAGTAGTAGGGTTTCTTGGGGGTAGTGACATGATAGCCAGTGCAGGATATCTTCAAGTGTAGATATATTGTTACCTGGGGAAATGTACATACAGATGATATTAATGCATTTATTTTTATTAAGTTGCAATTTGGTGGCAAGAATCTCTGAGTTATTAATCTGAGGTGGTTGTATTACATCTATGGTGACATTCAACTTGGATTTATAGAGTACAGATACCCCACCCCCTTCCTGGAAGCACAATCCAGCCTGTGTATGTTGTACCCAGGTGGTAACACTTCATTGTCTGTAGTGTTAGGTTTTAACCAGGTTTCAGATAAACAGAGAATCTCAGGGGAGTGGACATCCAGACGTGCATGCAATTCATGTACCTTGTTATTAATGCTTCAAATATTGAGACGACAGGCTAGGAGAGAGTTAGCTGGCCTATTAATTGTAGGTTTGTAGCTTAGATTGCAAGTAGAGGGGGTATGTGTATCTGAAGTAGGTGGGCCAGGGTTGGGGTGAATATCACCACCAAGTATTAGGTTAAGTCTATACTTGGTGATGAACTTCAGGAATTTGTTTATTAGTTTGAGGTAGTGTTTGGATCTAGAGCTAATGTGCCTGGTAATCAGACTCTAGTGAAGAATAGGGCACTATTCATAATCTCAGCTATGCTCCCAACAGGGTTGTGATAGTGAGGAAAAGAGTGCATTCAGACAGCAGTTGCAGGACCTTCTAGATCAAGCAGAACAACATGAATTGGTGTTGATAATGGGTGACCTGAATGCACATATCTGGAAAGACAGATCAGGAGATGAGGGCAACCTTGGTCCACATAGGTGGAGAAAGAATAATAAAGAAGGAGAGACCTTCTAGATTTCTGTCTGGCAAATGGATTGATGGTGGCTAACACATGGTTCAGTAAGAGAGACAGTCACAAGATCACATTAAAGGGTGGCCAACATGCAACTCAGGTAGAGTTTTTCATAGTAAGGAAAGGGCACTGGGATTAAATCAGCAATTGTAAAGTCATCACCATTGAAACAATCAGCCAACATAATCCATTGGTTGTCACAATCATCTGCAAGCAGTGGTCAGAGAAGACTCGAAGGTCAACACAGACCAGATGAAGACCTGAAAGTTGACTGGAGAGAACACGAAGGTTCAAGGAATTAGTTAGGGCTTCAGCACCTCAGGACAAAGAGGAATAGGTGGAGATGAAAAGAATGGCAGCACCTCAAAACAGCATGTGTGAGGAATGCAGCCAGGTATGGAAATAAGGTACATAAGAAAAGCTGGTGGTGGTGGAATGCAGAAGTACAGGAAGTCATCAAAAGAAAGAAGGAGTGCCGGAAAAAATGGGAGACAGAAAAGATGGACCAGGCAAAGAAGGAATACTGGTTAGCTAACAAAGAGGCTAAGAGATGAATTGCAATAGCAAAGAACAAGGCATTATAGGACTTCTACCAGCTTCTTGACAGTGACTCAGCAGATGGCACAAAAAAATAAAACAAAAAACAATATCAGATCGCAAGGCAAGGTCAGAAAGATAAAGAATATAGTCAGACACTCTTCGTAAGGGAAGCCAGTAACAACTTGCTCCACAGATAATCAAAGGCAGATGGAAGGAGTCCTTTCAGAAGCCTCTGAATGAAGAAAAATGCCACAGAAGCCGTACAGCCCCAGACATAGACTATTATGAAAGAAGAGGAAGAGCTCACCCTAGAAGAAGTAAGAACAACAGTAGCAAAATTGAAGTAGGGGAAAGCAGCAGGCTCAGATGAAGTCACAGCAGATATGATCAAGATTTTGGGTGAGATAGGGGAGAAACACCAGTATGGACAGGAAGGCATATCCCAGATGATTGGAGAAAAAGCATATTAGTGCCAGTATACAAGAGCAAAGGGAATATCCAAAACTGTTGGCAGTGCAGAGGCAGTAGCATAGCTATGGCAGGGCGAGAGGGGCAACTGCCCCAGGCACAAAGTGTGGTGCAATCAGCCAGTCTCAATCACTCTTTAATGCAATACTGGCTTTTAAAAGATAATACTGCATTTGCAATAGAACTTGAGAGCTGTAGCACTCTCTGTATGGTCTAAACTACAGCAAATGCTTGCTACACTGTGCCAAGCAGTTTAGTGCAGTTTAAAAGTTAAAAAAAAAAAACCTTTTTTTTAAGAAAACCTGATCACTGTAGAGCACCACAACTGTTTGCTATATTTGTAGTAAGCAGTTTGCATCAGTTTAAAAAGAAGAATTTTAAACTGAAACATGAGCACTGTAGCACTCTGTGCAGGCAGAGTACAAATTGCAGCAACTGTTTACTACATTTGTAGCAAACAGTTTGCTACAGGTTAAAAGAAAAAGTGATCTTTTTTAAATAAAATATGTTGAAGTAGGGTTGGGAGTAGGGCACAGAAATGGGATGTGAATGGCTGAGGCAGGAGGGAGGGGTGTGCCAGTAGAAGGATCATAATTTTTTTTTAGGTTGAACTAGCTATGCTTTTGTACAGATGTATCAAACTTCTCTCACATTGTATGACATGACTGTTTTTGACAGGGTGATTGATAAACATATACACAGAGTAGTAAAAAGTAAGATGGGAGATGAGCAGTTCAGATTCAGATCAGGATTCAGCACAACAGACCCATTGTTTGCAATGAGACATATAGTTGAGAAGAAGCTAGTGATGAGGAAAGAGTCCATGTGGGCATTCCTAGACCTGGAGAAAGCATATGATGTTCCAAGAAAGCTGATGTGGGCACCCCTGTAGTGGTTCAAAGTCACAGATACACTGGTAAAATTAGTGTAGGCTAAGTATAAGGATCCAATAACTCAAGTAAGAACAATGTTTGGTTTCATAGAGGGGTTCCTAGTGGGAATGGGTGTACATCAGGGTTCAGCTTTGAGACAACTGCTGTTTATACTGGTGATGAACTACATCATCAAATTGGTTGTGGGGAATAATCTACATAGTTGCTATAACCAGATGATGTGGCATTACAGGCAGACTCTCAATTAGAATTTAAGTAAAGGAAAGGGAATGGAATGCAAAATTGATGACACATGGGCTGAAACTGACTACGGATAAGACAGTTGTAATGGCAGCAAATGGGGAAATCAGAACAAGCTGAAAACTGAGATAGAACAAAAATAGTAGAGTAGGTTAACAGCTTCAAGTATCTGGGAGACGTGATTGAAGAGAAGGAAAGTATGAATGAGGAGGCCAAAGCTTTAATTAGGGGAGCTTCAGCCAACTGGCATAAAGTGTCAGGGGTAATGTATGACCTAAGAATGCCAAATGATCTGAAAAGTAATGTATATAAAACAATGATGCAACCAGTACTACTGTATGGTACAGAAACCTGGGCGAAGAAGGCAGAGCAGTTGAGAAAGAAGATGATGTGTCTGAAATGGATGACAACATGCACAGTGTGGGACAGATGAAGAAATGAGGACATCAGAGTAGCAGCCATAGTAGCTCCAATTGAGAGAATGTCAAAGAGAACAGATTACAGTGGTTTGGGCTCATGTGAAGAAAAAAAAATTGGGATAAACAGGAAGAAGGAAAGAGGAAATGAGGCCATCTAACAAAGAGATAGGTGGCATTGTGTAAGAAAAGGCCTGCAACAGTCAGGCATGACTGTCAAAGAAGGTAGGAGAGTGGCATTGAAAAAAGAGAGATGGTGACAGTTGAAATGAATCCTAACTCCATGTAGAAAAATGGGACGGGTGATGATGGTGATGATGAACTAGAGGTGAGTGGAGAGTTTCTGGAACTGACAGTCTTTGAGTCAAAGCTATTCCTATGGTCATTTCTCTGTGCAACACAATAAATCTGCTGAGTGGTAGCAAAACATGAAAAGGCTACACGGTCACACACCCTGGGTAAAGAAGGGGTGCACATATTTCAGTGGACTGTAGACAGAAGCAATACTTTCTGAGCAGACTGCATTCCTGGGAAAGTGAATTAATTGACAGGCTTTACATTTCACTGCTCTAGTCTTCTCTTGAATGTTTGGATATAGAGACTCGGACTGGCTCAGATCTGCAGTGGAGCACTTTGCAGAGTGATCTATTTGCCACTGGCAGAAAGTAGTCCTTCTCCTGTACAGCTCAATAGAGCATGGGAAGAGGGCATAGCAGTGGATGTGTTTTCCATCCTGTGGGATGTGACATTTCTGCTATTCCAACAGATCTGACTTCCTATTACAAATTTCAAGGAAGCCAAAACCAAAATCTGAATTTTATTGCTACTTGGTAGGCCAGAAAGACGTGACTTCAGAGTTCCTAGCACTATAAAAAGAGATTGAAAAATTCACTCAGCCCTCTAATCCCCAAAGCACCATTCAATATATGCAATACACCAAACACCCCTCCTGAAGTTCTGGATGTGCTCAGCAACATTAAATTGCCTACCTAGCCTAAGCACAAATACTAATTTTAGTTTTATATTATTTACATGCAAAAAGCAATTTGCTTACCAAAATCCACTAATAGTAAATGTTTCATCCAACCTTGACATATTAAAAATTGGCATTAACTAAAATAATTACAAAAATATTCCTTTTAAATTTCAGCTTTCTCAACGTTGAAGTAAACTTTCTACCATACCAAAGCAATAATACCACTTTCACAATTCTATGTCATTCTTTTGCAAAAGTCAACTCTGTTGCTGCTGTCTACATTCCTTGTTATTGACTTTCACATAGAATATATACACCATCTGAACCACAATAACCATGACTGCAAGGACTATTCCTCCTCTTCTTTTATATCCCTCTGCGTCCACAGATTTCAGACAATCTTCCATAATCCTCACTCTCTCATCATCATCAATCCTCAAAATCATCAATAGTTGCATGCCTCATTCTGCAATTTTACCCAAATTGAAACCCACTTCATATGGTCTTATAAAAAAAAAAAAGCCAGTTGATAATATTCACTTCTACCTCGACCCAATCTGCTACCCATATTAAGAACACCCATAATCACACACACACACACACACACACACACACACACACACACACACACACACACACACACACACACACACACACACACACACACACACACACACACACACACACAAACACACCACATCACATTTCTCATATTCATCATACAAACTGATCTATCTATCTATCTATCTATCTATCTATCTATCTATCTATCTATCTATCTATCTATCTATCTATCTATCTATCCATCTATCTGTCAATATATCTTTGTTTACCAGGGTAGCACACCGATGAAGACTAATTGTTTTCCATCACAGCCCAGATGAAAATATCACAACTAAAATTAAGAGTACACAATGCAATAGAAAATGGCAGTGTAGTTTGCAGCAAGACATTATAGAACTGACAGTCCTTAGGAAGATGAAGTTAAATATAAACTGTTGATCTACATGAGATGACACAAGTCTTATAGCAGTGGCAAACAGTATATTAACAATATATACAATAACGTTTTTTTGGCTAATTTGAGGCAAGTGAAGAGATGGGTGGTTAGACAGTAAACAGAGAGAGAGAGAGAGAGCGTTAGTGCATTAAGTGTAGTGACCCTTATTTGAAGCAGGAACATTGACTCTCATTGAGTAGGTGTTTTTTCAGTTGGTTTTTGAAAGTTGGGTAGATGGCTAGTTCTTTTAAATACATGAGGAAGGACTGCTAAAGATGGGGGGGGGGGGCTTAAGAGGAGAAGGCTTGCTTGGTCTGCTGAAGCTTATTTGAGGGTGTGAGCAATAAGGTGATATATCGTGATACCTTATGAAGTAGTAGGAGGATGTGTTTTTTCAATTAGTATGAAAGATAGTGTAGAAAAAGTTTCCAGCCAAAGAAGAAGTTTAAAGTGTTTCATGCCTAGTAGTAGGTTTACTCTCTGTTGTATGGAGAGTATCTTACTTTAGCAAGGATAAAACAGTGATGCATAGGGGAAAGCATGTGAAGGGAAAATCTGAAGATTTTGTTGGAAATAGTTTATACTGTGTTCATTTTTTTGTGATGCTGCAGTAATGACTGGTAGGCAGACAGTTTGTAGTGTGTGTTGCTGTTTTTGTGAGGTTGCAATGATGATTGGTATGACAATGGTTTGTAGTGTGTTGGTGTTTTTTGCGATGATGCAGTGATGACTGGTAGGCCAATGGTTTGTAATGTGTGTAGGTGTTTTTTGTGAGGCTACAGTGATGACTGGTAGGCCACATTCTAGCTGGACACAGAGAACTCCTTTGCCTATAGCTGACCTTGCTACAGCTAATGGTTTGCAAAGAAGAAAGGGGGATTTATTTGATTCATTGTTTTTCAATATGGGGTTTAAAACTGAGAGCTTGATCCAGCCATATACTATTGTATTTAAAAGAGGTGTCAATTTTTGTCTTGTTGTTGAGGTCTGTGAAAGAGATGACTGCAGTTTTTTTTAAAGTTTTTAATGATTTTATGCTTGAAGGGTTAAGTATGAGTTGTTTCTTGATTAGCCAGTGATGGAAAGTAAATTGCCCTGAAGCTGGGATTGGATGTTCATGAGAATGTGACTGTAACTATGGATTACCATGTTGCCAACATACAGAATAATTGGTAGGCATGGAAAATTATATAGATTTGTTGATAAATATGGAGGAGAGGAGATATGCAAGAATGGAATCTTATGGGATGCTTGTTTGTAAAGTAGTTTTATTGGTAACCATTCAAAATGTCAATTCCCAGGATATGGGGACCAAATGAACCAAAATCCAGACATAAATATATTAAGTCCAAGATTGCCATTTCTTGGAATGTTCCTTTTCCTCTGAGATATGGTGATCTCAGAACTGGTATCTATATGTTTGAGATGGGGGTGCAGAGGGGCTTACCCCTTACAAAAGAAAAAGGATGCTAGATCTTAGGTCTTTTTCTGTGTTTTTCTGTCTTTTTGTTACTCATTTCAAAACTCTACATTGCAAGCTCCAACATTTCTGTAGGAGACAGTTGCATCTGAGGGAGGTTCCAATTTTTGACTTTTATGTGCTTGTCTGAGAGGAAACCTTTGAACTATGGTAATGAATCTGGGCTAATGCTGATGTATACTAGTAGTTTGTTGAGTAGAAGATAGTGCTTTTCTAGTTCAAAGGCTTTCATTAGGTCAGTGAATGGAACTCCTGTAAGGTTGCCATTGTCTGTGTTGTGCAAGATTTCATTGATTAGCCAGAATAATCATTCTTCTAGCACAAGTCTGTATCAAACCAAATATGTCTCCCAGCTATCTCCATTTTTCCACCAGAATAAACAAGAGTTACTCAAACACCGCCAGCTAACAATATTACTACTTAGCTCAATAAGCATGCTGTGCAGTCTAGAGCAATTAGATTAATTCCTATCCATCACAACCTAGACAAAACTGGAATTACTGAAGCTTGAATAAATACAGAAAGACCCAACATTAGCTAACACAGCCCCAATTATAGTTATCTTTTTAATGCCATTCTTATCAAAACCACAATTAAAATAACAATCCTAGGGGAAACCACTTCCACAAGTGATCCTAACTGGCCGGCTCATAATTTTCATGTAAAAAGCTCTGACTCAATTTTTCTTGTAATCATATAACCCCCTCCAGTCAACCTTATGAAAATCATATTATTGCTAAATCAACTCATCTGACTTTCCAAGCTTCTTAAAACTATTATAATTCTTCAGGATTTAACATTAACATTCCTGCAAGCTCCAGCACAGGTGTAATAGGTGTCCTATTTAACTTAGACCTTATGCAGTTCATACAAGTACCTACTAATAATTAATATCCCAGATAAACCCTGAGAAGTCAAAGTTCTGCTACCCACTTTCAGCGATCACTGTCACGTGACATTCATCATTAGACATACAAATTTTAAAACAGACAGACACACACACACACACACACACACACACACACACACACACACACACACACACACACACACACACACACACACACACTCTAACCTCCTTTCACCCAAAAACACAAAACATACCTCAACTTGTCAGTCAGAACTCTCTAAAACTAACTGGATACCCATTGTAACAAATTGTAGCCTGACTGAAATAACACCAACTGTAGCAAAAACTTGACTGTAAATTCAGAACCAACCTATACACTGAGATCACAGCCATCCACAATCCTGTCTTTAACCCCCCCCACACACACACACACATATCAAACTTAAAATTACAGACCATACTTTTTCTGTAATGGCTTCACAAGCTTGTGAATCTTTGTTAGTCAGTTTGAAAACTATCTCCCACAATGAAAAAATCCAAAAACAGCCACTTGTAAATACTGCAGAAGCAATAGGATCACATAAGTTATCCACCCAATTTTTGTCAATATAAGACTCAACAGAAAGTTCATTTCATGATAATTCTAAGGTTGGTAAGACTAAATAATGCTGTTCTGTATTCTTTCTTACCCCCCCCAAAACAATTCACATTATTTTCTCTTTTTCCTAACAATATGCCTTGTTCTTCAACTTCTCCTACTCCTTATAATACTGCATATTTTGTAAATATTTTGCATTGCACATTTGAATACCACAAAATGATACACATTATAAAATATGCTGCCAGTTTCTTTAGGATTTCTATTTTTTTCTGCTTCCCCTCCACTGCTCTTCATTCTTACCAACCTGGCACTTTAACACCTGTCTTTGCTGGATCTGTCAGCTGCTGACCTGGGTTCCTATCAGTTTGTTGAAACTTCAGCAGTCCGAACACCATATGTTCCAAATGTGAAGTTCGAAAACTGATTATCTTGAAGCAGCGGAACACCAAATTCTTTCCCAGGGAAAGAATTCAGTGTGCCATTTCTGTGGCTTTGCAATTTTCAGCACTGTGGTAGAAAGTTACGGGTCAGGTTCAGGTAAGTGTGCGATTGTGTGGACATTAGGGTTAGGGCACTGGTTAGGTGAGTTAGGGTTAGGGCGTGTGTGAGATGGGTGTGCGATAGTGACAGACTTTAGGGTTAGGGCGGAATAGGTGAGTTAGGGTTAGGGCCCTGGTCAGGTGAGTGTGCGATAGTGATGGACCTTAGGGTTAGGGTTTGGGTTAAGGTTAGTTGATAGACAGTAGTGTATGTACAGTTTAGTGTAGGGTTAGATGTAGGATTTTAAGTGTATGTGTGTGGATTGCTGTTTTTTTGATGTGCTTGTGTTGTGTGTGTGTTTCTTGGAACAGCGATTTTCTTCCCTGGGAAAAAAATCGCTGTTCTAAGCCTTCGATGGTTTTGCACTTTGAGGTTAGAAGTTCGAACATATGGTGTTCGAACTTCTGCCATTTCAATGATGTGATCTAGGCCCGCTGACCTCCACCACCCTGACTTTCAGCCTGGTGTATGTGCTGGGCCAATCACAGAACAAAGTAAATGGATTGTTGGCTGGTCTGTGCATCCATCCTGCGGGGGGTATTTTTCTTGATGCCTTATCCACTTCCCCTTTGTGTGGATCCATGGTTTAGCCTTGGGGGTGGGTGTGCAATAGAGACATGCCACATGTGGTGTTTTGCCCCACCTCTGCAGCAGCTTATCATTGTCTCCACCCTTAATCTCTCCTTGTAGGCACACCTACGTAGTGCTGTCCACAGCCTTCACTAGGGATCAACACTGTAGATATCCATGGACAGGATGGTAACATATATCCCTCCCTTGCAGCTCCTTTAGTTGCCCAAGATGCAAATTTCACCAGGGTTGCCTGGGCCTGTTTAGTATTTCTATTTTAATATTTGTAGTTTCCTCTTTGATTTACCATTAATACTGTGACTGTAACTTATATATACATCTATTAGATCTTTTGTTTACAACATCAGCTCTTTGTGGAATATTTTTAGCATTGTGTTAATTATTTACTCCTCATCTGAATCTGGAAATGGTCGATCAGAATCAGCACTCTACCCTGGTTAACATATGAAAACAAATAAATATAAGGGCTTTCCTCATCCTAGCCATAGATGTCCCCAGCAGAGTTGACACCAACTTTCACTTGAAGAAGGCATATGACACATACTCCATAATGTCTTATGCGAGGTGCTACAGCATTAAAAGGTTCTTGGACAACTGCTATGTGCCATTTGGTCCCTATATTCCTGGAGCAAGAGTTGTGTCCACATATTTGTTGTTATGTTGGATGTTTTAAAGCTGGATATAGGATGCCACTGAGGGTCCAACTTATCTCTCCTCCTATTTGTAATTTTTATGGACAGGATATAATGGTGTGGCTTAGCTCTTGAGAGTATCCAGTTTGAGGATTGGGGGGTTGCACCTCTGTTGTTTTCAGAAAATGCTGTCCTCTTGACCTTAAATAACTCTGATATCCAGTGCTCACTAGAGCAATTCTCTGCTGAATGTGAAGTGGCTGTGATTAAATCAGTATCTCCAAGTCAGAGGTTATATTTCATTTCCAGAAGACAGTGGATTGCTTCTACAGGTGGGGGGAGAACATATACTGCAAGTGAAAGTTCTTGAGTATCTTGGAGTCTTGTTCATAAGGGAAGACAGGATAATAATAGCCTGACTACTGGAAAGATGCAGCAGTGAAAGTACTATGGGGTGAATTCAACAATGGTGGTGAAGTGGGATCTAAATCATACAATGAAGCTCTCAATTTACCATTCAATTCAGGTTGCTATCCTTACCTATGGTCACCAGCTTGGGTAGTGACAGAAAGGATGAGATATGGGACATGAGCTGCAGAAATTAGAGAGTTGCTGGTCTCACTATCCATGTCAAATTGAGCAGCTTGGCAATTTGGGAGGATCCTTCAGTAGAAACTCTGCTTTTGTTGATCAAAAGGAGCCAGATGAGATGGTTTGCGCACCTAGTGAAAAAGACCTTTGGATATCTCCAGTGGGCAGTGTACTAGGTATAGCCCACCCTACTTGAAAGAGGTTCCAGAACATTCCCAGCATTTACTAGGAGAGAGAAATTGTATCTGTCAGATCATCTGTTAACACTTGTTGATCACCCAGAATCAACTAGAGATTGCTGGGGATACAGAAATTTGGTTTGTCTTGCTCAGGTTTTTACCATCACAATCCTCACAAAATCAGACAGTTTACAAAATGAATGGATATATGGAGTACCCTGAACCTCCAAGCTGATCAGTTAAACATGACTTATTTCATGCTACTAAATGCATGATTTGGATCATATATTCTACAGTAAAGATGCATTTATCAGCTGTTTCTGCCAGTTATGACCTTGTGGAGGACTTGACCATGGCCCAGCATTAGTTGCTCAAACAGTTCTTTAAAGGAGTTCTACATCTCAGTCTACCTGTGAAAAATGTCAGTCTGGCACAGGATCATATCTTTGTGAACTACATGCTTGTTTAACAGTACTGAAGATTATGTATTGGAAAACAGTTTTTCTAATGGCCATTAGCTCTGGTTGTTTACAATTGCTAAATATCTTTAAGACTATCTCTCATATTCTTCTGAAGGCAGTTTCTGAATTGTTCTTGAACAAATCCATCCCCTCCATTGTAGAACTTAGCAGTGGAAGAAAGCATGAAAGAGACAGTCTTTCATGCCCTGTATGTGAATCATCATCATCACTGTGGTTTTAGCAGAAGAAGGTGAATGAGTTTAGGAACATTGAACAGATGTCTATTTCTTTAACTCCAAAAAGGGATGGTGTCATACTTGTCAAAATTTTTTTTATTGTAAATTGCAAAATAGATTATTTTTTCCCATCAGGTAGTCAATCACTGACTGTAAAATTCATTGGTCAAAGACAACTCATCTGTAGAGGTGGCTGCTTCCAGAACATGTTTCAAGAAATTATCCACTGTAGACATCTATATCATATCTAAAACCCAAAAATGGGACTTTCCAGCCAAAACCAACTAAAAGCAAAAGCAAACTGACAGACCAAACCACACAACCAAGGAGCCAATATGAATAAAATTTTTATTATTCCAGTTAAGTGCTTTCATCCTGAAACAGGACTTCATCAGAACAAGATGTCACTCTAGAAGCATGGGGTATCAAATCTACATAAAAAATTAGTGCATCAACCATGACTAGATGAGTTTGAAGTGTTTTGATACCTTAGTGCTTTAGGATTTCTGCTTCTGAGGACCTGCAGATTAGGAAAAGGTGATGGAACAGCAATATTTAAAAAGAAATGGGGCAGCACATCCTGATGTTGTGTGCGAAACATACAAGCAGACTGTCACAACCTCTCCCAACTGGTCCCAACAGAGTGTCATATTTGAGCTCCCATCAGTGGGAGCATTGACAGCACTTCCTTCATTTTAATAAAATGCACATAATCCTTATGACACTGTCATGGTAAAACAACCTGAATTTGTTAATGCACCCTGATATGACAGTGGCATAAGGGCATAAAAGATGCACAGCCATCACTCTAGACATAACAGTTCATGCACTATGTATTGAGATATTTTGGGCTCCCGTACTCCGACCCACTGGAAATATGTCCCAGCACATATCCAAGATGTACTGGAGACAGGCTGTATCTTTCAGATGGCCTATTAACACCTTAATAAGAAACATTAGGAGAGTTGTTGTTAGTAATGAATCACACTACTATAATAAACTTATTGCACACAGCTAGAAATAAACATTATGTTTGTGAATCTCAAGGAATATCCATAACGAAAAGAGAAAAGAGCAAACAAAAAAGAAATGAAATGTGAATGATAACAAAGGAGAGAGATAAATGCTGATTCTGTGTTGATCTATTTATCAAATATTATTTTCAAATAATACTCAATTCAAAGTGAAGACATAACTTAAATGCTGTTAGAGCAAATCTTATCTACACCTCTGGAGCAGGGTTAGACTTACATATACCTACTTAATACATTCAACTCCAAGGTTGTTATACTTCAAGAAAAGGGAGTTATTTCCTTCTGCATTTACTTTCATCAATCAAGGTGCATTTAAGACAGTTTAATATATTGGTTAAGTGGCAATAATTCAGGTGACCTTGTACTGAAGGACAAATTTATCTTCCATTTTACAGTGTAATAGGTAGGACATGACAACAGCAAAACTGCCAAATAATACTTATTATAAAACTTGAAAAAAGCACAGAACTTCTGTGAAGAACCATGCACTTGGCACATATTGATGGTATATAGGGCTTTCGTCTATCCAATTGTTTCAATATTCTGTACAGATAATGAAATCAATTTTCTAATTATTTATCTATAATCAGTGGATACTTAATTGAATGCAGAGTCATGGTGACCAAGAGCCTACCTAGAAGCATGAGGTGCAAGTTACAATACAGTAGGGATGGGATGGCAGAGCATCAGAGGACACTGTAAACAGACACACACACACACACACACACACACACACACACACACACACACACACACACACACACACACACACACACACACACACACACACACACACACACACACACACACACACACACACACGCACACACGCACATGCACATGCACACACACACACACACACACACACACACACACACACACACACACACACACACACACACACACACACTGTGAGCATTTCATAGTAAACATGAAATAAAACTCAGCTTGTTTTTCGCTGTTTGGATTTAATGAAATAAAACTCCACATCTTTTAGATATAAAAGGAAGCTAGGGCAATTAACCATCGGAACATTGTGAGGTCTCAAGAAGAACATGCATACTTCACATAAAACAGTAACTAACCTCAGAATGAATCCTGGCTCTCCAAGATGGGAAACAATGCACAAATCTCTTAGCCACAGTGCTGACACAAGACAGGACATGTAAGAATATAGTGTGGATAGCAGGTGTATAACAAACCCTCATGCCGTTATGTTAAAATAGTGGATATGACATTCATCCAGTGTTGAGGTATCAGTAGTCTACTAAGGAGCTCAAGAACACCTATGTTCTTTGTTTCAGTGTTGTGATATTAAAATCGAATGTACAGGCTAAGCATATTGCTAATCTAAGTAATAACATTAACCACTGAATTCAAGAAGCCATAGACCTTCTGCAAAAATAAATGACTAATAGAAAAAAATCACAAGCCATGGACTATCAAGGAATCTTGGCCTTTGCAGTTTAGATACCATAAATGTTTTAGACCTTCTCAGTTAAAGAATATACTGATGAAAGAGAACTTTACTACTCTGCACTGCATTTATTTAAGCCATGCAGCTGTCTCTCTATAGCTGCCCTTTATATTTCATTATGTAATGCACCCAGACACCTTTGGTACCCACTTTTATTCCATGCGATGAATCCTCATTGCAATGCATTCAAAGCTTCTAATGCTCATGCCATGAAGTCATTTGTTGGTCCTATATTCTCCCTGTAGGTATCTCCTGTGTTAACATCTTCAATCTGCCCATTCTCTTCAGACTAACATCATTTATCTGCCTGTTTGTGGTGCAGGACATTCATATCATATCCATACTTTCCCTTTTGTATACATATCATAACCCCACTTTCCCTTCCCCTATACATGAACAGACATTGAGTAATGCACATTTAAAAATTACACATTTCTGTGCTAATTAGATTACATTCATATGAAATAAAGGTGACTATTACAGTATAAAAATACTTATGCATTGTAGATGTTGAACACTGAGCATTTGAAGAAGTGTGTTTGGGGTTTGTTAGATAGATAATAGATCACATGATTAGTGCTTAGAAATTCAAAGAATCGAGGTAAGGGAAGAACTAGGTGGTACAGAAAATGTTAGCATTGTAGTTAAGAGGTGAGATATAAAGCAGATTCATAAATTAATATATATAGCTATCAAATGGTTATATTAGAAATATAGAGGTGATCAGAATCACGAGACTATGTACATGGCTGAGAGATGCTAGTAAAACTATTCAGGTACTGGTAAAGACTGGTTGTGAGGCATAGGATTCTAAAGAAGAGCAATAGATTGATAATATGGCAAGCTAAAGATGTGTCATTTATCTTGGAAATATTCAGGACCAGAGCCATTGATTTGATAGGTGAAGTTTTAGTTGTGCTTTAAATGGGTTTGTATGTAATGTGTGTGTGTGTGTGTGTGTGTGTGTGTGTGTGTGTGTGTGTGTGTGTGTGTGTGTGTGTGTGTGTGTTTATGTGACACAGTGTTGATAGAGTGTTGTGCCAAATGAATGTACAGTGTTTTGGAGTATTGTAGAATAGTGTGTGTGCTGTATCTTTAAGAAGCATTTCAAGGCTGGCATGTGCATATAAATAGCAAATACGTGATAATTCCAGTGCCATTTTAAGAGTGTAGCCAGAGAGTGAGCATGTATGTGTGTAATAGCTAGTTTGTTTATAAGTTTATCTAAGTTAAAGTTATTAAGCCTCAATCCTGATGTGTTTGTACATAATAAAGTTGCTTGAACATTACCCACAAGGACTCATCTATTTTATCCTGACTGAACGAGAAACATGGTGCCATAACTGGGATTCCAGAGACTGCCTTTCAGAGTTACGAGGCACAGAGTTAACAGTGAAGGTAAACTAAGAGAAACAAGCACGAAAAAGGGCCAGAAAAGAACCAAAGGTAATGAAAACTTGCATGGACTATTTATTTTATAAAAAAAGATAAAATGGAGCTTTACAAAGGCACAAACCACATTATTAATCAAGCAAGAGGCACAAAAGGTTTATTAATTGAACAAAATGTTTAAAATTAAGATATTTGATAAAATGATTATCAGAAAAGCACATAAGGGGTTCAGAATTACCTCAGAATTGCAAAACAAGCACATTTAAAGCAAACTGGACATGTTTAGAGTACAAAGAGCACACGAAAAGGATAATGGGCAAGGAAAAAGATTAAATGAGCAAAACAAATATAATAAGGCAAAAAGGGGACATTAAGCATAAATAAAGCAGGGCAACTGCATGTTTTTGGCAAAGTACTGTGTTTTGGCATAACTACTACTTCTCATCGTATTCAGGGCATAACTAGAGTTATTCGAAGTATCTTAAAGTGTGTAAAAGTGCTTGTAGTGTGTGCTTATTACTGTGCATTTATTCCAAAGAGTTTATTTGTGTGCAAAGTGCAACCATTTCTTTAATTACAGTCAAAAATGCAGCCATTTCAAAAAGTTTCTTGTGCTGGGTGTGTCTATTCACAAAGTGCCATCATTACAGATTGTTTCTTGCACTATAGAGTTATTTGGCAAAGTACAGCCATTTTGGGAAAGTTTCAGTGTGCCGTGTACTGTTTGCAAAGTACAGTTATTCTGGGGGTTACACATTTTCCTGAACTTGGTGACATTCGTAGTGCTGAAGGATTGAGTTATTCTGATATGTTTCTTAATCTGACCTTCTTCTGCCCAGTTTGTTCGCACAGTGCAGTTACTTTGAAATGTTTCTTACTCTGAGCTTCTCCTGCCCAGTTTATTCACACAGTGCAGTTGTTTTGAAATGTTTCTTACACTGATAAGAAGTGATTCCTTACAGTACAGTGATTTCAAATGTATTACAGTGCCCGAGAGACTTATTTTGCAAAGTTCAGTTATTCATAGGCTTGTTGTACTATTGGGCATAATTACAAGTACTAGCATAAATTTCTGGCATATGTATATGTGTGTGTTCATGCATATTTCCAAAAGCCTTTGCTCGTATGTGTTAATATGACAAATGGATTTCGAAAACCATCACCATTGGTGTTTGATCAGAATATTGCAGTGAATGGGAGAATATATGAGCAAGAGTACAATATTTTTATACAAGCAGCTTATTCTGACAAAGATACATGCACCAGGGTGTTCATTTTGCTAAACCTAGCTGGGTCAAAGGTCATAGTAAGAGAGCATTCATTTGTGTATGCACCAGAAATATATGAGGGAGAAGGTAAAAACCATCAAATTTTTGTACAGGCTGAATCAAGGGAAGACCCCGAGTGTTTGAAGCACAAACTCAGGAAAATGTGTAACCCCCAAACAAACATTACATTAAAGAGGCATTTGTTTTACACAAGAGATCAAAAACCAGGGGAAACTTTTGCAGCTCACATTACTGACCTGAGAAACAAAGCTAAAATGTGTCAGTTTGGTGACTTAAAAAATTAGTTAATAAAGGATAGGCTTGTGTGTGGTATTAATAGTGCTGCAGTGAAAAAGATTTTGCTTTGTGACAGTGATTTAATACCGAGCAAAGCTATTGAGATTTGTCAAAGCCATGAATTTACAGAAAGGCATACAAGTAGGCATGCAACACAAGTATGCTTGCAAGTGATGAGCATGGTTTCAGCAGGCTCCAGAGCAAATGTTGACAGCATGCAACACATGGCTAGCAGTAACAGGCCTAAGCACATGGCAGCTACAACTGCTACAGGGTTTCCTGGGAGGGGGTCATAGTTTTCCAGCAAGTTCTAAGAAAAGGACATGCTCAGTGCAGTACAAGGGTGAGTCATCAAAACCCAAATCCAGCTTTATTGTTAACTGTTGCAACTGTGGTGTCAGTCATGAGTCTAAAAGAGAAGAATGCTTAGCATTTGGTCAGCAATGTCACAAGTGTAAAAAATGGAACCATTTTCAAAAGCTCTGCAAATCAACTAAATTTCACACAGTTATAAAAAGGGTCACTCGAAAAAGCAAGTTGATCATCTATAGAGCTGTGATTCTACTTTCTATGTAGATGATATATCAGTAATTGATGAAAAGGTTGATGCAGTAAATTTGTTAGCAGAGTGAAGTGTTTTGTACTGTCCAGATCAATGGGAAATCCACCAAGCTTAAAGTAGACACTGGCTCAAAGTGTAATGTTATGTCAGCAGACACATTTGCTAAGGTGAGAACTAATGAACAACTCAATGTGGCTAGTTGTGCTAAACTTGTTGCTTATGGAAGTGAAGAAATTCAAGCCAAAGGCTCAGTAGTCCTTTCATGTTATTTGGATAGGAGCTGTTACAGCGTGCTATTCTATGAAGTCTGAAGACCTGTGCAGTCATTATTGGGTCTCAGAAACAGTATGAGAATGAATTTGCTTTCTTTTACCAAAGAAGTTCATTATATAAACACATATCCTAGTTCCAATTTTACTGAAGCCATTTTCTCAGAGTATGCTGATGTTTTCGATGATAAGTTGGGAAAACGTCCAGTTGTGTATTCTATGACCCAGAGGTCAGTCCAGTGGTCAGACCAGCATGAAAAGTTCCAATCGCTATGCAGAATAAAGTTAAAGCTCAGTTGGATAAAACTGGGTAGCAAGGTGTAATTTGTCTAGTTACAGAACCAACTGAATGGGTGTCATCTATGGTAGCAGCCCACAAAAAAAGGTTCAGATGAAATCAGAATATGTATTGACTCAAGAGATTTGAACAAAGGATTAAAGAGGCTGCATCATCCAATGTGTATAGTCAAGGAAGTCGCAGCCCTAATACCAAATGCCACTGTTTTTTTCTGTCTTGGATGCACAAAATTCATTTTGGCAAGTGATGCTTGATCACAAATCTTCACTGCTGACTGCTTTCAGCTCCTCATTTTACAGATATAGATTCCTCTGGATGCCATTTGGACTAAATTCTGCAAGTGAAGGCTTTCAGCGTCAATGGAGCAAATTTTTTCAGGTAATCCTTGTGCCATAATAGTAGATGATTTATTGGTCGGAGGCAATGGTGAAGCAGAGTATAACAAAAACCTTAAGAAAGTTCTAGACAGAGCACATGAAGTGAACTTAAAGCTCAAGCCTCTGAAGTGCAAATTCAGACTACCAGAATTTACATATGTAGGCAATTTATTTACTAACACTGGCTTGTGACTGGACCCATCCAAGCAAGCAGCCATTCTTGAGATGCCAGCACCAGGTAATGTTCAGGCTCTACAAAGTTTTCTTGGCATGGTCAACTATTTAGGTAAGTTTATAACAGACTTCAGTGAGTTGACAGTGCTTTTGAGAGAGCTAATGTGCAAAATTGTTATATGGTCTTGTTTGGAACAGTACCAGAAGGCATTCAAAGACTTTAAACAGAAAATTGCCACCCCACCTACATTAAGATACTATGATGTCAATAGACCAGTAGCTCTTCCTTGTAATGCTTCAAAGTTTGGTCTTGGTGCAGTTATTCTTCAAGGAGGCAGACCAGTAGCCTATGCATCTAGAGCTCTTACCCAAACTGAAATGCAATATGTTCAAATTATGAAAGAACATTTGGCAATTGTATTTGCATGTTCAAAGTTTCATGATTATATCTATGGTCGAGCTATTCAGATTGAAACTGATCACCAACCTCTAGTTACCATTCTAAAGAAGCATATGCTTTCAGCTCCAGTGAGATTACAAAGAATGATGCGCAAATTGCAAAAGTACAACTTCAAAATGGTCTATACAAAAGGGAAACTTCTTTATCTGGGTGATAACTTATCCAGATCATCCAGAAATACAACAGAACAGCTTCATGCAGAGAATTTTGACTTTGACGTCATGAAACTGTGTAATTTTTCTACCACAAGACTTGATGAGCTGAGAGATCATACAAAGACTGATCCTATTTTGCAAAAGCTCAACCACTACATTAATGTTGGATGGCCATCAAAGCAATCAAGTGTAGCATCTGACGTGCAAACTTATTTTCCTTACAAAGACGAGATGTTGATGGAAGATGGCATTATTTTCAAAGGTCCTAGAATTCTTATTCCTGCTTCCTTACAACATGATCATATCCAGATTTTGCATCACAGTCACCCAGGTTCTGAATCTACCAAAAGAAGTGTGAGAGAACTAGTATTTTGGCCTTCTGTAGTGAAGGACATTGATAAAGTACTTTCTTCTTGTTCAGTATGCAATAGTACTAAATCGCATTTGCAAAAAAGAACCACTTCAGGTAAGTCAAGTTCCTGAACTACCTTGGTCAACAGTAGCCACTGATATATTCGAGTGGAACAATCAGCATTACTTAGTGTTGGTAGACTCTTATTTGAACTGGTCTGAGATTGATTTACTACCTAATCTAACATCCACTGCTGTTATTGCCAAGTTGAAACATCATTTCTCAGTCCATGGTAGTCCACGCAAAGTTATTTCTGACAATGGTCCCCAATTTACCAGTCAGTTGTTTCAGAAATTTGCAAAAGAATGGGAATTTGTACATGTTACTAGCAGTCCAGAATATCCATAGTCAAATAGACTAGCTGAATGTGCAGTACAGAGTGCAAAGCAATTACTTGAGATGTTAAAGCATGATAATACCAATGTCTTTTTGAATTTACTTAATCGCAGAAACATACATTGTGACGATATACTTGGCTCGACTGCTCAGAAACTTCTATCTATGCAAACCAGAACAACATTACCTATTAGTTCCAGTTTGTTGAGGCCTAAAGCTAAGAACAACAGAACAATTAGAGCCCAATTATTTAGAAAGCATTATTTCCAGAAGTCCAGCTATGATAAATTAAGCAGATTTCATTGTCCATTGAAAGAAGGATACACACACACACACACACACACACACACACACACACACACACACACACACACACACACACACACACACACACAGTCACATGCTATGTACACATGCACATTCTCACACACATGCACAAAAAACTTACAGTACTTACCTGTTGTGGTGATGACATATTCTGTTACAGTCACAGACAGTCATGGGTGTTCATAGGTTCATAGGTTCATAGGTGTGTACTAGGCCAATGGCCCTTGAGCCTTTACAGGCCTAGCCCATAGAAGTGCCCTGGCATCATGCTGTCATTAATTCCCAGTGTCTCTATCAAGTAGAGCCACTGGAGTGATCCCCAGGGTGAACTTTCTATTTCCCATCCACTCATCAAGATTTCTCTTGAAAAGGGCTAGTGAGGTGGTCTGCTTGACATGTATTGGAAGTCTATTCCAGAGCATGGCCAGTCTCTAGGTTATGAACTTGTCCTTCCAGCATGTTCTGTTGATTGCAGTAATGAGGTTCAGGTCCCTGGAGCGTGTGGTGCTGAGGGAGTGGGATTTATTTAGGTATAACATTTCTAACAGAGCTGGGTCAGACATGGCTTTGTAAGTCAAGCAGAGATCACCTCTTAACAGATGATATGACACAGAGAAAAGCTGGAGTTTTTTGAGTCTGTCCATGTAGGGCATGTGTTTAAGGCCTAGAATCCTCTTCGTAAGGTACTTCTGTGGCCTTTCCACCTGTTGCAGGTGTTTAGTGAGGTACATGCCAAATGGAGCATTATACTCGATGACTGGTCTAATCAGGGAAGAGTAGAGAGAAATGATGACCTCTTTCTTCCTGGATGCAAAACCCTTGGTAATGAGATGTGCCACATCGAAGGGCTTTCTGACCACAGTGGCAATGTGATGGGCAAAGGAGAGGTTGCTGTCAACCTGTGTCCCCAGATCTCTTATAATGCCTTCGGTGTTCAATAGGCTATCATCAGTGTGATAATTAGTGGGAACTGAGTTTTTCCCAAATGGAATGATGATGCATTTTATGGTCATAAGCTTAAGGCCATGGTTTTGATACCAGTCATTGGTCTCAGTGAGGCCTTTCTGTAGAATGTCTACATCACTTGGGGAGTTAATAATGGCTCCCAGCTTGCAATCATTAGGGAACTTGGTCAGTTGGCCTGGACTTCTGAGGAATAGATGCCAAACAGGAGAGGACCCAGGACAGATCCCTGTGGGACTCCACTTGTGACTGATCTGCAGTATGACCTGGAGTTTGCTACTTTCACACTGTGGGTTCTATCTGTGAGCCAATTTGCAACCCACCTAGTGATATAGGGGTTGATGCCTAGTTTGGTGAGTCTATCAATAATTCCTGAGTGGGGAATGGTATCAAAGGCCTTGGTCAGATTGAGGTAGGCCGTATGAACTGCCTTGCCCTCATCCACAGCTCTGGTGACTGACTCAAAGAAGCCAACCAGGCATGATCTACCTTTCACAAAACCAAATAGCATGGGATCCAGAGTTTGGAGATTCCTTATATCCTTGTTAATTAGGTCCATGATTATGCATTCCATAGCCTTACATATCAGACTCGTCAGGCTAATGGGATGATAATTCCCAGAGTCTGAAGTCACTCCCCCTTTATGGAGAAGATGACTTTAGCAGTGCGCCATTCTGTAGGGACAAAGCCTGTGAGGCTGTGATTAAACAGGACACGCAGGTGTGGTGCCAGTTCATTTTGTAGTTCATGTAGGACACAGCCAGGGATATTGTCGGGTCCCATGGAAGCTATATTCTTGGCTTTGGACAATGCAGCTTTAACCTGTGCTGCAGTAATGCTGGGTGACTGGCATTCTTCCAGTATTGTGATTGATCCTTTGGGGGGAAGTTGGCACTGAATCTGCCAGCTAGTACTCTGGCAATATCTGTTGGCTCAGTATAGGAGGTACCATTGTGCAGTAACTGAGAGCAAATCTGGGTATTGCCGTGGAGATTCTTGATATAACTGTAGAAGGCTTTGTGGTTGTTTTTAGTGTCTACCACAATTCTGCCTTCACAGCTAGCTTTAGAGGTTTTGATGATGAATCTCAACTTTTTGTTGAGGCTAATAAGGGAGTTTTTCCAGTCTTAGGATGTCACCTTTTTCTGCAACAGTTTCTTCCTTCTGTTCTAGAGTTTGTTAATGGCAGGGCACCAACAGAATGGCTTTTTTTTGGAGGAAAGTGCCTTGGTTCTGGTGGGTATGGCTAGTTCCATGCATTTATGTACATTTTCATACAGTGCATTGGTGTATGATTCGGTAGTCATGTGCCTATTTTCCATTTACATGGGTACCGTGAAGTTAGCCACCTCTGTTTTTAGGAGCCCAAAGTCAACTTTGGAGACGTTTTTCATGGTGGTCACCTTTGCTGGTGGTGTGGGTGAGATGTGGATTTCAATGGTGATTAGTTTGTGATTGGATCGAACCAGGGAGGAATTGACTATTGGTGTAGAGCAATGATTGCCTATGTTACTAATAACCAGGTCAAGGATGTTGCTTCCTCTAGTGGGGGTAAGAATGAGCTGGTCCAGTGCATTGGAATTAATGAATTCCAGGGAGCACTGGGCAAGTGTATTGGTGCATGAGTAGTTTTCCCATTTGATGGAGGGGTAGTTGAAGTCACCCAGTATGAAATGTTGGGATGGACTCTAATAGATTCCAGGGTGCTTAGGAATGTGGAGTGAGAGACTTGGGATTTGGCTGCAAATTTAGCAACTTTGTTATCACACTGTTCAAGTTTTAATTTTTGTGAAGCCTGGAGGTTAGTAAGTGCCATAAAGAAGTGTGGTGAGGAGATAAGTAGTGATAAGTGTAGTTTTAGTTGCATCAGTGAGAAGGTTTTTGGATCTGTAAAGCATTTCTAGTTTTTTATTGATGATTTCTTTTCTTATGCAATTTTGTTTACATAGGTCAAATGTAAGATTACCATCCAATATCACCCCTAATAATTTGGTATGAGAAGTGACTTCAGTGATTGTGTTATCAAGAAAGTTGACTTAAAACTTTGTTTTTCATGAGAGAGGGATTTGTAGGAAAAAGCAGTAGTGTGGTCATTTTTGGGTTGAGCATGAGTTGTGAGTTACAAAACCATGTTTCATTGGCTGTTAAAGCTTCCTAAGTATTTTTTTTTGAGATATACCATGTTGTCAGAAGTGAAAATGAGAGTGGAATCATCAGTCTACTGTAATAAGGTAGCCTTTTGTGTGGATGTGCAGAGGGTGTTGCTGAATATGTTAAAGAAGAGGGTACCAAGGATAAAGCCTTGTGGTACACTGGTGGTGACTGGGAAAGAGAATTTAAGTACTCTTTTTATCTACTCTTATTTATATAGTTCTGCATTTAATTTATTTATTTGTGTTTCTCACTGAATATTAACTCAGCTGAAAGTTGTGGCTGTTTCTCTTCAGAGTACTTGTTAGAATTTCTGTGTAGCCATTGATAGCAGTGGGGGGTAGTTTCACATCATCACTGATATCATGTCCTGCCTTATATAAGTGGTACATTTTGGATTACTTCTGCTTATTAACAGAGCTTTGCTCCACTAAGATCTACCTGAAATCACCTGGATTCATAAGTGAAATTAAGTACACTTTTATCAGCTATTTTTTATATAGTTCTTCATTTAATTTATTTATTTGTGTTTCACACTAAGTATTAACTCGACGGAAAGTTGTGGCTGTGTCTCTACAGAGTACTTGTTAGAATTTCTGTGTAGCCATTGAAAGCAGTGGGGGATATTTTCACCTCATCACTGATATCCTGTCCTGCCTTATATAAGTGGTACATTTTGTGTTATTTCTGCTTATTATCTGAGCTTTGCTCTGGCTAAGATCTACCTGAAATCAACTGGATGTATAAGTGAATTTAACTACACTTTTATCTGCTCTTTTTCATATACTTCTGCATTTAATTTATTTATTTGTGTTTCTCACTGAATATTAACTCAACTGAAAGTTGTGGCTGTGTCGCTAAAGAGTACTTGTTAGAATTTCTGTGTAGCCATTGATAGCAGTGGGGGGTAGTTACACCTCATTACTGATATCTTGTCCTGCCTTATATAAGTGGTACATTTTGGGTTATTTCTGCTTATTATCTGAGCTTTGCTATGGCTAAGATCTACCTGAAATCAACTGAATGTATAAGTGAATTTAAATACACTATTATCTGCTCCTTTTCATATACTTCTGCATTTAATTTATTTATTTGTGTTTCTGATGAAAATTAACAACACTGAAAGTTGTGGCTGTGTCTCAAAAGTACTTGTTACAATTTCGGTCTAGCCATTCATAGCAGTGGGGGGGGGTAGTTTCACCTCATTACTGATATCCTGTCCTGCCTTATATAAGTGGTACATTTTGGGATATTTCTGCTTATTATCTGAGCTTTGCTACAGCTAAGATCTACCTGAAATCAACTGGACATGTAACTGAATTTAAGTACACTTTTATCTGCTCTTTTTCATATAGTTCTGCATTTAATTTATTTATTTGTGTTTCTCACTGAATATTAACTCAACTGAAACTTGTGGCTGTGTCTCTACAGAGTACTTGTTAGAATTTCTGTGTAGCCAATGATAGCAGTGCGGGGAAGTTTCACCTCATACTGATATTCTGTCTTGCCTTATATAAGTGGTACATTTTGGGTTATTTATGCTTATTATCTGAGTTTTGCTCTGGCTAAGATCTACCTGAAATCAACTGGACATATAATTGAATTAAAGTACACTTTTATCTGTTCTTTTTCATATAGTTCTGCATTTAATTTTTTTATTTGTGTTTCTCACTGCATATTAACTAAACTGAAAGAAGTGGCTGTCCCTAGAGAGTACTTGTTAGAGTTTTTGTGTGGCCACTGATAGCAGTGGAGAGTAGTTTCACCTCATCACTGATATCCTGTCCTGCCTTATATAAGTAGTACATTTTGGGTTATTTCTGCTTATTATCTGAGATTTGCTCCAGCTAAGATCTCCCTGAAATCAGCTAGATGCATAAGTGAATTTAAATACATTTTTGTCTGCTTTTTTTCATATACTTCTGCATTTAATTTTTTTATTTGTGTTTCTCACTGAATATTAACTCGACTGAAAGTTGTGGCTGTGTCTCTACAGAGTATTGTTTGAATTTCTGTGTAGCCATTGATAGCAATGAGGGGTAGTTTCACAACATCACTGATATCCTGTCCTGCCATATATAAGTGGTACATTTTTCATTATTTCTGTTTATTATCTGAGCTTTGCTCCGGCAAACAGTAACTGAAATCAACTGGATGTATAAGTGAATTTAAGTACACTTTTATCTGCCTTTTTTCATATAGTTTAGCATTTAATTTATTTATTTGTGTTTCTCACTGAATATGAACTCAACTGAAAGTTGTGGCTGTGTCTCTACAGAGTACTTGTTAGAATTTCTGTGTTGCCATTAATAGCAGTGGGGGGTTGTTTCACCTCATCACTGTTATCCTTTCCTGGCTTATATAAGTGGTACATTTTTAATTATTTCAGCTTATTATCTGAGCTTTGCTCCAGCCAAGATCCACCTGAAATCAAATAGACATATAAGTGAGTTTTAATACACTTTTATCTGCTCTTTTTCATATAGTTCTGCATTTAACTTATTTATTTGTGTGTCACAATGAATATTAATTCAGCTGAAAGTTGTGGCTGTGTCTCTTGAGAGTACATGTTAGAATTTCTGTGTAGCCATTGATTGCAGTGTGGGGTAGTTTCAACTCATCACGGATATCCTGCCCTGCCTTATATAAGTGGTACATTTTGGGTTATTTCTGCTTATTATCTGAGCTTTGCTCCAGCTATGATCTACCTGAAATCAACTGGATGTATAAGTGAATTTAAATACATTTTTATCTGCTCTTTTTCATATAGTTCTGCATTTAATTTATTTATTTGTGTTTCTCACTGAATAGTAACTCATCTTAAAGTTGTGGCTGTGTCTCTACAGAGTATTGTTAGAATTTCTGTGTAGCCAATGATAGCAGTGGGGGAGTAGTTTCACCTCATCAATGATATCTTGTCCTGCCTTATATAAGTGGTACATTTTGTGTTATTTCTGCTTATTGTCTGAGCTTTGCTCTGGCTAAGAACTACCTGAAATCAACTGGACATATAAGTGAATTTAAGTACACTTTATTTGCACTTTCTCATATAGTTTTGCATTTAATTTATTTATTTGTGTTTCTCAATGAATATTAACTCAACTGAAAGTTGTGGCTGTGTCTCTACAGAGTACTTGTTAGAATTTCTGTGTAGCCATTGATAGCAGTGAGGGGTAGTTTCACCTCATCACTTATATCCTGTCCTGGCTTATATAAGTGGTACATTTTGGGATATTTCTGCTTATTATCTGAGCTTTGCTCTGGCTAAAATCTACCTGAAAACAGCTGGATGTATAAGTGAAATTAAGTACACTTTTATCTGCTCTTTTTCATATACTTCTGCATTTAGCATTATTTATTTGTGTTTCTCACTGAATATTAACTCAAGTGAAAGCTGTGGCTGTGACTCTACAGAGTACTTGTTAGAATTTCTGTGTAGCCATTGATAGCAGTGAGGGGTAGTTTCACAACATCACTGATATCCTGTCCTGCCATATATAAGTGGTACATTTTGTGTTATTTCTGCTTATTATCTGAGCTTTGCTCTGGCTAAGCTCTACTTGAAATCAACTGGACGTATAACTGAATTTAAGTACACTTTTATCTGTTCCTTTTCATATAGTTCTGCATTTAATTTATTTATTTGTGTTTCTCACGGAATATTAACTGAACTGAAAGTTGTGGCTGTGTCCCTAGAGAGTACTTGTTAGAGTTTCTGTGTAGCCATTGATAGCAGTGGGGGGTAGTTTCACCTCATCACTGACATCCTGTCCTGCCTTATATAAGTGGTACATTTTGGATTATTTCTGCTTATTATCTGAGCTTTGCTCCGGCAAAGATTTACCTGAAATCAACTGGACGTATAAGTGAATTTAGTACACTTTTATCTGCCCTTTTTCATATGGTTCTGCATTTAATTTATTTATTTGTGTTTCTCACTGAATATGAACTCAACTGAAAGTTGTGGCTGTGTCTCTTCAGAGTACTTGTTAGAATTTCTGTGTAGCCATTGATAGCAGTTGGGGGTAGTTTCACCTCATCACAGATATCATGTCCTGGCTTATATAAGTGGTACATTTTGAGTTATTTCGGCTTATTATCTGAGCTTAGCTCTGACTAACATTTACCTGAAATCAACAGGACGTATAAGTGAATTTACGTAACTTTTATCTGCCCTTTTTCATACAGTTCTGCATATTATTTATTTATTTGTGATTCTCACTGAATATTAACTCAACTGGAAGTTTTGGCTGTGTCTCTAGAGAATACTTGTTAGAATTTCTGTGTAGCAATTAATAGCAGTGTGGGGTAGTTTCACCTCATCACTGATATCCTATCCTGTCTTTATAAGTGGTACATTTTGAGTTATTTCTGCTTATTATCTGAGCTTTGCTCCGGCAAAGAGCTACCTGAAATCAACTGGATGTATAAGTGAATTTAAGTACACTTTTATCTGCTCTTTTTCATATAGTTCTGCATTTAAATTATTTATTTGTGTTTCTCACTGAATATTAACTCAACTGAAAGTTGTGGCTGTGTCTCTACAGAGTACTTGTTAGAATTTCTGTGTAGCCATTGATAGCAGTGGGGGTAGTTTCACCTCATCACTGATATCCTGTCTTCCCTTAAATAAGTGGTGCATTTTGTGTTATTTCTGCTTATTATCTGAGCGTTCCTCTGACTAAGATCTACGTGAAATCAACTGGATGTAAAAGTGAGTTTAAATACACTTTTATCTGCTCTTTTTCATACAGTGCTGCATTTAATTAATTTGTGTTTCTCACTGAACAATAACTCAGCTGAAAGTTGTGGCTGTGTCATTACAGAGTACTTGTTAGAATTCATGTGTAGCCTTTGATATCAGTGAGGGGTAGTTTCACCTCATCACTGATATCCTGTCCTGCCTTACACAAGTAGTTTATTTTGAATTATTTTTGCTTATTATCTGAGCTTTGCTCCGGGTAAGATCTACCTGATATCAACTGGACTTATAAGTGAATTTAAATATACTTTTATCTGCCTTTTTCATATAGTTCTGCATTTAAATTATTTATTTGTGTTTCTCACTGAATATTAACTCAAATGAAAGATGTGGCTGTGTCTCTACAGAGTACTTGTGAGAATTTCTGTGCAGTCATTGATAGCAGTGGGGGGGGGGTAGTTTCACATCATCACTGATTTCCTGTCCTGCCTTATATAAGTGGTACATTTTGGGATATTTTTTCTTATTATCTGAGCTTGCTTTGGATAAGATCTACCTGAAATCAAGTGGAAGTATAAGTAAATTAAAGTACACTTTTTTCTGCTCTTTTTCATATAGTTCTGCATTTAATTTATTTATTTGTGTTTCTCACTGAATATTAACTCAACTGAAAGTTGTGGCTGTGTCTCTACAGAGTATTGTTAGAATTTCTGTGTAGCCAATGATAGCAGTGGGGTAGTTTCACCTCATCACTGATATCCTGTCCTGCCTTATATAAGTGGTACATTTTGTGTTATTTCTGCTTATTATCTGAGCTTTGCTCTGGCTAAGATCTACCTGAAATCAACTGGACATATAAGTGAATTTAAGTACACTTTTATCTGCTCTTTTCATATAGTTCTGCATTTAATTTATTTATTTGTGTTTCTCACTGAATATTAACTCAACTGAAAGTTGTGGCTGTGTCTCTACAGAGTACTTGTTAGAATTTCTGTGTAGCCATTGATAGCAGTGGGGGTAGTTTCACCTCATCACTGATATCCTGTCCTGCCTTATATAAGTGGTACATTTTGGGTTATTTCTGCTTATTATCTGAGCTTTGCTCTGGCTAAGATCTACCTGAAATCAACTGGATGTATAATTGAATTTAAGTACACTTTTATCTGCTTTTTTTCATATAGTTCTGCATTTAATTTATTTATTTGTGTTTCTCACTGAATATTAACTCAACTGAAAGTTGTGGCTGTGTCTACAGAGTACTTATTAGAATTTCTGTGTAGCCATTGATAGCAGTGGGGTAGTTTCACCTCATCACTGATATCCTGTCCTGCCTTATATAAGTGGTACATTTTGGGTTATTTCTGCTTATTATCTGAGCTTTGCTCTGGCTAAGATCTACCTGAAATCAACTGGATGTATAAGTGAATTTAAGTACACTTTTATCTGCTCTTTTTCATATAGTTCTGCATTTAATTTATTTATTTGTGTTTCTCACTGAATATTAACTCAACTGAAAGTTGTGGCTGTGTCTCTACAGAGTACTTGTTAGAATTTCTGTGTAGCCATTGATAGCAGTGGGGTAGTTTCACCTCATCACTGATATCCTGTCCTGCCTTATATAAGTGGTACATTTTGGGTTATTTCTGCTTATTATCTGAGCTTTGCTCTGGCTAAGATCTACCTGAAATCAACTGGACATATAATTGAATTTAAGTACACTTTTATCTGCTTTTTTCATATAGTTCTGCATTTAATTTATTTATTTGTGTTTCTCACTGAATATTAACTCAACTGAAAGTTGTGGCTGTGTCTCTACAGAGTACTTGTTAGAATTTCTGTGTAGCCATTGATAGCAGTGGGGGTAGTTTCACCTCATCACTGATATCCTGTCCTGCCTTATATAAGTGGTACATTTTGGGTTATTTCTGCTTATTATCTGAGCTTTGCTCTGGCTAAGATCTACCTGAAATCAACTGGACATATAAGTGAATTTAAGTACACTTTTATCTGCTCTTTTTCATATAGTTCTGCATTTAATTTATTTATTTGTGTTTCTCACTGAATATTAACTCAACTGAAAGTTGTGGCTGTGTCTCTACAGAGCACTTGTTAGAATTTCTGTGTAGCCATTGATAGCAGTGGGGGTAGTTTCACCTCATCACTGATATCCTGTCCTGTCTTATATAAGTGGTACATTTTGGGTTATTTCTGCTTATTATCTGAGCTTTGCTCCAGCTAAGATCTACCTGAAATCAACTGGACATATAAGTGAATTTAAGTACACTTTTATCTGCTGTTTTTCATATAGTTCTGCATTTAATTTATTTATTTGTGTTTCTCACTGAATATTAACTCAACTGAAAGTTGTGGCTGTGTCTTTACAGAGTACTTAGGATATCTGTGTAGCCATTGATAGCAGTGGGGGGTAGTTTCACCTCATCACTGATATCCTGTCCTTCCTTATATAAGTGGTACATTTTGGTTATTTCTGCTTATTATCTGAGATTTGCTCTGCTAAGATCTACTTGAAATCAACTGGACATATAAGTGAATTTAAGTACACTTTTATCTGCTCTTTTTCATATAGTTCTGCATTTAATTTATTTATTTGTGTTTCTCACTAAATATTAACTCAGCTGAAAGTTGTGGCTGTGTCTTTACAGAGTACTTATTATATCTGTGTAGCCATTGATAGCAGTGGGGGGGGGTAGTTTCACCTAATCACTGATATCCTGTTCTTCCTTATATAAGTGATACATTTTGGGGTATTTCTGCTTATTATATGAGCTTTGTTCCGGCTAAGATCTACCTGAAATGAACTAGACGTATAAGTGAATTTAAGTACACTTTTGTCTGCTATTTTTCATATCGTTCTGCATTTAATTTATTTATTTGTGTTTCTCACTGAATATTAACTCAACTGAAAGTTGTGGCTGTGTCTCTACAGTGTACTTGTTAGAATTTTTGCGTAGCCATTGATAGCAGTGGGGAGTAGTTTCACTTCATCATTGGTATCCTGTCCTGCCTTATATAAGTGGTAAATTTTGGGTTATTTCTGCTTATTATTTGACCTTTGCTCCAGGTAAGATCTACCTGAAATCAGCTGGATGTATAAGTCAATTTAAGTACACTTCTATCTGCTTTTTTCATATAGTTCTGCATTTCATTTATTTTATTGTGTTTCTCACTGAATATGAACTCAACTAAAAGTTGTGGCTGTGTCTCTACAGAGTAATTGTTAGAATTTCTGTGTAGCCATTGATAGCAGTGGGGGGTAGTTTCACCTCATCGCTGATATCCTGTCCTACCTTATATAAGTGGTACATTTTGAGTTATTTCTGATTTTTATCTGAGCTTTTCTCCTGCTAAGATCTACCTGAAATCAACTGGATGTATATGTGAATTTAAGTGCACTTTTTTCTGCTCTTTTTCATATATTTCTGCATTTAATTTTTTTATTTGTATTTCTCACTGAATATTAACTCAACTGAAAGTTGCGGCTGTGTCTCTACATTTAGTTCCCCAGCCACCCTCCCTGTTCTTGCTTTGGTGTTAATGTTGGTGGCTTTGAAATTGCCCGCCTCTCTTGTAGATTTGTATTTGGATACTCCTTCTGGGCCCTGCTCATTTGCTCACTCAACTGAGTGCAGTGAGACCATATTCTGATTTCAGGCACTCCTACTGTGTACAAAGAGAGCATTTGGGAAGGACAACCTCTGCAGCCTCTTAATCCTGCTCTGTTCCCACCCTTAAAAATAAATAAATAAATAAAATGTATACATATTTTATTCAGCTGCTCTTACTGTAACTGTCTTAGTTGCTGTTCTGCATGCTATCTGTTCAGTCGCTCTTACTCTGCCCTTATTACTGGTTGTTAGTAGCCTTCTAATTTACTGCCTTCTGCAGTTGTTTTTTAGTCATTTAATTTAATTGCATTTATTTAAACTGTATTTGCTGTAATATTGCTACACACTGAAGTGTGCTAGCCTGCACTGCAGTTAGAATTGCATTTACTGCTGTTTTAGCTGCTTTTCTGTAAAAAAAAAATCTAAGCTTGTTTCCTGCCTTTCCTGTAACTAGTCTAGTCCAGATACAGACTTGCTTTATCCAGGACTGTTGGTAAGCTTCTGAGCCCCCCAAGCCTTTCTGTGTTGGTGGGAAGCCTTCTAGCTTATCAGTGGGAGTGGCAAGCACTAGGTAGCCTATCAACCATGGGAAGAGTGGGTTTTTCCCAGAAATTGTAGTTCATTGGCCGTTTGGGCAGTTTTTCCATCTTTTTCTACTTTCTGGTTTAAAGCCAGTGTTTGCGTTTGGTCCTCGCCTTTCCTGTAACTAGTGTAGTCCAGGTACTGATTTGCTGTATCCAGGACTGTTGGTAAGCTTCTGAGCCTTGCAAGCCCTTCTGTGTTGGAGAGAAGCCTTCTGGCTAATCAGTGGGAGTGGTAAGCACTAGGTAACATATCTACCACAGGAGGATTGGTTTCTGACCCAGAAAATATAGTTTATTGGCCATTTGGGAAGCTTTTCCATTTCTTTCAACCTTCTGATTTAAAAGCCTGTGTTTGCGCTTGTTTCCTGCCTTTCCTGTTACTAGTCTAGTCCAGGTACAGATTTGCTGTATCCAGGACTCTTTGTAAGCTTCTGAGCCCCAAGCCTTTCTGTGTTGGAGGGAAGCCTTTTAGCTTATCAGTGGGAATGGTAAGCATTAGGTAGCCTATCAACCACAAGAGGAGTGGTTCCTGGCCCAGAAATTGTAGCTATTGGCCGTTTGGGCAGTTTTTTTCATTCTCTTTCAACTTTCTGGTTTAAAAGCCACACTTGCACTTGTTTCCCACCTTTCCTGTAACTAGCCTAGTCCAGATACAGAGTTGCTGCATCCAAGACTGTTGGCAAGCTTCTGAGCCCCGCAAGCCTTTCTGTGTTGGAGGAAAGCCTTCTAGCTTATCAGTGGGAGTGGTAAACACTAGGTAGCCTGTCTACCACAAGAGGAGAGGTTCCTGGCCCAGAAATTGTAGTTTATTGACCATTTGGACAGTTTGTCCATCTCTTTCAACTTTCTCGTTTAAAAGACCGCATCTGCGCTTGTTTCCCATCTTTCCTATAACTAACATACTGGGTAGCACTAGAAAGCCTTAAACTGATACAAGCCTTCTAGCTTAGAATAGAGACTTTGGAGTGATTAAGTATCAATTTTCTGTACTTTCTTGCTGTACTTAACTGTTTTCTGCCTAAACGCTGATTTTACAGCGTTTATTGTGATTCAAAATCTTTTTTTTTTTCACATATTCTACTTATTTGACAGCCTGCACTTTTACAAAGTCGTTTTTTGTTTAAATAATTTGTTTAACTGTTGTAGGCTATGCACTAAAGTGTGATAGCTTTTTCTGATCGTTTGGAGTCATTTAAGACTGTTTTAAGTGTATTTTGTTTTACTGTTTTTGCCTTATCTTTTCAAAAAAACAAAACAAAAATTCCTTGTTTCCCGCCTTTCTCAACTAGTATAGTCCACTTTTCAGGCTAGTGCTGAATTCAGGGCTGTGCTACAAGTTTCTGAGTTGCCCATACCTTACTTGGATAGAAGGAAGTTTCTCTGTTCACCTGTGAGAGAGGGGAGCTTTGAACAGCCTATCTGTCCCTGGAGGAGTGGTTCCAGCCCAGAAGTTAGTAGTTTATTGGCCATTTTGGGCTAATTTCTATCTCTTTCATTTCCCTGCTATAAAAAAACATGTTTGCATGGTTTTATGCACCGGGCAGTGCCATTTAGCTAGGGTTAAATTATTCCTGGCTCCACTAAGTCTCCTCTTCAGTTTTTCCCTTGAAACTAGTCAAACTCTCAACCTAAGCACTCAAAAGGCATCCTGCAGCCCAGCACTTGCTCAGACCTAATAGCAAGCACTAATATATCATGACACTTGATTGCCCAGCAGGGCAAGGCTCTTTATTCACCCCTCACCAATCAAGCAACTAAGCAGCTCACCCTACTATTCAGGCATGACCAAAGGGCAATTTCAGGTGTACTCTCCAGTCCAGCTGGTGAATCTGGGTATCCTGAGGCAATGTTACAACTGCCTCATGTACACAGACAACCCTCTTTCTCCTGCCACAAAACACTAACATATGCAAGAGATGCAATTATACAGCCAAACTGGAGGCTAAGCTGCCTCCATCCAAGACTGGAACAGACAGTCAAGAGGAGAAGGTTAACACTTGCACCACACCTCCAGCCACACATAGACCTACTAAACCAGCAGTGGCAAAAATACACATAAATACACAAAATCATACTCAAAGGCTTTAAATAAAAACCTGCAAAAGCATCAGAGACATCCAAAGCAGACACCCAAACAACCTGCACCTCCCGTTACAAACCAGACAACACATAAAACACAAAATCAGTGTGTCGCACAATCACAGCCCTTAAGGCGAAATAACATACCTAACACACTAGTAATAGGTGACTCTATAGTCAGGCACACTGACGGCCCACTCACTAGGCTGGACAAGCAGAAGGTTACTGTTAGCTGCCTGTTGGGAGCCAGAATCCGCCACATAACACAAGCACTCAGGTCACTCCAGAACAAGTACAAATATGACTCTATCATTGCTCATGTTGGTGTGAATGACCTGAGACGTACCTCCCTGGACTACATGAAAAGAGACATGGAAGAGCTCTCTGATCATGTAGCCCAGGCTGGTATGGCTGGTAAGAATGATACCTCAGTATAAAGAAAACATTATCAATTTCAACAATTGGCTAAGCTTTTGGTATCATTCAAAGGGGATCCAGTGTCTGTCAGCCTGGGACAACATGCTCGACAAGCGGCATTGCTTTCAAAGAGATGGCTTGCACCTGTCACCCCTAGGCTTTCGAATACTGGCCAAGGCTCTTGCTGACCCCATAGTGCCTTTTTTAGGCAAGGCTCAAAAGTCAAACCCACCTCCGTAAACAGCGCAATTAACAAAAAACTGAGGGTTATGCTATTCAACACCAGGAGTTTAAATCTCAAAATGCACACGCTCGAAGCACTCCTCAGTATGGAGAACGTCGACATCTGTGCAGTAACTGAAACCTGGTTCAAGGCTCTAGAGAGCACCCCAGCACTACCGGGCTACAACTCATAACACATGTTTTGGCCACAGAACACGAACCGAAACACAAAAGGAGGGGGGGGGGTGTATCCATATTCATCAAGGATACCTATAACCTCCAGGTTAGTGGTGCAGCATAATACCTCTGAGATCATCCATGTGCAACTACCATCGGGCAAATCCGCAATGCAAATTGTGACCTGCTACAGATCACCCTCCATGACCCAGGACCACCTTTCTGGAGACACTGGAAAACATAAAGGTCCTACCGAACACCCTGATATTGGGTGATTTCAATTACCCTACCATTAACTGGGAAAACTACTCAAGTAAAAACTCCCAGGCCCAGCACTTCCTGGAATTCATCAACTCAAATGCCCTGGATCAGCTGGTAAACTCCCCTACTAGAGGTGAAAACATATTGGACCTGGTCATCACAAACATGGGCGACAGGTGTTCTACACCAGAGGTCAACCCATCACTGGTTAGAGCAGACCATAAACTAATCTGGATGTCCACACCCCCAACTAAGGAAACCACAGTAAAAAACTTTTCTAAAGCAAACTTCACCTTACTTAAGAGAGAGACGGTAAGTTTCACAGCCCTCATGCTAAAGGATAATGTTGCCCAAGATGCAGAAACCTTTACAAATGCACTCCATGAGCACCTACAAGGATGCATGGATCATGCCATCCCTAGCAAAACCAAGATTCACTCCTCTAAGAGAAGGAAACCAGTCTGGTGGACCCCTGCCATAAACAGGCTATACAATAGAAGGAGGAAACTAGTTCAGAAAAAAAAGCAAATCCCAAGAAGGAAAGACATCCCTGATCAGTATCAGTAAGAAACTGAGGTCCCTCATAAAATCATCCAAGGCTGTCTTTGAAAGAAAAATAGCCAAGGAGTCATAAGATAACCAGAAAGCCTTCTTTAGCTATGTTAAGAATCCAAGTGGCAACTCGCAAATATACACTAAACTAGTGCAAAATAGCACAAAATATACTGAACCTACTGATGTTGCCAACATTTGGCAGATAGATTCAGTACAAAGTTCATCCCCCTCTCACCCCCAAAAGGGCCCACAACAATACTGGAAAAGTGTAGTGTCCCAGAAATCACTGATGCACAGATGAAAATAGCTCTTTCAAAAGCCAAAAACACAGAGTGAATGGGGCCAGATGGTGTCCCAGGCTGTGTCTTGCATGAACTACAGAATGAACTAACCCCCCACCTAAAACCGCTGTTCAACCTCAGCCTCTCCACTGGCTACATGCCCATAGAATTGTGCACAGCAACAGTTATTCCACTCCACAAAGGAGGGGCCACTACTGATCCTGGTAACTATCGCCCCATAAGTCTGACTAGCCTGGTCTGCAAGGCTATGGAGCACATCATCATGGAACTTATTAACAAAGACATTGGGAACCTCCAAACACTTGACCTGACCTAGTTCGGCTTTGTTAAGGGCAGATCATGCCTACTAAACCTGTTTGACATCTTCAAGACAGTCACCAAGGCCATAGACGAGGGAAAGGTTGTTCATACAGCCTACCTTGACCTCGCCAAGGCTTTCAACACCATTCCCCACTTGGGTATTACAGAAAAACTTGCAGACAGAGCTCACACAGTAAGAATAGCGGGCTCCAGGTCTGACTCTAAAACAGTCACAAGTGGTGTCCCACAAGGATCAATCCTGGGACCCCTACTGTTTGGCATATACTTCTCAGAAGTACAGGCAAACACAGGAGGACTATGGCTAACCAAGTTCACCGATGACTGCAAACTGGGAGCCATAATTGACTCTCTGGCTGACACAGACATCCTCCAAAAGAGCCTTACTGAGACGGACACCTGGTGTCAAAGTTATGGCTTCAAGCTAAATGCCAAAAAATGCATAGTCATTCCATTTGGGAAAAACAAAACACCCATGGATTACCACATAGGTGGCAGCCCCCTTAATACAGAAGAGGTAATACGAGATCTGGGGACCCAGGTAGATAGTAATCTCTCATTTGTCAATCATATTGCCAAAGTAGTTAGGAAATCCTTCTATGTGGCCCATCTAATTAGTAAAGGGTTCGCATCTAGAAATAAAGAGGTTATAGTGCCCCTCTACTCATCACTCATCAGACCCATCATAGAGTACAATGCCCCATTTGGGATGTACCTCACAAGACACTTCCAACAGATGGAGAAGCCACAAAAGTACCTCACCAAGAGAATTACTGGCCTCAAACATATGTCCTATGCAGCCTAACTGAAAAAACTCTGGCTGTACTCAGTGGCATATCGCTTACTCAGAGGTGATCTCTGCCTGATTTACAAAGCCATGTCCAACTCAGAATTGCTGAAGATGCTTTACCTAAAGAAATCCAAGTCTCTGCGAGCCACATGCTCTAGTGAGCTAAAACTTGCCACAACAATAAACAGAACATGCTGGAGGGATAGATTCTCCCATGCTTTGGAATAAAATTCCAAACTACATTAGGCAGAGCCCCTCACTAACACTCTTCAAGAGAAACCTTGATGAGAGGATGGGTAACAGAAAATACACCCCTGGGGTCACTTCATTGGCTCTGTTGGACAGAGGATCAGTTAATTAATTAATGGGGGCAGCAAAAGCTGACACACTCTAGCTAGGCTTATAAATGCCCTCGGGCAGATAGCATAGTACCTACCTATTAACCTATGAACCTAAGGAGACAGTGTGGAGTGCTATTGTCTGACTGATACCTATTGAACCACAGAAAGGTGGGCTGGGAGAGACCTACTGAGGACATTTGAAATAGATGTTTACTGTGACAAACTGTGTCAAAGGCTTTAGACAAGTCTAGAAATAAGAAAAGACAAGTTTGCCATTATCACTAGCTTTATTGATAGTATCTATATAAGCTAGAAGGGCAGTGCTAGTACTTTGGGAAGGATGGAGGCCATGCTGTGTAGGGAATACTAGTTCTTCCTACAGGAGAAAGTTTAGCAATTGTTGTTGAATACCTTTCTCAAGTATTTTGGTGAGGGGAGATAGGATTGCTTTAGGTCCAAAGTTATTAATGTCCGTTGAATTTACTCCTTTGTGCAGAGAGGTAATATGAGATTTTTTTCCAGAGAGAAAGAATGTGGGATTCCTGGTTTGAGACAGGATAGGCAATGCTATTGATTTAAAGATGTTGATCAAACTCTCTGTTGACCAAACCAATGGAATCTCTTTATATATATATATATATATATATATATATATATATATATATATATATATATATATATATATATATACATACATACACATATATATCTATATATATATATGGGTCCTGGTCTGAATATTGAAAGTACGTTTAAGTGAAATGTACTTGAGCAAACTCACTTTTGTGAAAGTGCATTTTATCGAAAATGCACTTTCGCAAAGAAAAGAAAAAAAAAACAGCACACAGTTTGCATGTAGATTTAGTTGTACATCAACATGTAGTGTTGTTTGTACAACTAAGCAAACTGTTGCTTAGATCACGGTACAGCAGGGATAAGAGAATATTCCCTTTGTGGGGGGTGCAGGGGGCTTTTCCCCTGCATAAACGTGAGTAGTCTTTTATTTGTGTAGGTTTTTTGGCGTGCTGTTTTTTATTTATTTATTTATTTTTTTTTGCGAAAGTGCATTTTAGATAAAATGCACTTTCGCAAAAGTGAGTTCACTCATGTACGTTTCACTGAAACGTACTTTTGATCTATCAACATAGATCCATATATATATATATATATATATATATATATATATATATATATATATATATACATACAAATATATTTATAGGTTCCCTACAGCACATTGAGATGTCAGTATTTTGAAGGGGAAAAATAGTTGGTACAACTTTCCTTTTAGTACGTGATCTTTGTACAGTGGTGATTTTTTTCAACATGTATTTTAAAGAACATATGTTAACATCAAGAATATTTATTAAGCAATAATAAAATAGTGCTTCTTATGATTGAACATAAATTGAGAGTAATATAACTGTCTAAAGTTAAGTGTAAATAATAGATGCTATTTGAAAATAAGCAATTCTGAAGGTGTAGAACTCTGAATATGAAGATGCAAGTGGTTGCACTTGTGGCTTCTTATATTACTCACAGCCATGGAAATTTACAGAGTGCATGAAATAAAAACTCTGCGATTAATTCAGTTTTTTTTCCACTGATGATGACTGGGAGTAGTTTTACTTCTGTCAGTACAGGCCACCACTGTCTACACCAAGCAGCATATTTCCAGACTTGTATCTGTGGATGTACTTTCATATCTTTACAGTTTCTTCCTAATAACAGTTGATAGTTGTAGGATTTGCATAAACAATAATCATCATTGTCCTCTTCTTCTAAATGGTTTAAATGCTGGAAGCATATGATTGTATTATATATTGTGATATTCAAATCCTTGATCCATAGAAACTACATGAATGTAATTATATTTATATTTATACAAACAGTTCTCTGAAATGTAATTTTAAAGGTACTGCGAGAAAACATTGTTGCTTTCTTAAAACATTATAAATAATCCACTAAAATAATTAATGCTGTATAATTGTACTACTGTAAAAACTTGAAGTTTTGAAAATGTAGGAACTACTTTGATTTAATTAATGCCATTGATGTTTGAAACTCAGTTATGTAAAGCAGTTAAGAAATGTAGTTACTTCACTGATTATAGCTGGCCAAGCCATACTACATGACTGAAAAAAATTATGGGAATCCACACTTGAGAAATTCATATAGTAAGTAATACAGAGATTCCAATTCAGATATCTGATATACTCACATTAGCCAATCTGGCTTTGGACAGTGGACAGTGAGAAACTTACTCATTTCTCATGTGATTAACATATTAAAATGGGGTCTATATTATATACTCGAATGTTTAGCTTGTTGAACACCTAAACGTCGACAGCTAAACAGTGAAAGCTTACAACCGTGAATGGTCACTTCCGGAAAAGTTTTCATAGGGAAAAACTTTGCTTGGCCATTGGACACTAAAACAAACTTTCAAACCCGAATTAATCGTAATTAAGTGGGGGTCTTTGCCCTCCACGCCCCCCTAACTAAATATACCAACTCCGAGATCACACTACTTTGGTGAAAAGGGCAAATTCCCGATAACAGCCAAGCAAATTGTTTCCCTATGAAAACGTTTAGGTGTTCAACAAGCTAAACCTTCGCTGTTCTAATATAGACCTTTCAATTGAGGCTTATTACAGCAGAGTATGAAGAATAGTCACATCTGAATTTACTCCATCTTAATGCAGTTCCACTGGTCAATCCCCTGCTCAATGAAGAACATGACCTTTGTTATACTTTTATGTTCTCGCACATTTAGCAGCAGAGTTGTCTAAGATGATTGTTCCCTGAAATGTAAAACTGCTAAACATAGTAGAGTCCTTATTTTATCAACAGCACACAAACCCATATCAAACAGTCTATTAATGAAGTCTATTAGAAGCAGCCCAAAGCATATGTGACACAAACACATTGTACACATATGTGTTGTCAATATGAGACAAGTAATAGTAAGGTGACCTGCATGATCCAGGTGCAATTGCCACACTATCTGGTTTCTTAGCACAGCTATGCACCAATGAAAACATCTAGAGTAGAAATAATAATAAGTAAAGATAGAAACCAAAACAAATAATGGCTATGACATATTCTACACCATGCCTAAATAAATGTCTAAAGGCACAGGACCTGAAGCCAAAGTTAGGAACACAAATTTTAATGAAACACGATACACCAATAAATCCAAGCGCTTTCACCCAGCTCCTGCCAGGCTTTTTCAAGGAATAAGTACAAACCATAGTGTCATTTCTCATTTATATAACGAGTTAATTAATCACCTGACTAATAAATTAAATTCAATTAAATAAAATTCAAATGTTTAAATTAAAACCATGAAACTGTCAAAATGCAATGTATGCATGGGTAAACATTAATACATCAGCAATTTCAAGTGCTATAACAAAACATAAGTTAAAATCAATACTATAATATCAGATAATTTATTAGTCAGGTGATTAATTAACTTGTTATATAAATGAGAAATGACACTATGGCTTGTACTTATTCCTTGAAAAAGCCTGGTAGGAGCTGGGTGAAAGCGCTTGGATTTATTGGTGTATCGTGTTTCATTAAAATTTGTGTTCCTAACTTTGGCTTCGGGTCCTGTGCCTTTGGATATAACTTTGGACTTGCTGTGTGAGCTGTTTGGTTTTGTTTAAATTATTTTCTAAATAAATGTCTGTTTACATGCACACTGTTCCTTGTGTTGCTAAAACTGATCAAAGTTGCTGTGAATTGTAACAAGTCAGAATAACACTAGCATGCATAGTATGTTCCTATCTGAATAGGGTCCAGGCACAGATGTCAAGATTGTAAGTGCAAGACAGAATATTACCAAAGTGACCTGACTAGAGGTAAAATCATGTTATTACATTTACTTATCAGGCAAATAAAATTATGTCATCAACTTGCAAATAAATAAAAAAATTTCCAAAACATATATATAATTTCTTGTGCTGACCTTTCTAAGATGTCATTAAAAATTAAATAGTATCCCTTACAGAAAGGTAAAAAATACATTATATATTACATGCAATATCAACAATAAAGGTAACAAATACATTATATATTACACGCAATATCAACAATTAGTGAATGCTCTATGAATAAGATCATGACAGTTTATGCTGACATTATCATAATGCAAACATAATCCATAAATAATAAACCATGTAAAATTTTATAAGATGAAACTAATGGAACATACAAAGCAGCCGGTCTCCAAAGCAAAAGAAAAATAAAATTCTCATGTATATTATAGGATCTATAACATGTAAGAACAGATATGGATTAACACTTTTCAGCTGGCTTGAGTTTAACAATGCACCCATATTAATAGTCCAAGTTCTCTCTGTTTACAACATAGACAATCTGATATCACATTAGAGAAAAGCAGGCTGAAATCATCCCCATCAACTCTAATAAATAAAATGAGGTACTACTATGTAATTTCATGCCTGTACCGCATATCACTCACTTTGGATGAGATCCTTTCTTTCAGCAAATGTGATATCTGTCCTGCATTAAAGGACTAGTGTACAACTGGCCAAGTAAACCACCCATTTTGAGGACAAGTAGTAGCAAAATGGGTAGCTTTTAATATAAACCCACAATTAACACACTGCCACATTCATTGCTGTCCACAACCTATCTTAGTCATATAGGACTGGTGATCACAGCATTACATCTTCATTTGAAATGAGTAACATATTGAGCCAAACACTTTGCATTCATATAACTAAATTTGTATTCTTTTGATAAAATAAATCTCAAGACATTACTAATCAGCAGAATCTGCCAGTGTGTCTTGATTGCTTGCTTGATATTAACATCATTAGTCCAAAAGTAGCAGTGAATCTAATGGGCTAATCAAATGTTATATTTCTTTATTCTTTGTTGTTAAAATAAGTAGTCAAAACTCAGCATGTTTTTCAACTGAACACATGTATACCCGCCTAGATGGGATAAAAAAATATTCTTCAAATATTCTTCAAAAATGGCTTCCTATATACAGTGGCATGAGAAAGACCACCCAAAAAAGTAACTACCATGGCTTCCAGTGGGTTTCTTGAAAATATATGTGCATTGAGAATAAAATAAGATAAGGTATTTTTGTATTATCTAGATATGTATCTGTACTCATACATATTTTTTGGGTATATGTCTTTTTTAAAAAAATTTAATTGATTTTAATTGATTAATGAGGTAGGGTGTGTTCTTGTAGTATAACTTGGATTGTATTTGCTCTATTATTTTGTCTGAAGATGTTTGGTGATAGCTACCAAACAAAAGCTTGGATTATTTGTCTTAACAAATTCTGGACCTTTTTGGATTCTAGTCTATGTGATAGTTTGTTTTTCAATTTTTGGTCTTTTCTTAATGTTGTTTCTAGTTGGTGTTTGCTGCTATGGCGGAAGGGAATCCAGTGGTGTCTTATGCAGACTTTTTGGAGTTAAAGAACTCTGTTCACACCCTTACCATTTTGGTTCAGCAATTGCTGCCTCGATCTTCCATTTCTGATAATTGTGCTAACAATAATAACCTTGGGGAGAATGTTGGTTCATCTTTGAACTTTGATAATACTCCCCTTATACTGAGGGAGGAAGAACATTTAGCTGATAATGCCGAGTTTCCACCCTTAATTCCAGAGAACAGTACTGCAATTAATGCTACCTCTGGCGGGTGTAGTGGTGTGGTTCAGCCAAGGATTAAACAGCAGAATTCCCTTCCTGGTACACTGGATTCCTGGCTACATAAGAATGTGCCACGTTTGTTGGAGGATGGGGGGATCCGAGTTCCATGGATATGCAACTGGCTTCTTTTAAGGAGAAATTGTTGGAGTTTAAGAAGATCCAAAAGGAAAACGTGTATTTTTGAGAGTGTTTAAGGGTTCAACAAGTGCCAAAGGGCCTTCAAATGTGGAGATTCCCTACGGGTCTTACGCTGCATTCCCTCTATCATTAGGAACTTTTGGCTCTGTTTGGCCATCATGGCTGTGAGCTTTTGGAGCTCATGATCAAGCATAACATCAAGAAGCATGATAAATTGCAGGAGGATATTTGCGGTCTTGATAAAGGTATTCACCAGTCAGGTTTATACCAAAGGTGTCGTCCTCAATATGATCTTATTTTCAAGTAGGTGGATGATATTGTTTCGGTTATTTCTAACCGTAAGGCTAAAAAATTAGAGTGAGATTGTAGGGCTTACCAGGCTGGAAATGCTTATCCTCCTCCTCTGGTTGCCCCTGGTGTTTGCTCTGTGCATTTTAATTCTGTGTCTGAGGACACTGTTGTTCAGGACCAAATGGGGGCTAGTGCCCCTTTAGATACACCGGGAACAAGATGGTCCGAGAGGTTAAGGAATCACAGGCCTCAACAGTGGAGCCCTTACCTGCAGGGGAACTATTGGCGGCAACAGGGGCAGAGGAATGGCCCTTATATAAGTACTGTTTCCAACGGACCTAATATTATTGTCAATTCTACAAGTGATTTTAACATTTTTAATTATACTGATGTGAGTCTTTCTATGTTGTATGTAGATTTGTTAAGTAAAGGGCATAATTTTGTGCCTAGCAGAAAAAGCAATGTAGCTGAGTTAATTAGTGATTTTAAATTGTATGTTCATAATTTGAATTTGAAATATTTACTTATAATCCTGATTTACATGGTATTTTAAAATGCTTTGAAAGTGTGTGTAAAATGGATTTTCATCATTTCTAAGGTAAAAAAGGCAATATTAGTTGTAATTTAACTACTACTGAGATTAAACTATTGGCTGAATTAATGGGGAGAGGTGATCTTAGATTTATGCAGACAAGGGTGGCGGATTAGTAGTGATGCAGAGAGATGTTTATATTCAAAGTATGTTCAATTTGCTGTACAGTGATGTTTACTGTGAAGCCTCTCTTAATGAGGTTAATATTGCTTATCATAAAATTGATTGTGAGTTGCTTGATATGCTTACACAGGACCAAATAAGTATAGATGAATTTAATTATCTGTCTGTGGATTCTCCTAAGATACCTGTGATTTTTGGTGTGCCCAAAATTCATAAAGATCTTGTCAGTCCCCCTTTTCGGCCAATAGTGGACTCAGGTTGGTCCAAAACCAGTTATATTGCCAAATTTTTGGACAATCAACTTAAGAGCAGGGTTCGGGGGATTACTCACTTATGTCGTGACTCTTGGCATTTTTTGGAAAAGTGTAATGAACTGGTTTCTACAGGTGAATTGTATACTTTCCTGACTATTGATGTCAATGATTTATATAGTTGTATCCCACAGGAGCTTGGTTTAACTTGGTTTTCTGATTTTTTATTTTATGAATTTGGTCTGGAGCAGAATTGTATTAATGTTTCTTCGCAATTAATGGAGATGGTGCTGAGCAATAATTTCATTTATTTTGAAGGGCATTATTTTAAACAACTACTTGGGGTTGCCATGGGCTCAGCATGTGGTCCCTTATTTGCGAATGTGGTCATGGCATGGTGGGAGAGATGTTTTTTGTTCACTTCCCCTTTTATTTCCTCAATTTCCTTATATTTACGCTATTTGGATGACCTGTTTGTTGCCTGTAAGGGTCCATCTGATGATATTTTGAGATTCATGGACTATATTAATTCTAGTACTGATTTTCTTAAGTTTACATTTTCTATGAATTCTGAAAAAATCTCTTTTTTGGATGTTATGTTGCATAAGCTGGATGATGGGAAGCTCAAAGCTACAATTTTTAGGAAGCCTACTTTTTCTAATAGTATATTGCACTATTCAAGTAGTCATCCATTTCATATTAAAAGAGGTATAGTTAAGGGCCAGTTGGTTAGGGCGGCCTGCATGGTCTCATTATATGATGATTTTTTTACAAGAATGCGATTTTATGTGTCAAATGTTTTTGGACTGGGGTTACCCCCATGACTTGATTTTTAATATTAAACAAGAAGTGATTAACAAGCGTATGAGGGTCTTTTATAGGCCCATACTGAGTCATGATGGGGTGGACCTAGTTAATAATGCTGTGCCTACTATTGATTATAACACGGGGGGCAACAATTCTTAAGTGTTTCAAGGTAATGTTTTTGATGATGTTGAAGTTGTTCCTATAATTGGAAGTATATGCCCATTTGTTTCGACCTTTTCTATGGAAAGTCAGTTGGTACAGGATATTGTCAATAAGAATTGGCATATTCTTGTGAGTGAACCAAGTATGGCTAGAGTGTTTGGCGAACATCCCAAATTTGTGTTTCGAAAGGGTAGGAACTTAAGGGGACTTTTGGAACATATTCCAAATTTGAATTTGGGTGTGGATAGAAGGATGGCACCTTGTGGTATGTGTAATCAATGTAAATATGTTATGGCTACCTCCAGTTTGTAATTAAATGGCAGGAAGATTGACATCAAAGGTAAATTTAGTTGCTATTCCCATGCTGTAGTATATACTGCTGTATGTGATCAATGTCCTGCTTTTTATGTGGGCAAGACACAGCGCAAGTTGTCACAGCGAATGTATGAGCATATGTATGATGTACGCAAGGGGGATATCAACAATGCTTTATTTAGACATATTCAAAGTTTTTCTAATCACTCTTTTAAATTTGTAGTGCTACAACAGGTTAAATCTGGGGATAGAAAGGGGCCTTGGAAGTTATTCCTTGAGGAAAAGGAAACCTGGTGGCAGGTTTTCCTTAATGCTTGTCAGCTTCCTGGGTTAAATTATGTTATTTCTATATCCAGTAAACTAAAATTGAAAGTCCTTAACAGATAAAATGTGTACATATTTTATACATAATTTATAGTTATATAAATATTTGTTTTGCACATACAAGTTTTATTATTTTAAAAATATTTATATACATATATGTATAATATATATATATATATATATATATATATATATATATATATATATAAAACTTTTTATTACATTATTTAAACACATATATATGTACATAAGGTATTTTTGTATTATCTAAATATGTATCTGTGCTCATATATATTTTTAGGGTATATGTCTTTTTAAAAAAATTTAATTGATTTTAATTGATTAATGAGGTAGGGTGTGTTCTTGTAGTATAACTTGGATTGTATTTGCTCTATTATTTTATCTGAAGAAGTTTGGTGATAGCTACCAAATGAAAGCGCTTACCTTGGATTATTTGCCTTAATAAATTCTGGACCTTTTTGGATTCTAGTCTATGTGGCAGTTTGTTTTTCAGTTTTTCTAGTGGGTTACTTGAAATTTATGTGCATTGAGAATAAAATAATCCCAAACTCATTAAAGTTAGTGAAATCTTTGAGTAGAAGCAAATCTTTTAGAGAACACACACACACACACACACACACACACACACACACACACACACACACACACACACACACACACACACACACACACAGAAATTATGTAGCTATCTATATACACAGAAATAATTTTTTTATATATGATATATTGATATGTTTGTATGTATAGCTATATGTTTATTTAATGTTTGTTTATTTAGTTTGTTAACCTAGGTAAATGACAATAGACAAGCAAGTTCGCAAAAGTATTCTGAATGCAAACAAAATGCTGTGTGGTGATAGCAATGAATCAATAACAGTAATAATAATAAAGTATACTGTGTTAGGGACAATATAAAAGAATTGTTAAAGGAAGAAGGGAGGAAGACGAAGAGAGTGAAACAGTGAAGGGTTAGAGCACAAAGTGTAAAACAGCAAAAGTAAGGAAAGGGCATACAGAAATTAACTAGGTACAATATATACAGTGTGGAAGAGATGCACATATTACTGTAGAGAAATAATGTGAGGAATACAAAGGTGCCTGACTGGTGAAGGGCAGCATGGGAATTAGGTGATGCGTCAAGTGGGAAAGAATTTGCAAGTTAAGACTTGAGATGATCTTTAAGCTGAGCATGGAATGAAGGGTGAGAGGTTAGGACTTTAAGGTTAGTAGGTTGGGAATCCTAGAGTTTGGGGCCTAGGATGGAGAAGGCACGGTTACTACAATGAAGTGTGGTTCTGGGACATTAAAGAAGTGCACCAGAGTGGTTAAGATGTCTTAGACTGTAACTGGGAGGGGTTGTCTAAAGAGGTTGGAGGCAAGGGAAGGACAGGAGTGTTCTGAGTGGTGCTTGTAGAGTTGGAATCAAATAAGCAGGTTCACACCTTGTTGAATAGGTAGCCAGCTGGCTTTATTAAGAATGATACAATGATGTTTATTTTTAGGGGTGAGGGTAATAAAATGGCAGATAGAGTTGCTTATAGATTGAATGGTGCAGTTTTTTTTTCTTGGACACTGCTGCAAATAGTGGAAGTCCATATCCAACCTACATTAGCAAAATGCCTTTGCGTATGACCTTCCTGGTTAGTCTGACGAAAATGGAGAATTTTTATAGGACCAAAATAGAAGGGAATTTATTTTCTTCTGTATTTGTTCTAGGTGAAAGTAAAAGTTCAGTGTGGGATCAAGCCACATACCAAGGTATTTGAAAGAGAGGACTTGATCAAATGGGTCGTCAAGATGGTTATGGATAAGAAGTGACAGAGTTATTCTGCTATTTAGGGGAGGAACCAAACATCATTGTTTTAGTTTTGGAAGTGTTCAGAATTAGCTTTTTGTTATTAAGCCATTTGATAAGAGAAATTATGTCAGCTTGCAGTTGCTGCTGAATGGCAGAGAAACAACAATTGGAAAGATAATTTTTAAACCAGGGAGCTGTACATGAGCTAATTTTTATTTCAAGTTAGGTGATCTAAAAAATGTTATGGTCAACCAAATCAAAATCTCTGGTGAGGCCAATAAAGATGGCTCCAGTGAGAAGACCTTTGTACATAGCCAGGATGATGTTATTCGTAAGTGTCCAGAGTGCAGGATAAGTGCTTCTACCAGACCAAAAGCCATGCTATTTTGAGGATAGGAAATTATATTGTGAGATGTAATGGGTGAGTTGATTGTAAACTAATTTTTCAAGGATTTAAACAAGTATGGGAAGAATGGAAATAGGAAGGAAGTCAGTGGTGTGGAATGGATTAGTTTTTTGGGAGGAGGGGTTCAGCAATGGCCATTTTCCAGATATCAGACATGATGTTTTGATTTAAACAGATTATCAATGTGAAGAAAGAGGGGGACTACAAAGTCCTTACACAGGAATAAGAACATATGGAGAAGATTGTCAGTACCAGCAGGTGAGTCAGTTTTTACTTCTTCAAGTAGTGGTACTATGTTTTTAGCTTTGATTGTTTGAAA